>NC_136511.1:72340808-72425808 GCF_053919585.1 Euprymna scolopes | reverse complement strand
ATTTTTTTTTAAACAATGCAAGGTGCGAATCTACCCGAACAACACCTATGTTGGGATTGACGCAATACAGTTGATCTCAACCCCGGAGAGTGCCCGCATATGTAGCAGCTGTCGACCAACAAAATATCAAGTGAAAAGGTCTCCAGACTTCCCTCGACCCGTATACACTAGTGACACTATATACACGGACGGGTAAGTGATCAACTCTCCATATTAACCTTTGAAGTCTCAAAATATCTATCTCTTTTTTTACAATTGGAACTTTGTACACTGACAAAAATAAGTTAAAATACACACACTGAAATACAAATGTTATTTATTTTATTTAGAAAGCGAAATATAGACCTTCCTTTTATAACGTTACCCACTTTCACAAACGGAACCCACACATTGTATGCAGTCTACGTGGAAAAGGATACCAAGGCCAAGTATAACTCGATCTCTGTTTTTTTTTTTTGCGTTGTAACAACAACATTTATTTCCTCATTCTCCCGCCACACATGATTTCTCATTACGAATGTTACGTCTCGTACATGATCGTCTTCTCTGTCGTGCTCACCCTGTTTTTATAGTTTTTTTTATTTTTTCATACTGTGACGTCATTTCACACACCGCTCAGAATTTGCATAAGTGCGCCCGCACTCTGTTGCACAATGAATAAGACATATGTGAGACATTTTAGAAATCACCGAGGCTAGACATTCAAGATAATTTGTCCGCGTTATTGTAAAGAGCATGACAGTTCACTTAAAATGTTACATTAGATTTGTGGCATAAGGTAATTGCTCACTATTGCTGGTTAATACGTCATCGTTTCACAAGGATTTTAAAGAAGATTCCAACGAAGGGATTTTTAATAAATATAGATTAATTTTATGCATTTTTCAGACTAACTATTCAGTAAGCAGTGCTATTATATATTATCTTATTCATTTTAAAAAGAAACAAGTGAAGCAGGCATGGGCCCTCGTGAGTGTACAATAAACAAAGCATAAAAACGTCTACGTTCAAGAGTCCCCCACTACCATGTAGCCCCTAAAGCCCCTAAAGCCCCTAAAGCCCCGAGAGGGCGTCAAATCCTGGTGAAAATGAACCAGCGGTGCAGTTTTAGGCCTTAATATATGTAAATTTGAGTTCTGCCATTATGTAAAAAAAAAATAACTAAGTCCATCACCTCCCTCCAATTTAGCCCCCAAAGTCCCCCAAGGCCTTAACATTTAAATTTGAGTTCAACATCATGCAACCCTGCTAAATATACATACACAGAACATTTTGGACAAATATAGTAAAATAGTCCCAAGTTCAGAATAAAATCACGCTTTTCTTTTAACTGTTAATTAAAAAAAAATCTTTTGAACGCTGTTAACTTAAATTCTTCACTACAGTTTGCATTTTGGAGACAGGCGTGTTTTTGTTGAGATAAGTGATTTCAATTTTAATCATACTTTTTTATTTTTAGATTCAAATATTAATAATTCCATTTGATTTCAGTATTTAATTTATGTATTTCTGTTTTATTAAATGCTAGCTTTTTTTTGTCCATAAATATTTATTTATCTACCGAGTTGATCTTAAATATTGTATACTCAATCCATTATATTATCCTTTTCAGTCCACACCCCTTAATTCCGACTTCCATCTTATCTCGCAATTACTTATAACGTCACCAACTAACTTTCGGAAGAACCCCCCCCCATCCGATTTTCTTTTATATCGTAAGTTTCTTAAAACGTGACTACTTAAAGTTCAGAATAAAATCACGCTTTTCTTTTAACGGTTAATTTAAAAAAAAATCTTTTGAACGCTGTTAACTTAAATTCTTCACTACAGTTTGCATTTTGGAGACTGGCGTGTTTTTGTTGAGATAAGTGATTTACATTTTAAACATACTTTTTATTTTTAGATTCAAATATTAATAACTCCATTTTATTTCAGTATTTAATCTATGTATTTCTGTTTTATTAAATGCTAGCTTTTTTTTCCTCGTCCATAAATGTTGATTTATCTACCGAGTTGATTGCAAAAATAGATTACGAAATTGTACTCATTCTTAGTTCGTGAGAGGGGAATCTATCAACATACTTTCCCTTACACACGTCTGTTGGACTTTTATTAAGTAGAATACTTAATTTTTTTTTAATGGAGAGTAGAAAACGTATTGTGGATGCGTTATCGGCAGCTCCTGTTACTCTCGCTTCTTCTTATTTGTCCCTCAGTCCTCATTTTTTAATGAGTGATTTTTCTGACAAAGGGAGAAGAAAAAGTTGTTTTCTAGGTTGGCAGTAGTTTGCGCGAACAGTTGGCACTGATTGCGGAAATTTTCTGTTTCTATGTCTATCCTTGTAGCCATGTCACTAGTAAGGGTGCTGGAGGTAAACGTTTTGTCTGGGCTGACGTTATCCGCCTGATAGTCAGGGACCCGAACCTTGGATTAACCACTAAAGAGGCTGTCCTATCAGCAGGTGCAAAGTACTGTGGCTGCTGTATTGCCATTTGGTGAATGGATTCTGGACCATGCAGTAGCTTCTGATGGGGCCTCTCGATGCCATACTAGTGGGTAATTGTTACGGCGTTACCTTATCATTAGCTACAAATAAAAACAAATTCTTCATTTCTTTTTCTCTCTTAGTTTCCCCTCTCTGTCCTGCTCTAAGTAAATCTGACGACCTAGTCCACAAATTCCAAAATTTCATCATGATGAGTTTAAAAAAAAAAAAAATACACGATTAAACCCGGTTCTCCAACTTCCAACGTAGACCCCTACTACCATGTCTCCTTCTCAAACATCAGGGGTCTACGTTCTAACCTTCCAGAGGTTGAAACCCAATCCAATTACAAGAGACGAAACCAGACCTTTTATTTTTAAGTGAAACTAGCATTGGACAGGATATTTCCCTAGATGAGTTCGCAATTAAAGGATACTCTAACTTAACTTCTAAATCTGACCACCAAGATCGCCATGGGCAAGGAATATGTGCCTATATCAATGATAGCTTTCCATGTGGTAGGGACATCTCCAGGGAAGATCCTAACTTACCCTATATGTGCTTCCGGGTTGCTTTAGCTCACACTACTGCATTTATATTTACTCTCTATCGCTCCCACAACAGCGGAGTTACTATCTTTAAAAGCATATCTGAGAAAATTGACCAAGTCCTATTGGCTTATCCTTCAGTTTACATTCACGTATGTGGAGACTTCAATGTTCACAACGTCGAATGGTTGAACAAGACCGATGATGAGGGGAGGTTCTGTCATGATCTCTCCATTGCCTATGACCTCACTCAGATTGTTCAGGAACCCACCCGTGTGCCCGACAATGACGGCCAGTATGCGAGCCTACTAGACCTTTTTTTCCCAACTTGCCCTAAACTATGTTCAGTTTCTGTTCTGTCTCCTCTTGGATCTTCCGACCACTTTGTTGTATCAATTGAGATAAAAATGAAATGTAATAAGTCCCCAGACGTACCTCTCCATCGTACAGTATATCGATACACTAAGGCTGACTGGGATAGCTTTCGTACATTTATATCTAATCTACCTCTGCATTCCATGTTTAAAAAGGATGTGTCCTCCATAGTATTAGACCTGGCGGAATGGTTAATTGTAGGTATTGACCGTTTCATACCCTCGAAAAATTTTCAGCAAAAACCTAACAGCCAGCCATGGTTCTCTCCAGAATGTGCTGCTGCCATTGCGCACAGAAATCACTTTTTCCACTGTTTCCAACGTAATAGATGTATGGAAACTAAAGCTGATTTCAGAACTGCCAGCAACCATTGTAAGAAAGTAATAAAGAACGCAACAGTGTTGTATGCTCAATCTGTTAAATTTAAAGTAGCTGAGCAGCAGCTTGGTTCACACCAGTTTTAGCAAATAGCAAACAGAATCCTGAATAGAAACGTGCGCTCCATCCCAACTATTATCAATGGACCTGAGGTAATCTCGCCAGCATAAGACAAAGCCAAACTCTTTGTCAAGAATTTTGCAGCTAATTCTACCCTTTGCGATCAAGGCCGCCAACCCCCAATATTTCCTCCTGTATCAGAAAACGCGCTATATGATATACGTATATCTGTACGTGATGTTGCTAAGCTAATCAAAAACCTTGATTCCAGTAAAGCAACTGGCCCTGACGGTATTCCAATTATAGTACTCAAAAAACTTCAACCTGAACTAGCGCCCATACTTACAAAACTGTTTAAACGTTGTCTTAAGGAGAATAGTTTCCCATCTCCCTGGAAAATTTCATCAGTATGACCTGTATTTAAGAATTCAGGTGATCGCTCATCCCCCTCTCAGTACAGGGCAATAAGTCTCCTGTGCGTCATGAGTAAGTTGCTGGAATCTGTGTTAAATACAGAAATAATCAATCATCTCAACAAAAATAACCTTCTTAGTGACACTCAATACGGTTTCCGTTCTGCTAGATCTACAGCAGATGTGATTTACAGTTATATCTCATAGGATTAGCAAATCTCTCGACGGAGGAAACCTTTCTAGGGCAATTGCTCTTGACATATCTAAGGCCTTTGATAGGGTATGGCATAAAGGTTTACTTCATAAGATCTCTAGCTATGGTATAGCTGGAAATGTCTTCTCAATTATTAAATCATTTCTTTCTGATAGGTTCATAAGAGTAGTAGTTGAGGGGAAAAATCAGAAGCTCACAGTATTAATGCCGGTGTCTCTCAGGGGTCCATCCTGGGCCCAACTCTGTTCCTGATCTATATTAATGATCTTCCAAATCACATCTTTACATCATTTGTAGACATTTATGCTGACGACACTACCATTTATGATAGCACATCTAAGACCGTAAACGACCAAGTTCTCTCCAATTCTCTCTCCTCTGATCTTCAGCACGTAGTACAATGGGGTAAGGAGTGGCTGGTTACTTTTAATGCATCTAAACCAAGCTTCTCTCCGTACATCATCAACATTCTGACCCACATCTGGCATCAATTGAAATGAATGGCTCTCGTCTTCAGGAGGCCTCAAGTTTTGACAAGCTTCTGGGCTTGACCATTACTCCTGATCTTAAATGGAATACGTACATCAAATCTGTTGCCAAGGCCGCTGGAAAAATGGTGGATCTTTCTATCGATCCGGTAGATATCTCACTGCTGATGCTATTCTCTATCTATATAAGAGCCAGGTACGTCCAAGGATGGAATACTGTTGCCACATCTGGGCAGAAGCTGCTAGAAAGGACTTGTCCTGCCTTAATAGAGTTCAAAATAGACTTCGTAGCCTCGTAGGAGATGTCCTTTTCTCTTCCTTGCAACCTCTATCTCACAGAAGAGATGTTGCGAGTTTGTCTCTGATGTATCGTTATTTTCATGGAAAGTGTTCGACTGAGCTTCAATCTATGGTCCCCTCTCGCCAAACTTTCACAAGAAACACTCGTCTAGCTGTAAACACTATCAATAATTCCCCCCACTCTTTATCTGTGCCTAAACCTAAACGTAGATTCCATGAACAAAGCTTCTTTCTTTAGAACTGCACCCCTGTGGAATTGTCTTCCGTTTTCCTGCTTTCCGGCTGACTACAATATGGTTGTCTTCAAGTCTAACGTAAATAAGTTCTTGATGAGCCGTTCCATATAAGTTATCAAATTTACCAAATTTTCATTACTAATGTTTACTATATTGTCCAATTTCTACTGTACACTCTTTAACCCTTTTCCTTGAGTGGCCTCTTGGCCTTGATAATGTAGTGATGCCTATGTAAAAAAAAAACAAAAAAAAACTGGAGTGTTTATATTATCCCTAAAAACCCTGGGACAAACACAAGAATAATCGCGAAGTATAGACAAACAGAATTATATAGAAATCAGTTAGTTACAACTTTTCAGAAAGTTTTATAAAAATCCAAGGCATCATTTTTTTTTTTTTTTTTTTTTTGTAATGAGCACAAAAATAATACAGAATCATTCAAGATTATTATTTTATGATTTGGACTATTATTCTCATATCGGGTGTTGTCATACCGGCGTTTCGGTTGATGTAATATCTGTCCCCCTTCAGGCGTATCTTATCAAACTCAGGAATCTTTCTTGTGAAATCAGGAATCTGCACGGAATTTCGAACGGGATTCTTTATTTTAATCCACTGGATAAGCATGTTCTCATTACGGTAGATATATTAAGTAATGCTTGTTTTGTTTTCATCGTATCGCTCGCACTTAGGATTGAACCTTGAACATCAAAATGAATGTTACTTACAACTGATTTTAACCAACTGCTCCATCCTTTACGCCAGAGGTCTTTGTGGAATGCAGTACAATGTGGTCACAGAAAATTTGGACATTTTTGACAAAGGCCAAATTATTTACTGTTTTTTGTGTCCGAATCCTATTTATCTAACACGTGTCGTTGGCTAGTTAATAACAAATTACATCTTGTTGTTTGCTTTTTTTTCAAACATTTAAGATACACTGAAAACAAATTAAAAATAGAGCTCAGAATTTAACGTATAAAATAATTGGCAACGTTAAAAATCTTTCGCGGTTTACTGGGGAATTATTTGAACAGTTCTCGACAAAAGAGATGTTATTTTATTACGTTGTTATTTCAATAAAAAGATGCTCGGCTGAGCTCCAATCTATTATTTATTATTAGATACCTTTACCAAAAGAAATTGCCTCGCTATCACAATTGCAACAAACCCTCTGTGTTGCATCAAACGAAATTTCCATAAAAGAATCATATTTTTAATCAAGATCTCTTAAATAATCATCTGCTAACTTCACTCACGATTTCCAATCCTCTCGTGGCATCGATAATCGTTCAACAAACAAAATCTTTTGAACCATTCTGTTTGAGTTAATCTCGTGTCTTGATATACAGTGACCCATCAGTAAAAACTGCCCCATGCAGGATATGCCAGACTGTTTCTCTGACCGTCACAAGTGGTTATATATAAATTAGAATGTCAGAAAAAACAACTTCACATAAGTCATCGTTTATTATTTTCGATCTTCTCATAATATATATTATATTCAGGAAAAAGTTATAAATTATCAGATTTTATTTTGTGAGTAAAAATTAAAAATTAAAGAGAGATCAAAGCGAAAATAAGAATATACTCAAGGAAGAAATAAACATAGACACGCAGATACACACACGCAGATACACACACGCAGACACGCTTTTATCTATATACTAGCTGGACGACCGGCGTTGCCCGATCAATACGTTAGAACATGATATTTTTAATTTATGCAGATTGCATGTGTATTACTATAGATCCAATCCTTTATTCAATATTACATGTAACGATGAAAGATTCGCCTGTGTGAATAATTCTTTAAAAAATTAAAAAAAAAATAATAATGATAATGTCGTTCATCGGATTCCGTTTGTGTTTGTTTACAATACAACGCCAGCTGATATTTGGGCTTCACGATCTTTAAAATAGCTTTTCTTTTCTTTTAAATAAAAAGTAAGTATTTCATATGGGGAATATTTTACGTTACACCGGCAAAATTTACACCGCTGTAATGTAAAATAGTTACTTGTAGAAATTCCTTTGTAGCTATAAGAGAAGAAAGACTACTTTTAAGATCGGATTTTTTTCGAATTCGATACTTATCAGATGAATTTCTGTACAAGGCATATTTAAGAACACGACCAGACATATAAATTGCCTGTTTGTGAAATTTTCAAAAAATAGGCTCAGCCGTTTCGGAACTTATGAGGAATGAACTCACACACACACACGCACATAAAGTGACATGTATATAATAGTAGCAACAGAGATCGCGATAAATCATAAATCAACCTAAAATGCTACAAGGATTTTTTCTTTACCAATTTTCACGACTACAGTACTCAATACGTGAGTAGAGCTAGGTAACACAAACTCTATACAGATTAATGTAAAGATTTAATACGAAAATCAAATGCGGAATATTTTGTGTAGCTTAATTGCCATATGCTTTCTTTATGTATGTGTGTGTCTTCCTTCGTTTCTATCCCTCCAATATATTATTTTAAACACACACACACACACACACACACACACACATATATATGTATATGTGTGTATGTGTGTGTGTTTGTGTGTAAAATCATATATATATATATATTTATATAGAGAGAGATGTCTATATATACAAATAAATATATGCGTGTGTGTGTGTGTGTGTGTGTGTGTGTTAGTCAATGTCTCATTGTACAAATGCTGTATTTAATAATGTAATGAGGTAATGATATATATTGCAGAAATCCTTACAAGGATTTTACAGCTTAACGTTTGGGTATTGTAATCTTGCTTTCTTTAAGCTAACCGCAAATTACCAACCAGTGCATTTCCTAACTGAGGATAATATCTTAATGATAGGATGTCGGTAGGTAGAGACAAATGCCTCTGATCCCAACCACCATTCTGTCTGTTACGTTGCCTTAAGGCGAAAATTTCTTCTCTCTTTCAGCGACTAAAAGATTCGCCCAAATAATAAAGAGTCATTCCAAATCCTTCTTGGTGGTCTTCCAAGTCTGTATATGCGCCCTTCTTGTCGTCAATCCGTCTGTCACGCTTATTCTAGTCTGTCATGCTTAACTGCAAAATAGAAAGTTGTTTAAAACATCAACACATGTTTATAACTATCTAGCAATTATAATTCAAGACGCAATATGTTATTCGAGTGGACGTATCTTAAAATTATCCGTTTTAAGATTAAGGTTAGATATGTTTTATCTAATTCAATATGTTCTGTGATATATTATGCAGGGTTAGTTTGATCAACATATTAGAATATATAGCTGCGTGGGTAACATGACCTTTTATTTGCTAAAAATTACTTCGTAACAAGATAAGCACACTCAATAAAATGTGATTTATGCAGAATTTATATTTATTGTAATAGAGCCGATTCTCTATTGATTATTGTTATATATATAATATGTAAAAATGCCTTCAAAAGTAAAAACAAATACGACTTGCGTGTCATCAGCTTAAATCGAAACAAAAATATTTAGCGCTCCAACCTTAGTCGGTACTGTTTGACCAATCGTAAGACAGATATAGAATACTGAAACTTAACAGACTTTAAGGTATAAATGTATGCCTTTGTATGCGTACAAGAGAAATTTAAGTCGACTTACGCCTTTTCAGTGTTTAACTCTTATCAGCTATTACACAAGAACTACGGCATAATCGCCTGGATACACCGTTTCTTGCAAGATCACCGAGGTAAAGCTACGTTGAGCCTGGCCAGTACCATATGGGTGACAAAATGGGTGCTGTATGTACAATCTGAGAAGCTTGGACATCGGACCAGCATCCTAATCCCGAAAAAGACCTCCTCGCTACAAAAGCGTCTTCAAAGTCGTGGATGGCCTATGCCCTTCGAGGGACTCAAGTCTATGGTAGATTGATGGGATCGTACCCACAAAAGAACGATCAATAAAAAATGCAATCATTTGACCCGGCTCACACTGTTCTGCGACTTTGCGCCTTAGCGATGCACTTTCCTTAAATAAAGACAGACGAAAATAGTGAGTTTTATAAATTAGATTATGATTTATTTACAGTTTCAAAGGGGAGAGCGATGAAAGGGGATTAGATTATTTTAAAACTTATTTCGTTTTTTTTTTTGTAAAACATTATTCCCGTATTTCTTCTTAAAATAAGAATTGTTATTATTGATTCTGTATTTTTTTTTTATTATGAAAAAAAATAGGTTTTACAGCAAGCATTAGTTCACCTATAATAAAAGCAAGAAAATCCTATTTATTGATAAAAAGTAAAAAAAAAATAGTTACTATTCTTTCAGATATATCCAATTGGTCGCACAAGTTTAAAATATGCCATTCATAAATGTGTTGTCAATACAAAACATTATCATTTTCGTTATTTCGAAATAGATGGATTTGTACAGGGTGTCCCAAAAGGAGATGACGGATTTGTAATTTAAATTCATCTGAAAGTACCACTTTATGATAAATATCAACTCCTTGATAGTGTACCGATTCATGATACTTTAGTAGAATTAATCTAGATGCTTTGAAATCTTTTTTTTTTTCGCTAGTTTGATTCTTCTATTGTTCTATCTTATATTTGGTCAATTCAGCTTCTTTTGGGACACTCTCTCTCTCTTTCTCTCTCTCTCTCTCTCTCTCTCTATATATATATATATAATATATATATATATATATTAGTGTTGGGACGATTAATTGGAATATTTGAAGGTATCGGAACCAGAAAAAAAAACGATGTTCCGATGCCAAAACGATTCTTTTAATTGTCTTTTTTATTTGATTTTGTTTAAAGCTAAATCTTCCATTGATGGTAATAATGATAAAATCTATATAATTATAAAACTCGAATGACCGTGTAACGTTATTACGTTATGAATCTATAATAATACAGATGAAATCTGATATATGCAATATGAAATAATTAAAATAATTTAGAATATGAATTATAATTAAATATGAATATGAAATAATTAAATATATATTATATTTATAATTAAATATGGATATGAAATAATTAAAATATAATATTTATGCGTATTTTACGATAGGGAAACGCCAGGCGGTCTGCTTTTGTCCAAAAGAAGCTGGCGGATTTGAAATTTAAATTCAACTGAAGTACCACTCTATGATAAATATCAACTCCTTGATGATGTAACGACTCATGATGACTTTAGTAATGTTAATTTAGATGCCCTGAAATCGTTTTTCGCTAGTTTAATGCTTCTATTGTTCTTATATTTGATCAATTCAGCTTCTTTTGGGACACCTATATTCGAAATATGACCATAAGGAAAAAAAATATATAACAATTTTTGTTTCCAATTGCAATTTAAAAAATGATGTAAATCTTTTTTAGGAAAGGATCATTTGAACAAAAAATACAAGAAAATGCGGAAAATAAAATATTGCGAAACAGAAGTATTTGTTATATAAAAACCAAAATTATGATTTAACTAAGAAAATAAACAATAGTAATGAATAAAATATGCTTTTAAAAATAACACTATGTAAAGTAGTTTACCTTCATAGTGACATTGAATGTACAGAAACGTTTTATATAAAAAATAGTTTCATTGCGTAATGTTAGATCAACTTGGATAGTTGAATGAGGCCGTAAATTTACCCATGCATGGTGTATTGTTTTCACATCTGAGCTAGTCTCTCTTCCTAGTCTCTCTCTTGAATATGGTTAAACGGAAGAGTCTCCAGTATAATAAGTCCTACATTGTCAGATAAACTCAAACCCTGTCTCGTCGCCGCATTGATTACTTCTTTGCCTGCTTTACAAGTATTTAAATGGAATGTGCTCCGATGAACGCAGAGCAATTGAACACTTTCAGTTAGTGTTCTCTGTTGACTTAGCTAGAGTCCTGCGCGACAAACCAACAGCAAAATCTCATCCTTTCAAAGTACAGATCCCTAAATGACGGAAAGCCTACTGTAATCGTTTCCTTCCTTGGACTGCTAGACTTTGGAATGCCCTTTCTGTTACTTGCTTCCCTGAGTGTACTGACACGCAGGAGTTTAAATGTATATAAATCAACATATGTCCTATCTCACGTAACATTGCCCCCAAATAGTATCGCTTTACGTTTAAGCTTTATATGAGGTGAACATGACTTTCAAATAAATTGTTTCACTCTAGCTTCAGTGCTAGTAAAGGTGTATAACGTTCGTATTTTTTTCGTTTAAATATGACTTTGTTTTTACTATCTGTTGCTGAAAATAATGCATTTGAGATATTTGTTTTCTTGATAAATTCAGCAAATTTTAATTAGCAATGTGTACTACAATAAATCATCTCGAAAAGAGATCTAGGTCTGTTTGTTTTTTCCTCATAATTAGGACTAACGTAATATTTTTCATTATAAAATTAATCTGCCAATAAATTAACCATTATATTTGAGTGCATTACCAATTTTTACACATTCGAAAAGTATTCTGAATGTAACTAAAACACCTGATGTGAAACGGGAAACAACAGAGAAATTTTAAGATGATCAAAAATAATGACCTTAAGAAAATAAATCTAATATATAAACAGCTATATGCCTGTCTGTCAGTCTGTCTGTTGTTCGGTCTGTTTGTCTATCGGTCTGTCTGTTGGCCTGTCTCCGAATTTTCAAACTCTATCTCCTCCAAAACTAAAATTCGTAGAGCAGTGCTAAGGGCCTCAAATGATTAGATTTTTTTTTAAACTTTTGAAATCACGACTCTGCATAATATATATGAAATCTGAACAAATTAAAATATCATATTTAAGCGTATATTTCCAGGTAGTGTCGAGTGCCCCCTTCCTCACTAGTTATTAATATTTACACTTATGAGCCCCTTTAACTTCAGACCTACCTGGGGAATTAACAAAAGGCGATAAATTAGCAATAAGTTACATTCCAGCTTTACTATGTTATGTCTGCATTTGGCATTTATAGGTGTGTAATTTCCCTTAATTATCGTTTTAATTGCTGTTGACACACGCATGCGTGCACACACACACATACACACACACTCACAGACACACACACACACACACACACACACACACGCACACACATATATATATATATATATATATATATATATATATATATATATATATATGCTTAGCAAGGAGAGGAGTCGGTAAATAAAAAATGATTGTCATTGTCATAATTCAGGTAACTTTTTCTTTTGACTTAGCTAGAGTCATGTGCAATCCTACGAGGTCCACCCTCTAAGGTTTTATTTTCCGACTTCTTTTAAGAACTGGGTTATTTATTGCTAATTGCCTGAGGAGCACGCAGGATACCGATAAGATTATTCAAGCATAATTTGTAGGCTAAAATACTCGTTCTTCTAGGTGCTAGCTTTTCAAGCCCCACTTTCTTGACCTTCTGTCACATCTTCTTGTTGTGGGAGTGAGATAAACATAGTTAGATGCATAGGGTATAAGCGCAACGTTTGCTAAATACACACAATATAAACAGGTCGCATACTGTGTGTGGGCCGAACAATAAACCAAAGAATTAATCCCAGTGTCGATCTATTAAATGCGTTCAGTAGCGACGAAAGCCTTCCGGCGAAGAGGTCGTCTGATTCCATAATAGGCGGCCAGGGTGAATATTATTCTGCGTTTATGAATGAAATAACTATTGTGTATCCAATATACCTGCGGCATTCGAGAGTCGGATGCTGTAGATGTAAAACAAAAAATATATGTATTTATTTCTATACATGAAAACTGCTAATTTAGAATTGAACCTTTTTCTCATTGTCCATTGAGCAGTTTTCAAATTAGTATCACTTTGAAGATTTTATTTTTATTTTATAATCGTGTTATTATTTATCAATGCATAAAGTGCATAAAGGCCAATGCATATCAATGCATAAAGACCACTCGAGGACAGATGTCCGGTGAGTCAACGTCGTAGTTATTAGTAATGACGGTTACTCTTCTTTTTTTTTGAGTATTGTCCATGACGATATTGTTGGCATTCCTTTCCCCGATATCTTTCGATTAGGAAGTCTTTTCTAGGAGGATATCGGATAATTACGGGAGGAACTACATGAAGATTCACTGAGTGAAACAGTTTTTGTAGAACGAACTGGATTCGAACATGACATACTGTAACGTAGTACGTTGATACACGTAGATCCAACACGTTGTATTACAGTAGGGTGCAAGGAACATAAGACTATTTTTTTTTGTAACAACGACATTTATTTCTTCATTCTCCCTCCACGCGTGACTTCTCGTTACGGCCGTGTCGTCAATCAAGTTTTTAATGTGATCGTCTTCTCTAACGTTATCTTTCCTTTTATAGTCGTTTTCCTTACCGTGACGTCATTCCGACCCTGGTATTTGCTTATAGCCGCCATATCCGATCTGTTACGACACAACAGGTCCGTTTTGCTAACTACTTTCTGGCAATGATACTGGTGATTGGACTGAATTTGGTTATTTAATAGCGTGACTCAACAAGAATTTGTTTACTTTAGACTTTAAGACGACCATGTTTTATATGTCGATCGCTAACAAAAGTGCATTTAGCATCGTGGTAGCTACTTATAAAAATACATTCGGCAGCACAAAAGATCGCTCGTTTTAATGATACCACTCGTGTATTCGTAGCTTTTCAACATTAAGACTTAACAAATTAAGAGTTTTTAATTTTGGAATGGCCGTCCCTCTATAAAAGGCAACACTATAACAATAAGAAAGAACTCATTTCATTTTTGCTGAAAACAAAAATGACACAAGGCTGATAATCTTTTATAATAACATTTTATTTTTTAATATAAAATCACTTGAAGAAATAAACTGAATTCAGCCGTGCGCAAAAAGAGGTAAAAATATGTCAACAAGTTGAACTGAAGAATTTGCATTTCAATTTGCCGGTATATGTCTGTCTTCGTTATTCGTCCATCCAAACAAAGATTTTACCTGTTATAAACTATCCTTGGTGCATGATTGCTATTTTTATGTTAATTTTAGTGTTATATAGCTATTATTTAAAAGTTTATCTGTTAAAATTTTACACTCAGACAGACACACGCACATACACTCACTCCTTTATTTATATAGATTAATAAATTGATTGCATAAATATATTTTAATTTATGAAAGACTAGCCTGATTGCCTGCGTGTTTTGAGGTATGTGTTGAGCAAAACAAAAAAAAAGTGATCGTAGGCAAACAAGCTCGAACCCGTACCGTCAAGAAGGATAAGAACGTGAAAAAATTTAAAAGACACATGACGTCTTTTCCGTTACGTCCATCGCACAACCGGAAGTGGCGAAGGTTTTAATCAAGGCTAGTCAATCGTAAAAAAGAGATGACTTTCGAAAATATCGACTAAAAAAGCGACCCCTTCATGTAGAAAAGTGCCGAATTAAGGGTGAAGGAATCGACGTTTTTAGTCAATTTTTCGATATATGTTGTCGGAAGGGTCCGGCTTCAAAACGATACTGATCTCGTGAAAATCCGTTGCCTCCGTCTAAAGTTTTAGACAAGCATACAAACATACATACATACATATATACATTTAAACAGACAGGTGAGGTTTTTATTATAGAAAACTAAATAATATCAAATATTGCATTAGGAAGAATATGTCTATAACACGTACTAAGTAGGAACTTACTGTATATACACAAAATATCAGCAGAAATACCAACCATTCTTTTGAGTAACATTTCTGCCCAATAAGCTCATTGTTAATAATTTCTGTTATGTTAGTTGGTCTTAGCGATTTTGTCATGGTCAAAATGTCTTAACTACATGGTATCTTATAAACGTTTGAGAGTGTAAACCACCTTTAATGTTTATTTATTTATTGTACTAGCGAGTGGGCCGTAAACTACGCTTAAATATATTTTAATTCAATGAGATTTCGTAATATTTGAATGAAAATTCTAAAAAAGAAAAAAAATGACTTGGCTGCTCTCAGCGGGAATCGAAACCCAGACATTTAACGCTCAAGCCGCGTCCCCTTACAAACGTATGTATCGGTAGATATATACGGAAAATTTAATATTAAACGACTTGAAATAAATTGAATTTCAAGTTATCATATGTTGGCAAGCTGAAACGAATAATTTGTATTTCAACTTGCCGATATATATACAGTGATGATCATATTTATTGGCACGGTAAAATAAAAGTTAAATTTTGTCTAATAAATTCTAAAAAAGGGATTAAATTAAAGAAAATAACAAAGTATATTATGTATTTTTAACTGGCCTTTCCGATGCAGCAATCGGATTTTAGAAAAAATAAATAACAAAGGAACAACAAACATAATTGCAAAAAAACCTTGTTCAAAATTATTGGCACGGCTTTGTTTTTCTTTTAGTATCAGTATAATATCAATCAATTTCCGGTTTACGTGCTTTCTGAACTTATTTATAGCCATATTATGCTTGTTTAACGCTAATTCAGTGAATAATTTTTTTCAGATAATTTTTAGATAGCGATTTATTTAAACTATTATAAGTGACTAAATTATAATTTTCAATCGCCATGGTTAAAACTAAGGAACACAGCGAAGACGTCAGGAAGCTTGTTGTAGCATGCCATACCAATGGGGAGGGCTATGATAAGATTTCAAAGAAGCTAAACCTTCCCAAATCCACTGTTAGAGCCATAATAAACAAGTTCAAATCGCAAGGCCACGTTATGAGTTTAGAGGGTAGAGGGAGAAAAAGGATTCTTTTCCCAAGAGATGAACGGAAAATTGTTCGACAAGTAAAACAAAACACAAGGATCTCTGTTGGGGAGATTGTTGATGAACAGAGCACCTCTGGAGTGAATATATCTCGACATATAGTAGGTAGAGTTTTGAAGAGAGCTGGCTTAAAAGCATGTCGTCCGAGAAAGACTCCCTTATTGAAGCCTATGCACCTGAAAGCAAGGCTAGCCTTTGCAAAACGTCATATTGATAAAGATGTTGCATTCTGGAAACGTGTTCTATGGACTGACGAAACGAAAATAGTTATTTGGCCAAAATAAAGTGTCTTATATTTACAGAAAATCTGGCGAAGCTTTCCTGCCTAAGAACACCATACCCACAGTGAAGCACGGTGGAGGCAGTTTGATGTTTTGGGGATCCTTTGCTGCCTCTGGACCAGGGCGACTTGTTAAGGTCACAGGTAGCATAAAAAAAGGAAGATTATGTTAAAATATTGGATGAAAACCTGAAAGACTCTGCTAAAGAGCTCTCACTTGGTCGTCGTTGGTGGTTCATGCAAGATAATGACCCAAAGCATTCGGCTAAACTGACTAAGAAATGGCTTGAGGACAATCATATTAATGTTTTGGAGTGGCCATCACAAAGCCCAGACCTTAATCCAATTGAAAATTTATGGAGAACATTAAAATTGAGGGGAATGCAAAGGAAGCCTAAGAATCTTATTCAATTGGAGGATTATTGTCAGGAAGAGTGGGCTAAAATTACTACTGAAGAGTGCAACAACTTGGTTGTAAACTATGAAAAGCGACTGAGGAAGGTAATCAAGGCCAAAGGCTATACAATTGATTATTAAATAAATCGTGCCAATAATTTTGAACAAGGGTTTTTTTGCAATTATGTTTGTTGTTCCTTTGTTATTTATTTTTTCTAAAATCCGATTGCTGCATCGGAAAGGCCAGTTAAAAATACATAATATACTTTGTTATTTTCTTTAATTTAATTCCTTTTTTAGAATTTATTAGACAAAATTTAACTTTTATTTTACCGTGCCAATAAATATGATCCTCACTGTGTATATATATATATATATATATATATATATATATATATATATATATATATATATATATATATATATATATATATATATATATATATATGTATATATATATACATATATATATATATACTAGTGATTTCAAATGTTTAAAAAATGACTTTGTTCCCATCAGCTAATGTCAAAACCAAAACTTTTAGCGGTCCAGCCGCGTCTCCTAATGATATAGCTATCGATAGACAGCCAAAAACAAACAAAAAAAAAGGTTTAGTGTGAAACATCTTGTTAAAATCAATTAAATTTGGGCATGCTTGGAAAGAAAAAAAAAAAATGTCAGCAAGATTAAATGAACATTCTGCATATCGACTTGCCGATATATGCCTGTACGCCTTCTTCATCCATCCAAACAAAGATTTTACTCGTTATAAACAATCATTGATGTATGATTCTATTTTTTGTTAATTGCAATTAATTTTCTTTTAATTTATGTGGCTAGTACTTTTATGTGTTTATCAGTTAAATATTTACATACAGACATATACACACATATATCTACTGAATTATTTATATATATTTTTGCGTTATATATAAAACTCAAACGTGATATACAAATACCTGATATAGGGTCTTAGTACGAGATTACTTCACTTGTCTTGTTAGAACCATAGATCTTGAAATACCATATATGTTGTAGACGTAATGTCTGATGTAAAACAGGACTTTACAACGAATTTTGGGCCATTTTCCTCGGGCTTGTCGCCAAAATTTGGAAATCTAGCAGAGGCATCTGCTGTCACGTACATGCGCACAACGTATGCTCCGTCGATGCTATTTTGTCAGTCTTATAACTCTTGCGCTTCAACTTTTCTTCTGTAATCCCCTATTCTGTTTTCACGAGGCCCCAGTTAACTGTGAACCGTATAAAGAAGTGCTTTAAGAATTTCCATAGTTCTTTTTTATTTTGTTTCCATGTTGCTTTACAATAAGTGTGATGGAAGCATATACTTCTAATCAACTCCATTTTTATTCCCAGGTCTGTAGTGCGCGGGATCAACTACAGCTACACAATTCAGGTGAATATTGGCAATAAAGTCAGTGGACCCTCGCCGGCCCTGCACTATCAACACGGAGAACCATTCTGTGGAAATGGTCGAGTTGAAACGTAAGTATTCTAAATGGATTGTTCACTCTTTGAGATTTCCGATGACGGCCAACCTTAGCTTTTTTTTTTTTTAAACAGTGATCACCACTTATCAAGGCCCGGAAGCCACTCAGGGATAAGGGTTATTGCAAGTACATTACGTTAGTGAGGAGATTTGCTGAAGTGTTTACTTAAGGGGGCGGTTCATTAGGAATTTGTTAACATTGGACTTGAAGACATCCAAGTTGTAGTCCGGAGGGAAGCAGGCAGACGGAACAGAGTTCCACAGGCGTGCAGTTCTAAGAAAGAAGTTTTGTTCATGGAATTCGCGTTTTGATTTAGGCACAGATATAGAGTGGGGGGAATTTTTTCACAGTGGATTCAGCTAGACGGGTGTTTTTCGTGAAAGATTGGCGAGGGGGGACCAGAGATTGGAGTTCAGACGAGCATCTGCCATGGAGATAACGATAAAACAAGGACAGGCTCGCAACGTCTCTTCTGTGGGAGAGAGGTTGCAGGGTAGAGAAATTATGCTGTCAAATGATTTAAATGTCGACAAACATAATGAAACTAAAAGGAAAAAATATAAATAAAATGAACAACTAACATTTATTTCAGATATAATTTATTGCCTTATTATAATTATAATTGCCTTGAGATTTATCCGCTGAGGTCTTTTATATAATCGTTTGAAATTAAATGTTCAACTCATACTTTACGTAAACCGTACTCATGTTATAAACTTCTGTTTATTCCGATAAATTTTTTCAGTTCCCTTATAATATTTTTTATAATTGACCAGGCACTCTACCCATCTGTTTAATCATTATCCTCGCGCAATTTTAGCCCTTTTTCCCCGATTAATAAGTAATAAAGCAATCTGAAAAAGAAGGTAATCATTTATCAATTTTATAATCTTACGAAATGTACGTATCAATGAATTATCCATAATGTGATAATGGCCACGAAATTTTGAATCCCTCGTCCCTTAAAAGCCGGTAATGATAAAAAAAAGTAGTAAAATTATCAAAAATGTATAAACAGAAACACAAACTATGATTCTTGGGTCATTACAGCAATGAACCGTTGTATTTCTTCTCAACGCAGAAAGATGTGACACAAGATCGAGATTTTGGTAAAGTCAATGCAGCTCCCCTCTAGGTGCACTCTTGTCAATCAAAAATTACCCGAGAAATTCTGTTTGTATTCCGCGGTAGAGACCGCTTCGTACAGTAAGCATTAAAATAATTCTACCCGGTAGATAAGAGGCAGCAACGAATACTACAGCCCGACCCATGAAAAGCAACCGAAAATGCCCAGTTTCTACCAGGCTGGGTATCCAGATAGAAATTAGGAACATGTGTCCAAAATCACAGTCAAGTGCCAAATAAATGTTACGAACTGCAGTATTTACCTTTTCACGCGACAAGAAGATGTGACACAAGGTTGGAAGGTAACGAGAGTCAAGCTAGTGAGCTTATAGGAGGATTACTCTGGCGTTTAAAATAATTGCCTCAGCAACTTTGTCAGCATTTCTCGATCGGAGCACTCAAATAGTAAGCAATAGACTAGCCCCATCTGAATCAAGGCGTGGATCCCGACAAATAAAGGTCCTCCGTCATAGCACGGTGTCATCTATACTTATTGTCGAGACGTGAACTTCAATTTGTATGTGTTTGGGATGTAATCCAGGTGGGAAGTCATCGCCACGAATAACTGTACGACGTTAAGATGTAAATGTATGTATTTTAACTGGATACGTCCGTTTATTCCTCGAATGGATAGATCAGATTGCCCTATAACAAATAGAAAATCCATGGAAATGCCAGTTTTCTTTAGGATTGTGTTTATTATTGATACAGACTTGAAGTAAGAGGAGAAAAGCGTAGCTGGTGGTATACATACACATGCATATGTTGACATTTTTCCGGATGGATAGAAGAAAGAGCGGTTGTTTTTTTCTCCAATTTTGTGGCGGGAAATTGCACGAGCTTATACGGTTAAAGAAAATACAAGAACAAATTCGATGTATATTGACATTTTAATGTTTTGCGCACTGTTACCTTCATCTTCATAGTGGTGGTGGTTGTGTCACCAGGTTTCGGACGACAGTTTCTCTGCCCTTCTTCATGTGGGTGACAGCAACGTGATATGAATGCTGAATCTTTTAACTAAATCCCCATTATTAACTGCCTTCTGCAGCTGTGGTTGTCTCACCACATTTTTGCCAACTAATCCTCTGGACTATTTTAGGTTGGATTGAAACCGCTTTCTTCACACAATGTTCACCTATAATACACAAATAATGAAATCTCATCGCAAAGGATTTCAAAAAAATTAAAAAATAATATATAAATTAGATGTGCTCAAAAAACAAGTAAAAACAAAATAATAAAAAAAAAATTGATAGAATTTCATCTGCATGTACAGTTGTTTTACAATCTTAAATCACTTTTTTAATAATGTCCTTATCATTTTGTTCAAGCTGGAGATGGGGCATCCTACCGAATGTCAGACATTCACCCGCTATCTCATATTCAAACCAAGAGTTTTTTTATAAGATTCTAACCGCCATTTTAAGTGCATTTTTTTTTAATTTCCCTTGCACTTGGTTCATCAGGTATATTTGCAAGGTCGTTGTTGAAATTCATTTACATGAATCCAGTTCCTCCTATAATTTGTGGAAAAATGTGTAACGCTGTCCTTATACCGACACGTTTTCGTGTCAGTCGCAAAGGAGACAAAGTACGGAAATGAGCTTCAACTCGCTAATTTTGTTGTACAACGATATTAATTTCGCCATTCTCTCGCTACCGTTGTGAGGTTCGTCACGTAATCATCTTATCTAACGTATTTACGCCTCTCTCGTGATCTTGAAAGTTATTTCTGTCTCTAACGAAATCTACTTTTTAAAGTCTTTATTTTTACCTAACAGTGACATCATTTCGCATGCATTTGCATGCATGGGTCCGCGCTATCTTACAAATGGGAGTCTTCCTGAGTTTCCAGATGTGTTCTATGCTTAATACATACATAAGATTTTAATGTTTCGTTAATTTTTCTCTCTGAGTTCCGTTTAACCTAGTGTTATTGGGAACACTAACTTCTACTAAGGTTGCATCTTGCTTCTTTTCATCCCATATAATTATGACAGGTTTAATAGACCCCATTTTAAGGCACGTAGCTATAATAGCCTATGCAGCTTTGTGAAACGGCAGGTTGAGAATTTACTATATGTAATATGACTATCGAATGTCCGACATCCACTCACTATCTTACATATTTAAACAGAGAGATCTTTTTAAGATTCTAACTGGCAGTTAAAGTGCGATTGTTTGAATCTCACTTTCACTTGGTTCATCTGATATATGCCTACTGATTAAGGAGACAAAATACTAGGATCAGGAATTTTCATATAGAAAATTCACGTCGACACGCCATTTCCCGTCAGATTAGCGAAATGAAACGACGTTGACAACCGGAGGGTTGACAATTTGGGAATACCGGAGTCTGTTAAATGGCGGAGGCGAATCCCTACAAAAACAACCATTGTCAAATCCATCTCTCCCGAGGGAGACAGGCAAGCAAATATTGATTGCTGCTGTCTATGAATGTAGGTAATGGCAATTGGAATTGAGAAAACTTTGCTTAAATTTAGCAACGAGAAGAAACTAAAACACTTGGGAACAGTTTTCAGACGAGTGGAATTATAATAAGTTTATTTTGTCCTTTCCTTATCACATTTCCTGAGAGATTTTTCTTGCTAAGTGTGGGGGGATATTTACTGGGTCGGATGATATCCATGGAAAAGATACTATTGACTAGTTTTTGATTTTCAAATTCAAGATCACTCAGCTGTTTACAATAAGTAGGGTCATACTTTGTCTGGAACGATTTCCTTAAAAACGAGTCTCAATGCATGGACAGATGAAAATGCGAGTTTTTTTTTGTGTTTGGAAAACAAGAATAAACAAGTGAAGCATGCATGATCCCCCGTGAGTGCACAGTGAACGAGGCATAAAAAATGATTAAGTCCAGCATTTACTCCCCCCCATTTTGCCCACAAATTCCCAGGGGACGTCAAATCCTGGTGAAAATGAACAATAGGTGCAGTTTTAGGCCTCGACATATGTAAATTTGAGTTCATGCAAAAAAAAAAAAAAAGAAATAACTACATCCATCATTTTCCCCAAACTTTAGGCCCCAAACTCCCAAAGGTATTAAACATATTTAAATTAAAGTTCAGCAAAAGAAATGACTAATTCCATCACCCCCCCATTTAGCCCCAAAAGTCACCAGGGCCTTAATATAGTTAAATTTGAATTCAGCACCATGCAAAACTGCTAAATAGACACACACAGAAAATTTTGGACGAATATAGTAAAAGATTCTCAAAAATGGAGTGTTTTTATTAGCCCTAAAAGAGCTCTGTGGAATACTCACGTGTTATCGTGAACAAAATTATATAGAAATCAGTTAGTTACAACTTTTCAGAAAATTTTATAAAAATCCAAGTCATCAATTTTTTTAATAAGTACAAAACTGTCAATTTTAGCAATTTTAACCCGAAAGGCATCCCTAGGAGGTCAGCCGTTACGTTTTTACACATATCATGTTTAATGGTTGTGCAAAAATTTTAAAAAATTCCAAAGCATAGTTATTTAGAAAAGTGCAGACAGACGAACAAACGAACTAACAGGTCCACTCTCCTTTTGTCGGGGGACCAATAAGCTCGTTAGGATAAAAAATAGAATCAAATATCAATTATCGTATGAATTATTCAACGTTTGTTAACATAAGACGTTTTACGATATATATTAATCACATGATTATAAAATTTTTCTTGCTTTGCTATTGAGTTGTTGAACTTGCCATAATTATGTTTTCCTGCATATATATATATATATATATATATATATATATATATATATATATATATATATATATATATATATATATAACTGTCGACTGGTAGTAATCGTGACACCCTGCACTGAAGATTCCCGAAAGGATGAAACACTAGTGTCTGTAGGCATTTAATTATTATAGTAGAAAATAATTATGACAGCCCCTTTAAGAAATTCGTTTCTTATCGTTGAGCACTTTCAGTTGAATTAAAAGTCAGTCAATTTAGCTCTTATGCGTAGATCATCGTATAGCGATTAGATCACTGTCTGCCTGACGTAAATGAACACTTAAAATTAAGATGTTTAAAATCCAACGTTATTTCAAGCGGTTAATGGTAGCCGAATGGATTAGGTCTCCGCTAATCGAGCCAGAGATGTTTCGTGATGCGGGGTTCGAATCGTTCGACTAGTAGTAATCGTGACACCCTGCACTGAAGATTCCCGAAAGGATGAAACACTAGTGTCTGTAGGTATTTAATTATTATAGTAGAAAATAATTATATATATATATATATATATATATATATATACTAGCATGTCGCTCGGCGTTATCCGGTCGTAATATACGTTCAAACATGATATTTTAATTGATACAGATTACGTATTTATTACTACAGAGACGGTTCTCCATTGATTATTATATTGAAGCTAATATGTAGTAGTGAGATCAAATCTGAAAAATGTGTGTATGACTTGAGTGCCAACACTTAGTATCGAAACAAAAACATACAACTCTTCGACCTTACTTCTTAGCTACTGAGCCACGCCTATCCGCATACTCGGGTTTTTTTTATTCAAAAGTAATGGACTAATGAATTCAACGAGGTTGTTAGATAGTGCTCAATAAAAAGAGCTGATAATACTTGTTTATTGTTATATAAACATGGTCACATCCTGCTGCTACAAATAGCCACTTGTTTCAATCAAACAACAGATATCATCAGACAGCGACTTGACTATTCAAAAGTTCACTGAATAAAGTTATTCATTGAACTTTTGAATAGTCAAGTCGCTGCCTGATGATATCTGTTGTTTGATTGAAACACGTGGCTATTTGTAGCAGCAGGATGTGACCATGTTTATATAACAATAAACAAGTATATATATATATATATATATATATATATATATATATATATATATATATATATATATATATATACACGTGACAGAGGTGTTACTTTTTAAACCTAACTAGCAGTTTTTCGGACATCTGTGCTAACCACCCTATTTTACTCATCAAAAATGTGAACCATTTAGCAATACCGCCTAAAATGGCTTGAAGTATTTCACACGGACTGCTTAAAGAGAATCCTTCAGAGAGCAGGTTGTCTGTATAGATGACTGCAGATTTCTAAAGCAGCTGTTCTACGGCGCGATAACAGCTCACAGCACAAGCCAAGGAAAAGAATCAAGGATTGCGTAAGAAATAATCTTAAGGAGGTTGACATAAATATTGAGTGATGAGAGGAAAAAGCTAAACATAGAAGTGAGTGACAGAGAGTTGTGTCGGAGGGTCGCAAAGTAGAGAAATCTGCGTAAAGGGCCTGTGAAGGAATTAGACGCTCGTAAAGGTGACTGGAAGTGTGAAACATGTAGGCGCTTTCTACTGTCCAAAGCTGGATATGTGAACCCCATGAAGTTACACGAAACACGCTCTTATGTACGCATACCTTCACGACCTGATGAAACAACTTGTGTAGTGTGTGACATGAAATGAACGCCGGCTGCTGGTCTGAAGGGACACATGGTTCTACGCAAGAACACCCTATCAAGGAGTGGTCCAGTTAACCTTATGCAGACACTTGACGAAATAATAAACCTGACGAATTCTCACGAGAATAAAACGCGGAATATTCTGTGTAGCTTAATTGCCATATATTTTTCATAATTTACTATATATATATATATATATATATATATATATATATTTATATTTATATATACTTCTCACTTCTTTTCTCTTCTCTCTCTATATATACATACATAATTATGTTAAATCGATATAAACCGATATAAATAAAATAGTGGACGTATGCGTATGTGTGTGTAAAAGCTTATGTGTAAATATTTAACCAATAAGCGCTTTAACTACCCTTTATATAACTCTGAAATCAACAAAAAATAGTAATCATACACCAACGATGGTTTATAATGACGAAAATCTTTGTTTGGATGAATGGATAGCGATGACAGTCATATATCAGCAAGTTTAAATACAAAATTTTCATTTCGATTAACCGACATACGTTTACCTTATTTTTTTGCCAGAATTAATTAATGTCTTCAACTCGTTTAATATTTAATCTTCCTTAACTATTTTTCGATAGCTACGTCGGTAGGAGACGCTGCTTGAACGCTAAATGTCTTTGTTTTGATTCTAGCTTATGGCATATAATATATATATATTGCTTAAACTTTTGAAATCATTACTATATACTATATACAATATAATATTCAATAGAGAATTGATAGTAATAATATATATGAAATTTGCATGAATTAAAATATATTTCAGCGTTTTTTTTTTTTTACGATCGGGCAAGGTCTTGAGACCCTCGAACCCACCCTGTTTTTGTTTTAATAAAACGAATTTAAAATTAATATGTTTTCAAAAGTGTTCAATAAAAACCTTTTTTTGCACGGAGATCAGAATTCCCATTTTATTCTGTCAATCATTCTAAGGAGACTTCATCACCTATTATTAAAGCCAGGTGTATGGGAAATGCAATCCTAGTTGTATTTTCTGTATGGATATGTGATCACTTTTCTAAACCCGGTAATTGTTGATGGCGTTATGAATCGCCTATAAGAATTGAAAATTTATATTACATCTCCACTTTATTCGGTATCGCTTAACTCTGATAGCAAAGAGAGCCACAAGGCAACGAAGGGCGTGTTCTTTCTCTTTGATAATTTTTTTCTGGCAAGGTTTTGTGGGTATTGCTTCCCAGAAAGAACGAGGTATTTCCATAATCTAATTTATAAAACTCCCTATGTCTATCTGTCTGTCTGTCCGTCTGTCTTCATATTTTCAAACTCTATCTCTCCCGAAACTAAAAGACACTGAGCGGCATTAGGACCCTTGAATGATTAAATGTTTATGGACCGTTTTTGTATGGGGTTTTAAAAGGTCAAAAAAAGGTTAAAATTGAAAAAAAAATCGTTATACTTTTTGTACATATACCTTAGTTTATTTTTAATCAGCTCATATGCGTGTCACATGCGTACGGTGGTAACGTTACCAGCTTTGAATGCTACAGTTTTGCATTCGGTTTCGGTTCTAGCTGATGGCAGCCAAATACTTCTTTTTGTCTTTTGAAATCACGACTCTATAATAATATATACCAAATCTGAACGAATTAAAACATATATTTAAGCTTATTTTACGACCGGACAATTCGGGCACCCCTCCCGGTAGTCTTCTAAAATCAATTGTAGGGACGTCAAAATTATCTCATTTACATTTATCCTCCGTTAGCAGAATAAAGTTTAGGGATATAGTCGCGCCTCGAGAAAAAGGAGTCAGGAGAGTCCGCAAACCTTGTTGATCTGTAAGGAAGATGATATAGATCCGAAAGTTGGACCATGGTCCGTCCCCTTTTTGAGTACTGATGACTGATAGAGACCTGTTTTGTTGGAGGTCGGCGATTATGAAGGAAAATGAAGAATTGACTTTAGTGGGACAGATTGCTGAAAATATCTTTCACTTGGTGCTTGTATCACTAAGTGAAAGATTCCTATGGAATATGGAGATAACCTGCCCCACTACTTTAAATGAACAGTGTTCACGTTATCGTTTATGAAAGAAATGAACCCAGCTTCGGCAGTGTTTTATTTAGATTATTACTTTGTTATCATAAAATATGAATGAAATTATTTTGTAGTGAAGCATGCCTCTTTATCTTTTTTTATTACCGACGTATGTATACATATGTATACTTTTCAGGTAATGCACCGACAACATTTTTTCAATGATGTGGCTATAGAATTTGTTTGAATACTCACCTGGCGTTATTCAATCATAATACTAACTGTCTTCCTCCTACCCATAGCTTTATTCTTTCCAATACTAAAACTAATAGGCATCTCCTGTCTTTATGAGGATCACTTTGCGTTCGTGTTAACTCCTTACATGAAATGGCTTCACACCTATTCTGGGATGATTTCTATTAAATATTGCACGTTTAATACTCGTATAGAAGGAGAATGTCCAATAGTCTTATTGTTCAGTATTATAGAGAGTGTGTTTTACAGACACCTGAGACTGCAACACATTCATCCATTTAAGTAATGGCTAGTCTTATGTTTGCTTACCTGAGCTGACCGACGATAAACGATTTTTTAAACGTGATGTAGCCGTAAGCACAGAACAGATAGGATATGAGAGATCAGCCTATTATTGAGGCGAAAGAGATTATATTAAGTAGGTGATAATGATTCGGTGTTCGGTAATTTGAGATCAGAATTTGAATAACGCAATCATAATCCGAAAAGTATATAAAGACAGAGAGAGAGAGATAAAGAGAGAGAGAGAGAAAGAGAGAGAGAGAGAGAGAGAGTGAGAATGAAGGAGTAAGATAAGATGGCGATTAAAAGTACCTCCCAACGTGCTGAGTATTCTTCCTCGTGTGCAGGTACTAAAATGTACATTTCCTTATGTCTGGTGGTCTCAACAAACGACCTTGCGTGTAATTCGCGATAATATTTAGTCGTTTCCGCCCCGGCCTTGGCATTATCTACTTCCAAGACCTCATTTGGGGTCCGAAACAACTTAGGCACCAGGACCAGTAAGGGGGAATGGGGGGAAAATAGGGGTCTTTGCTAATTTTCCTAGGCTAAACTTGCGTTGGATAGCAAGTACTTTATTATAAAAACCTACACTAGAGTTTCTATCATACTATATTTTCAACCGCCTATGCGTGTAATGTGCGATAGCAACTACAGCTAGACAATTCAGGTGAATATTGGCAATAAAGTCAGTGGACCCTGGCCGGCCCTGCATTATATAGAGAACCATTCTGTGGAAATGGTCGAGTTGAAACGTAAGTATTCAGAATGGATAGTTCGCTCTTTAAGAGTTCCGATGACGCCAACCTTAGCTCGTCAAATATGCTGTCAAATGATTTAAAACTCGACAAACAATGAAAATAAGAGGAAAATAAATATAAACAAAATGAACAAGTAACATTTATTTCAGATACAAATGTGTTACAATTTTTTTCTCATTCATAATTGTCCTAAATATAACATATCTAATGATTCAGTCAAGAAAGCAGCTTCAGTGAACGTTAATTTTTGGCTCATCACTGGAAGACATCCACTGCAGAAATATCGATGTCTACAACGACTACAAATACTTTTATTTTCTCTCTTTGTCTGCCTAACATAAGAACAGATTTTCCGTGGAATTGCTTTCCACCTTTCTCATCTAGTGAACACGTTGCCTTGAGATTAATTCTCCCAGGGCTTTTATATGACCGTATCAAATTAAATGTGAACTCATACGTGACGTAAAACGTAGTCGTATGTTATTAACTGCTGTTTATTCTGATAAATTTTGTTAGTTCTCTAATAAATTTTCTTATCATTAAACAGACCCTCTATCTATCTTATTAAACATTATCCTCGCATACCTTTAGTCTTGATATGTTACGTTTGTATTAAACCATAGATAACCTGGGGTCAAATTATTGGACTAATACTTCATCTCTATATGAAATACAGAGTTATCTGACTATTGAATAAAGACGTGACATCCCAGCGTATCTTCTTTTTTTTTTTTTTTACTATAGAATTGAAATTTTGTGCACTGCCTTCATATGACTCAGAATAGAGATATTTACATAAAAAATGTTATCATTTCAATAAGTAAGTGAAAGATGGACTCTCATATATTTGGAACAACTTTCCTATGCGAAAGCACGCTTAGGAACCTCATCGATAACAAAGCTGCATGCAGAATAGTGATGACTAGGGCTATGACAAGAGAATATTCTTTTCATTATTTTGACTTTCGAGCATATATCAGTTAATATCTTATATGTTTTTAGATAGAGTGATATGGTTCTCGATTGATTAACTGTGCCTTACTGTGTCGACAATACACGAGTGACAAAACAATGATAGTAATCAAAACGTAGATTCCATGAACAAAGCTTCTTTCTTAGAACTGCACGCCTGTGGAACTCTGTTCCGTCTGCCTGCTTCCCACCTGACTACAACTGTTATATTGTTATTATTATTTGTATTAGACTATACCACTTGTGCCCGTATGTTACGTGAGTTCTTATTAGTAATGATATGAGTCTTAGTGAGAGTTCTTGTCTTATTACATATGATGTTGTATCTTAGAGAGAGAGATGTTGTTGTAATGACATTTTATAACACAGACATATAATAACAATACAATTTACCTTTTTGTAGAAATCACAAACACAAAGATGAGCTTTATCACAAACACATAATGAATTTATTTTCTGACGACCGGTCGACTTCCTCATTAAGAACTCAAAGTTTCACATTTTAGTTTCTGAAGTAACGTCTCGCTTCAGACGTCCGCCTGTCTCTGAGTTTTCTCACTGACTGTCTCCCCTGACTGTCTCTGACTCTCTCTCCCCCTGTCTCTGACTCTCTCCCTACTATATTGAGAAATCCATGCACCCCGGCCACGTGAGCAAAATTCACGTGTTTCAACATGCGCGACTTTGCACGTTTTCGACATTGATTTCCCAATAACCTATTTTCCTTGTGTTGTTTCCACAAAGGAATTTAACCTACATATCTAATTTATTTAACTCATATTTTATTATCCACATTCTTTTAACAATTGAATAGTTTATTTATTATTTATTTCATCCGAATTAACAATTTACTGGACATTCCATTTAAACCTATTGTTCTTTAAAACTTATGTCCAGGGTTCGATTTCTGCTTTCTCTTATTTTCATTTTAACTAATCTCTCTATTTTTATACTTACATGAACAGGGGACAGCCCTTATCATGTAACACAACCTGGATGTCTTCAAGTCCAACGTAAACAAATTCCTGATGAACCGCCCCCTTAAGTAGACACTTTATTAAATCTCCATACTAACTTGCTGTACTTACAATAACTCTTATCCCTAAGTGGCTTCCGGGCCTTGATAATTGGTGACTACCTTGTAAAAAAAAATTGTCTTGGCATAGCTCTAGTAATGGCTATGTAGCAAAAATAAATTCTGAAGCACAAAAGGTGGCTCCTGTTCATGATGTAACCCTTGTCTTCCTAGGTCTTACACGTTTTAAATCTAAAATTAGAGCATTTACTTTTGGAACGACCCTAGTATTTAATGTGCTCATATAAGACAGATTAATCGAATATTTTCGCCGCAAAAACTTGCTTCAGATAGCCAGAACCAATTTCACTATTGACATTCAGTGTGAAAGATATTTCTCAAACTTTCATGAAAATTATTCTTGTACTAAAATGTTATCACTAACCAAGACCAATACCGTTTGAAGATTAGCTTAAATAAGATTGATAGTTGAAAAACAATAATATGACACGAGTGGGATGATCAGTATCTGCTCTTTACAGAGTGCAGATCGGAAAACATCTGTTTACATAGAACTTGAAGATGGCCATGTTTTAATCAGAAAGATAGCAATCGTGTGGTAATATTTGTTCAAAAATGCGAATTTCTTAAAGAACATCTCTGTTCATGGAAGTTTATTCTGGTTTTAGGTACATATAAGGAACAAGGAGATTAATTGCAGTTGTAATAGAGAAACGAGTTCTTGCTGGTTATGTTTTAGGGAAGCAGCGAAAGATCGAGCACTTAGTATGGAAATAAGAATAGCATTGAGAAAGGCTAGCTACCTGTTCAACAATAGTTCGCATAGAGTTATCCAGGTGTACATACAGTCTTTGTTAAACAATTACATCTAAACATTGTTAAGAATTCATGACGGTTCACTACCTTCTTTGTTTTGAAGGTTATACTTACCACTACAAAATGTCAACTCTTCGTTTATTTTTGAAACCTATTCATCATACCCCGTTTCATACTGATCTACTGCTTTAGAAACGTGAGTCTTATCGAGTTATAACTCTCACAAAATATCTATACGCATATTTCTTTCGGTGTCGTTATTTAGGGCTTACACGCTTGAACATTTATAGTGTCTTTCAGTAATAAGAAAAATAATTTTTCCTTGATACTTTATTTTCCTTGAAAAAATATTTCCACAAGTTTTAATAAAACGTTCATTATAAAATTTTACCTGAGAAAATATTGTATGTAATTTTTGAAAAAAAAGTTACCTTTGGCTGCTTGAGAAGGAGTCTCCTTCATGCGTACGAAGTTGACCGTTCTGCTAGTGTGTCTTTTTTTAATGTTTACTGTCGTAAATTCAGAATAGCCAGTCTGGAAACTTATTTAAGACACCTCGCATCTAATATAGTGGAATATTCTGACACCCCTGAGAATGGATTACTGCGTCTATGAAAGACTCTAACAAGCGAAAACCAATGGGAAATAGTAAGCGAATCATCATACCCCGGCATTCAAAATATATTCAAATGCAAATATCTTATTTATTATATTGTACCTTTTTTTCCAATAAACTTGTTATAACTTAGTCTGTACATTGAGTCTAATTTCATAAAACTAATTACTTTTTCCCATCAGCAAACAGTCATAAACAATGTTTCAGCTTAATTCAGACGGTTTTAAATCGGAGTAAAGGATTGCCTATTAATATATTCATATTACAAAATATCGATTTCTTCAACTTTATTTTATAATGGCTTTCACTATAATGAAAAAAAATTTATCCTTGATATTTTATTTTCTTTGAAAAATTATTGCCACATTTTTTAATAAAACTATGATTATAAATTTTACCTGAAAAATATTTTATGTTATTTTAGAAAAAAATGACCTTTAGCTGATTGAGAGGCAGTCCTCCTCACGCGTACCTTGTTGTCCGTTCTGCTGATCGTTATTTTTTTTTCTATGATTGCTGTTGTAAATTCGGAATAGCTAGGCCTATCTTAGATATGTACGAACATTTGCACTTTGGCATTGAATTGCCATGGTCTTGGCTCGGTATCAACCGGTCGCTTAAGTAAACCGCCGGAATACGTCGAGCGTCGATCAAACGCTAGGAAATAACAAATAACAACATTGGCTACTAATTACAATAAAATAATGGAAACGCAATAAAATATAATAACAACCTACCGTAAATTTAATGAATAATTTTTCGTTTTGTTTTATTTTATTAATTATTAATTATTAAATATAAATAAAATGAACTCATTTTTTCCCGTCTGATTTTGACATTAATAGGATTAAAAATCAAGATATTTCATGCAAATATAATATGCACAAACGGCAGAACAATATCTGAGGTGTGTTATAGGCTTATTATTTCTAAAATTCCTCGATAATCTTAGATTTCTATACTTTTTCTGCTGAGAAGTCACGGCCAAAATTGGTTAAGATCAATGGAAGTGGTAAAATATTTTCTCTCTAATAAATTCCTCCTCCCTCTGCCACCACTTAACACCGTTTGGGGATCGTTCACAAGGAACAGTTGAGAAGAGGGCACCGGTTTGGCTTCGTAGTTCTTTCATGTCAAGTTATTTAAAATCACTAAACTATGCTGCAGTGCTCTGTGGCGTAGTGGTTAGCATGCTGGACAATTCACATTATATTTTCACGTTCGCGCCGACCTACCGTAGTCGTTTTTTTTTTTTTTTTTTTCCTAAACAACTGGAATGGACTTTCTTGGTGGCCGAACTGTTAACGTTGCAGATGTTTTTTTGTTTTTGTTTTTTTTTTTCACACTTTATTTTCCTACTTTTACTCATGACTCCGGGTTTGATCCTTCCTACTTACCTACCATAACATTTTTTAAAACTCCTCCCCCCGGAAACAAACACTCGGGCAACGCCGGGTGCCCCCGCTAGTTTTAAATAAATAGAAACCTGCTTATTGCTTATTAAGGGTTAGGATTAGAATTAAACTGATTAAATTTTCGCGCGATTATGAACTGATTTTTAGGGTTAGGTTTACGATTGGTCTTAGGGGTTAGGATTTCGCTTCACGTTAGCGTTGAACTAATTATATTTTTCGTGATTATAAACTATTTTTTTTATGTTAGGATTTTAAAGTTAGGATTTAGGGTTAGGATCAGTGATTTGGGCTAGGGTTTATGGTTAAATTTGGTTTGATTAAATGTGTGTGTGATTAAACACTATTTTTTTCTAATTTATTAAAAGTCGTCTGGTTCGATTTTTTGTTGACTAAACGCGTTTGTTATCGCTTTCTTATAGGCTGATCAACTTGATTAGCACTCGGCATATTCTGGCAGTTTATATCAGCTGTCGGTCGAGCCCGAACTAATATTTCCGGAAATTTGGTAATCACAGTGCAAAGGTACCGATAGTTTAATATCGCCTCGATATTAATATAACGTTAAGCAATATAATCTGAATGCGTTGTGTAAATCATTATTATAAGTAAAATTATTATTTACATTTTTCGGATTAATGTTCTCATCAATGTTATTCTCATAATGTTTCGACAGATTTAAGATCGGACTTACTTGATGTTCGTCTTGTCAAACTCGGTAATCTATAACTTCGAACGCGGTAATCTATACAGAATTTTGATCGTAACCATTAGCTTTATCTACGGGGGTAGTTTGCTCTCGTTCCCTAAGCCCTTACGGTGTAGAAGTTTTAAGTAATTTGCAGTTGTATCTTAGGTGACACCCGTGCTAAGGAGGAAAACTTAACTCTCCAGAATACTGTCACTTATAACTAATTAATTTAGCACTTTTATCCATTGTGTCATTGACATGCTTGACTTACAAAACGAGAACAAGCTACGCAACGCATCAAATATACGGCATAATCACGTTGACATAACGGTACACGTCAGATCACCGAAGTTAAGGAATGTTGATCCTAGTCATTACTGCATTACCATGCGCTGTATGTAGAAAGACGTCGACACCGCCATACAATAATTGCAGAAACCTAAGGTAGTCATCTCCCCTGAGGGGGATATAAATACGACTGGAGACCGTTTTTGAATTTAACACTCCCATGAAACTTCCCCAACACGCCCAAACCCCCTCGGGGGTCCGGCTGACAAGATCAAAGTGTAGTATCTGTTCCGGCAGATGCTGCAAGCTATGACTAGCTAGGACTAGCTAAGACCAGATGTGGGGGCAACCCCACATGCTTGACCTTTAACCAACTCCCATTTCCCTCCTCTCGGGAGCTGATCCCCTTTTTCCCTTCCCCCTCCCATAACTCCTCACAATAAAAATCGGCCGTGTGCCTAATTTGCTCGGTGGGGGAGCAAATAAATACCAACACTCCCATGAAACTTCCCATTTTAGGGGAAGCCGGTTGAATCCGAATCGATTTAGTGCTGACGCACACAAGAATCAAACAAATGATCAGTTTCATATTCCGTACAGATTCAGAGTTCGGCAAAACGCACTTGACGATAATAGGGAGTTTCTATCCGATGAAATATAGTGAAAATAATGTCCAAGGTCGGATCTAAATAATCCATTCTCAATTCTAATCTAAAAAAAAGAAAGAAGAAAAAACTGCAAAATAAAATGACGAATTCCTAGTATTACAACATTCGCATAAACGTAAGGATTCGAACTTCACCATCAGTACTGCTAGTGTAACAGAGGGCGGGCACGCGTATGTAAATGCATGGGAAATGGCGTAACTGTAATGAATTAAACAAAATACTGTAAAAATGAGCGCGTGTAAAAGATAGAGGAGCACGTTTGAGAGCACGTTAGGGATCACTTAAGAAGCGTGAAAGAGGTCCGAGAGGACAGAAAAGTAAGGGGCACGATTACTTGAGAGAAGACAATCACGTTTTATTCGCGAAAGTACTTGGAAATAAATGGCCTTGTTATAAAAGAAAACAAATGAGTTTAGTTATTACTTGGGTTCTGTTTCGTGCAATGTGCTGTACTACAATGTGTGGGACCCGTGTGTAAACGTGGGTTAGGTTACACTAGGAGATCAGGGATTGTTGACTCTCAAATAGACAGATAGATAGATGTAGCAAAATAAGTGTATTTGTAAGGAACGTGTTGTAGCATTTTCTTTTTCCAATTAGTCTTTTGAGTCAGTTAATAACAGGCAAAAGTTATGACAGGTTTGCTTACACTATGTCGTTTATGCTAAATTGGTGGTAAATATGATCAAATTTGTGCATATTTTGGCATTAAATACTAGCCGATACTTTTTAAATGCCTCCCTTCTGTCTGAAAAGACAAGTTCTACCATTTGTAAGGGTTGTTGCACGTATAATAGTGAGGTAATAGTTGCTCAATCCTAAACCGCACATCTCCTGAAGTGTCATTGCTTGATTCTAGTCGCAAGAACAACTGGAAACAATGCCGATATAAGCAGAAAGCACATACTGTACCTGGAATTCCCAAATAGTCCCCATTTTTGGTACTGACAAGACTCAACGCTGCTTAACTTCGGTGATCTCTCGAGAACCGGTATGTTAACGTGATTAAACGGTATTCAACCTATATTAACACTTATTAACTCCTAACTGTACGTTTAGTGGACACCATAATAGTCTGCTGCACCTTATAATACAAAGCATCAGCTAGGTAGATATAGTAGATTCCGAGAAAATTTAGAACTTAAATACGAATCCCAATTGATCTATATTAATACATAACTGTGTATCAAACGGATACCATAATGCTTAGTTCGCTGAACTATAACATAACAAAAGTCCACACAAATATTCAGTCAATCGGCCCAGTAATTACCGATAAAACGTTAAACGGACAGACAAACTGAACAAATAGAAGAGAAATATGATATGGATTTACATGAAAAAATTATTAAAAGACTATTTAAAACATAAAAATACAATGCTAGGTATATTAAGAGTGATGGTTTTCTCATGAAAATGATAGACTCTAAAGTGCGGACACCTGTTTCCGAAACGCGGGAAAAAAGTGAGAAATGTTTTGTCTAAACTGGATCCACAACGAGAACTGTTTGACCTGACCTTCAGATTACAATTGTGTAATTGCGATTAATAGCGTCAAAAATGCTTTTTTATTATTATTATTTTAAGGAAAGCTGAATGATACTGAAGTTAACTGAAAAATTATGATTGATCCCTAAAACTAAAAGGAGAATTGTGTTTTGTTCGCATGTCAGGGGTAATGACCTTGTTTCACCCCACATGTCAATCAAATTACCCTAGAAACTTAACGATTGAAAAGCTTAATAAATATCTTAGTGCAGAAAGTGTAGCGATAAGTACAATCTGCGTTAGGCATACAAACGAAGGGCAAGTTTCATTGCAAATAAGGAAGCGTGTGCTTGGAATACTCAGGAAATTCGCCAAAAGTACAAAAATTAACTAATAAGGTTGACGAGAAAGTTCTCGCGGTTTTTAACTTTTAAATTCAGATGAACATCTTATTAATCGAAATAAGCATCATCACAATCAATACTCTCTTCCCAACACAACACGTGTATTTATGCAAGAAAGTTAAAAACTTTGCGTTCTGGTGTTGATGAAGTCGCAGAAGACATTTTTTTCTTATATCGCTTAGGTGTTTGAAACGTTTCTCATATAGAAAGTTGTTGAGATGCTTGAAAAAGTGGCAGTCGGTAAGTGAGGTCTGGAGAGTATGGCAGATAAGACAGAGTTTCGTCGCCCAATTAGTTCAACTTCTGCACGAGTCGGTTTAGCAACATGCGGTGGGCATTGTTGAGGAATATAATTGTGTCTATTCTGTTTACTAATGCTGGGTGTTGTTGTTGAAGTTTCTGGTGCATTTCATCTCTTTGGTGACAGTACTTCTCCGTCATAATGGTTTCACCTGCATTTGAATAAACTGCAATGGATTAGACCGGTAACAGACAACAAAAAGTAAGCATGACCTTCTTTTGGGTCCTGGCTTCGGGAAATTGCGTGGCGCATCGTCGGCGTCTAACCATTGAGCTTAGCGTCGCCAGTTGTCGTAAGGAACCCACTTTTCATTGCAAATAACAGTCCGTTATTGAAACGGATCATTCTTGTTGTGCAAAAGAAGAGAAGATAACACTTCATAAAGCGTTCGTTTTGGTTGTGATTCAATTTTTGAGACAAGAATTTATCAAGTCTTTTTTATTTTCCACATCTTTCAAGCGGTTGGAAATCGTCGTATACGTTACGCTTTATTCAGAAGCAAGTTATCGAACAGTTGTGCATGGATTGGCTTCGACTACAAATTTTAATTGACCGTTGTCAAGAAGCAATGGTCGACCACTACACTCATTTTTTCAAGACTCTCGAAGCCGCTGCGATATTTCTCAAACCACCAGTGTGCTGCGTGTTGCATAGTGGTTGCTAGACCAAATTCTTCGTTGATATCGAGAGCTGTTTCAGCAGCTGTTCGGCCAAGCTTAATGTGAAAACTGTGCGAATTTGCATCTTTTTCGTCTAGTATTATACGTTTTGAAAAAAAAATTGTGTTAAAACGATACTAATCTAAATGAGTAGATAGAGCGAAACACGCTATTTAAAATGATATATAAAGCAAAGGTATTATGACGAAAACTTATTCAAACATATATCATTTGAAAATCAAAATAAAAAATTCCGCAAGAATTATGTTCTCAACCTAATAGATATAACTCACTAGACAGAAGTGATTTCTGTGTCATGTCGCTAAACCTAGGAACCGTAAAAAGAAAATCAAACAACGATGCTCCAAAACGTTCAATTTCCAGAAAACATACAATCATATATCACAAAAAAGACCCTTATACTAGACCATTTTAATTCCACATAACACCGTATATCATATTTATCCAAGAGGACATATTAAGAGACACCAAGTCCGGTATTTAATATTTCGAAAAACATGCGCTGTCATTCAGGGAGCTTAATTCACACCTAATTTTAATTAGGTAAATTCGGATTCGAAATTTTATATATATATATATATACTAGCAGAAGTACCCGTCGTTGACTGGGTTCAAAAACAGCCTACAGAAAATGGACTGTGATTGATGAAAGTATGATAGGTTATGAAAAGGAGAGGGTTCTAAAGAGATAGGTTTTGATACTCAAAAATTTTACCCTAAGAAAAATCTGATTAAAGTAAAGATAATTTTCGGGAAAATATATTTTTTATATCAACTTTGTTTCCATTCGTAGCCAAGAGTGACCAACAAAATGATGTTTCGTTACAAAGAGAAAATGTTATATATATATAATAATATAAATATACAAGAAATAAATGTTACCATAGTCAATAAAAGTTACTTTTATGGTAGAAAACTTCATTGGTTTGTATTTTTAAGTAGTTTGTAAAAAAAAACAAATTAATTCACGAGCCGATTTAAAAAAAAAATCAAAATGGCAGCGACATTGAAATGGAGAGTCCCGTTTTCAATTTGAAGGATTGAAGGAGGGGCACTTGAGCATTCTGTGTTAACAATTTAAGAGTTCCGTCAACGTAAGGAATATTTATAAATATATTGTAATGTTTTCCGTTATTTTATGCTTGAGGAATATTCAACTATGGCATGTCTAGTTTATATAAAAATTCCTTAAGTAGTTATCGCCTCAAATTTCGTTTTAATTTCGGTTCGCTGAAATTATTTCAAGTAAAGAGCATCAAAAACTATTTCAAAACAAAAAAAACATAAACTGAACTATTGTTGACCATGGTAACATTTATTTCTTGTATATTTATTTTTTCGGGTAGTTGTTTGTTGGCTTTTCTGCTAAACACCCTTACTAAATAATATCGACGAAATATCGAAAAACAAAGAAACAAAAACAGTTTTGAAGCATAATGAAGCTTTACTTACTTTAATATAATAATCCAAAACAGCTAAATGGGATAGTAAAAAAAATAATACGTATTTACTTTATTTTTTAAAACAAAGAATCGATATAAAAATGAATAGGAAGGAAATGGCACCCTTTTCAAGCAGAACAGCTTCGTTTCAGTTTTAAAGTATTGAACGGTGTAGCATGGTGTCCTCGGATTCAGGGTTTACTACTGTAATGTAAAGAACACGCAGAAAGGGTTGTAATCAATTGAATTCCTTCTAGTACACTGACAAAAAAGCGTAAACAGATATATAAATAAAAATAAAAAGGTTATGTAAATGTTCGTAAAAAGACACGTAATAACGTGAGCAGGATCTTTTGCTTCTTTTGACACGATAACGTTGTATTTTTTATTATTTATCTATTTTCGAAAGAGTGCCACATGCAAGTGGAGAAGGAAAAAACAGAGTCATGCCAAATTTGTGTCGAGAATTGTCTGAAGTTCCGACTTTTTTTTTTTGCTTTCACTTTAATAAGAACGTGAATTTATTATGTGAATTTATTCGACACAATATGATTCAACTCAAAAAATAAATAAAAGCTAACGTTAATTAAGATTAAAGTAAAGGTTTTATTGTGGACCCTCACCCCTTTTAAAAAAACCTTGTAAAACTTTGTGACATATTTACATTCTATGGAGGTCAGGCGCGAACGAACACCTAATAATTTTATTATACCATAGTTCCTCAAACTGAAACATAATTATCAAAAGCAGGTAAACGGAAGAGACTTCCACAGGTGTGCAGTTCTAAGAAGGAAGCTTTGTTCATGGAATCTCATTTTTGGTTTAGATACAGATAAAGAGCGGGGGAAATCATTGATTGTGTTTTCAGCCAGACGTTTGGTGAGGTAGGATAATAAATTGCAGCTCAAACGAGAACTTTCTATTAAAATAACAATAAAACAGTTCGTAACGGTTTTTTAGTGAAAAAAAGGTTGCAGCAAAGAGAAAAGGGATCCGATGTTAAGAACTGTCATGGAAAAATATTATAAAAGCTTGACTTTGTGAAGCCGACAATAGAGGTACTTTACAGACTTAATCTTTCGTAATTAAGTCAGGAAAAATGTCCACACTTTAAACAGTTTTATAAAAATAAAATAAAAATAATAATGCAGTCATTAAGGAAAAAACTTTTTCATTTTCAGACTGCAAAGTGACCTATGAGTCGCCATATATATATATATATATATATATATTTAATTATTTTTTTACTATAATAATTAAGTGAAAGTATGTGCGTACATTTCCCTGCGTAATAACTCTGTCAATTTTAAGCCTACAAATTCGAAATTTGATATACAGGGTACTGAGATTTGGGAAAATCGATGTGATTGGTTTTCGGACAGACATTTTGCGATTAAGGGGTCAAAGTTCAACAATTAGACCGTTGAGAACTCTACCAAACTCCTCCTACGAAGGTGAAATTTTAGATATAGATTCCTTGGACATGTATCTAACTTAATAACTTTATTTGAGCCCTGAACAATAAATTTTAAGGGGTCATAATAGGGGTCAAAGTTAAAAACAGTTAACCTTTTTTTTGTTTGTTTTGCTCAGCATACACTTCAAAACACCCGGGAACCCATTGCTAGTGTATATATATATATATATATATATATATATATATATATATATATATATATATATATATATTAATAAATAAACCAAATTTTTGACATTATATATATATATATATATATATGTATATATATATATATATATATATATATATATATATATATATATACTTTTTATTTTTAATAAATACCTAATTACATTCCTAGGTGACTTTTTAGACCCCCCCTCTTTACTTTTGAACACAGGCACAATCGTTACATATGCACTTGTATCTAGCATTACTTTCAAATACACTGGTCACATGCAACCATCTCAGATCTGTGCAGCAATTGCGTGTCACGCTACATCAAAGTCAGTCTACTTTACACGCGCTCCGGTTGGTCTCAGGGCAGATGGTGTGGTCAATTGACCGTGACATAATGCAAAACGCGCCTTTTATGTTTAGCAATAAATCTACACTCAAGGATTTTTTTTTTAATTTAATGTCTATGACATTCAGACATTGAAGGTTAATGGCTTCTCGGATATACAAATGACAACTCGTGAGTAAATGAGAAAATAATGATAAAGCGGTGTCTTTGGATGTGGAATTTGAATGCTGTGGTACGGCGTTCAAATCCTGGGCAAGTTAGTTGCCGCGATATGTCGCTGACTCTAGTTAACTATGTATATACTATTTTCTCAGGATTTTAATATAAAGAACACGTTGGTCTGAATTCTTATCGTTCTTATTCTTTTAGCGGCATATTAAGTTATAATATTCGCAAATGTGAGGGAGTCTCAAGTTTAATTTTCAGTTGTGTGTGGTAATAAAAAATACTGTCTGAAAATACTAACTGCCTGACGTAAAATTCTTTAAACTTTGGCGTTATAGCTTTTATTTCCTTTCCCATTGCAGAACTCAATCATGTTCTGCACAATGTAGTAAAAATAAAAAAACAATTTTCGTCTACAATCCAAACAAATCAAGGACCATAATGATAAATTTGAAAATAGAAACAAATTCAACCATCAAAACTCATACCAACATTACTAGATTCAGCATTAAACAACCTAACGGAATCGGAAGTGGGGATTTGGGTAACGAGGTGCTGGTTCACACTATATTAAATTTATGGAAGAAAAGACAATAGAAACATACTACTAAAAGCTAAAGAAAAATAAGCAGGACTTCAATAGCAAGGAACCTTTTACTAGGGAACCTTAATGTTGCCCCCAACTATGTTCGAACACTTTATATTTAATGCATTTAAAAATTGTAACATGTCAATTACACTGTAATGTGAATTAATCGCATTTATTCCTAACTAACGTGGAGGCGCCCGGCGTTGTCCAGTCTTAACAAAAAATTTGACAGGGAGGGGGGCGTCGCCCGGTCATAAAATCCGCTTATATATGAAAAATTGTGACAGCGGGGCGGCCAAAAAATATTTTTCAAAATCTGATAACCGGGGTGGGTGGTGTGCAGCGTTTCCCGGTTGTAAAAAAAATAGTTTTGACAACGGGGGCGGGGGAGCGACTTATGTTTCACCACTCAAAATGTCACTCAAAAATAAATCTTCATAACCTTGTCAGTTCTTTTTTTCTTATCTAAATTGACAAAAGCAAAATACACTGAGATAGAGACAGTTAAGTAGAGTCATTTTAATTGGGGAGTGGTGCAACAGGATACTGGTTTGCATTACATTTTCATTTCTGCTTTTTGGTAGCTGGGAAAAAGACAATCGAAAGGAATACCAAAGACTTGGGACCTCTAAAGTGAAGGAATCTGATTTTACTGTTATTCGGGTCAGTCGAGGATATTTATTTTGATAGCACACTAGGAAGCAAATTCGTCGGAAGATATTTCGTTTATTTAGTTTATTTTTTATACATGCATCACCATTTATCAAGGCCCTGAGGCCACTCGAGGATAAGGGTAAATGGGTATGCATTAGTCAATGTCATTATAGCGTAGTAAACATAAGTGGTGGAATTTTGTAAATTGGATTACATAGTGGGATGGTTCATCAAGAACTTGTTAACATTGGACTTGAAGAAAATCAGATTGTAGTCAGCTGGAAAGCAGACAATCGGAAGAGAAATCCATGGGCGCGCAGTTCTAAAAAAGAAGCTTTGTTCATGGAATCTGCATTTAGGTTTAAGCACGGATAAAGAGTGTGGGAAATTATTGATAGTGGTTTTGGAACAAGTGGTTGGTTGTTACATTGCGGCGATGGTACAGGCGATGAAGAGTGGGACTTATTTCGTACTATGTTTTTCGAGGAATTATAGAGGTATATTGTATCTCAATTTCTGTTTTTATTCTTTTTTCATTTAGATATTTTATATGCCATTTTCTGAAACCATTCCATTTTTAATTTTTTTTTTTTACAAAGGAGTCAACTCTTCCCAAGGTCCGGATGCTACTCGAGGATAATAGTTAATGAGTGTGCAGTATTCAATATCGTAGTAATCATTAGTAGTGGAAATTTGGTAAATAGGATTACTAAAGGGGGCGGCTCAGTGAGAACTTGTTTACGTTGCTCTTGAAGACGACCATATTGTAATCGCTGGAAATCAGGCAAACGGAACAGAGTTCCACAGGCGTGCAGTTCTAAGAAACAACTTTGTTCATGGAATCTCTATTTTGGTTTAGGCATAGATAAATTGTGGAGGAAATTATGGATGGTGGTTTCAGGTAGACGAGTATTTTCGTGCAAGTTTTGCAAGGGAGTGGCATAGATTGGAGCTCAGACGAGCACTTTCCATGAAAATAGAGTAGAGACAGACTCGCAACGTCTCTCACATGTGGGAAAGAGGTTGCAGTGAAGAAAAACGGGTATTTTCAATAATCTGTAAACAGCGTGCATGAATATTGTAAACATAAATGAATCTAAATATATATGTACGTTTTTGTATATCCGCATATCTTGATGTAAAAATTGATTTTTATTTGCCTTTTTGTATATCTTAATACTTAGACATTTTCTTTGTATAAAAAATATTATTTGTTGTTTTTTTTTTCTTTTTACAGAAATCTTGGGGAAGTATGCGACGACGGTAATGTGAACGACGGGGATGGTTGCACGGCGAATTGTAACATAGAAAATTTCTACCGCTGTAAAGGTATGAGTTTTTTTTACAAGGATATAAAGTTATTACCAATTTAGTATAAAAAAGATACTTTTATGATATACTCGCTGGCAGCCTGGCATTGCCCGGTCCTACAATACGCTTAAACATGATATTTTAGTTTATGCAGATTGCGTATGTATTATCATAGGATCAATCGTCTATCGAATATGATACATTACGAGGAATAATTTGGCCGGTGAACTTATTTGCAAAAAACAAAAAAAGAAATAAAAATTAAAAAATAATGATAATGTCGTTCATCGAATTCCGTCTGTGTTTATTCACAGTATCACGTCAGCTACTATTTCGTCTAGATATGCGATGGCATTGTCCAGTTCCCTCAGCATGGTATCCATGACTTGCTGGAATATCGCGGATGCTACCTTACCTCCAAACGCGAGCCTTTCGTATCTGTACAAACCCCAATGAGTATTGATACAGAAGCGGTTAACGCTTTTGTCATTTATAGTAATTTGTAGGTAAACGACGCTCAGGTCGATCTTAGAGAAAAACTTGCTGCCATTTAATTTCGTGAACACTTTCTCTGGGCTTGGATATAGATAGTGAAAGTCTTCTAACGACCCATTGAGTCCGGTCGAGAAATCAGCGCAAACGCGGATTTCTCCGGACCTTTTTTTTTAACGTAGACTGCTGGAGTAGCCCACTCACTATATTCAATTTTAGCCAGTATACCGATGTTTTATAATCTATCCAGTTTCTGATTTATCTTGTTCAGAGATGCGAACAGGACATTAAGTTTATTTTTTCTGTTTTTTTAACACCTGTTGTGTGTCCGATGTTAGCTTAAAACAACCATTTTTGCCCATCTCCCGAGGCCAGGAGAAAATACATTTGGGAATTCTTTTAGAAAACTGGTTATAAGTTTCTCAGTTTCAGCTGGATGGGTTTCTATTTTTTTGCAAAATGTGGATAGAGGAACATCCCACAAATGAAATCCATCCATGATATCGGAACTAAACCGGTTCTCACTATTTTTTAAGACATACATTTTTACTTTTGTCATTTTTCCCAACAAGGTGACGTTGGTGATTAATTCACCCTCAAAATTAATTTTTGTACCATTGACGGCCGTCGCCGTTCTGTTGGTTCTTAGCATAGTCGGTTTTCGTAATTTCTCCCATGTTTTAAATTTATAATTTAAATATCCGAATCACTGTCTAATTGAAATTTGATATCCTTGTCGAGAATGTTGACCGTTACGTATTTGCGTAGGTTTTCATCTACGACGTCTCTAATTGTTTGACGTACCCGGCTTTTGTTTGATTTTTCCTGCAGTGAATTTTATTACACATCAGGCATCTTTGTTAAAAATGGGCAATCCTTCACCCAGTGTTTTCCACCACATCTGAATCAAGGGCTCGGTGCTTTTGATTTTTCTGACTTTTGGGGGTAATTCTGTGTACCGTCTCGACGGGTTTTTCTTCGTTATTTTTTTTTTATATTTGCGATGTATCATAAAAGTTATAATTACATATAATTACACTTGGGATTTCTTTTTGAAACTGGTTATAAGTTTCTCAGTTTCAGCTGGATGGGTTTCTATTTATTTATTTTTTTGCAAACTGTGGATATAGGAAGATCCCATAAATGAAATTCATTTATGATATCGGAACTAAACAAGTTCTCACTATTTTTTAATTATAAAAGTTGAACTAATAAAAAATATTTCAACTTTTTGACAATCCTCAGTCAATTTTTGCAGTTCGGTTTCGTTTTCAAACTTCGTAAGAACTTTGCGCCTGATTTCCGCATCTTTTCCCGAGGTTAAACCTTGTGCAAACCAAGGCATTTAAAATTGTCTGCTGTTAATTCAGAAAACTTAAAGTCATCACAATGCTTGTTGACTATTGCATACGTGTCAAAATCGTCATTATCGTCTTTAGTCACATTCAAACATCTCAATCGCTTATGAAAAAGAGACGTTTTCGGGGATAAAAATTTTGTTAACAGATTTACCGTCTCATTGAACGATAAATCCGCAGTTTTCCGTGACCAGATGTAATCCACAAATTTTTCATGTTCAGGCGTTTCAAGTTCGCAGCATCAGTCTGGTCTTCTGGTCAGATCAGTTACCGCAGTCGATATTGAAAAAGTCTTCATATCTCCTGAAATAAGCTGAAAATGATTTTTCATCTTTCTCGTACTTAAAATTATCTATTGCGGACCATATTGTATTTTGAGAAAAAGCTGAATCGCTTTCAGAGTGCGCGTTATTCTTTGCGATTTCTGCCAGTAATTCTTCTGTTCTTAATTGACGTTCTGCAAATAATTCCGCTGTAAGTAATTGATGTTCGGCTAACTGTTTTTGAGCTTGTTTTTAAAATTCCTTTCGCCGGTCGTTTGTCCGTTGTTGAACCTCGCCTGCTTCAATTTGCAACTTAGTCAAATGTGCTAACGCTCATTTTAGTTCGTCCATTTTGTCTGGTTGGATTTAGCAATTTCAAACCGTTCGTTATGTGATTAGAAAAACGTTTGTCTGGTTGGACTTCTCTCAGAACAATATAACAAACCAAATATATATATATATATATATATATATATATATATATATATATATATTAATCTAGGAAAGCAGTTAATCGTTAAAAAAAATCACATATTTCCCTTTGAAAAAAAAAGATAAAGTAACGATTTACTTTTTAGTAGAGAAAAACAACGAACTTTTTTGCAAAGTACCTTTTTTATTTTTATTAGCGACGAATTTTTTTTTCTTACAAAGTAAAAATTTATCTTTAAGTAGCGATGAACTTTTTTCCAAACTCCTATTCGTTCCGTAGTAAGTTTTATAAAGGTCAATTAACAGTTGTTAATCGTATTTTTTAAAATTTCCGCGAATCCTTTAGTCGTAAGTGTTATGCTACACTTTCTTAGGTGTGATAAACATTTGAGTTCAGCATCGGTAATGTTTCATAACTTTATTTTAGACCTGACTAGCTTTCTTGAATCCAATGTTGTCAGTGTTATGGGAACACTGTTTTAGACGTGAATATGTATCTCGAATCCCATGTCGCCAGTGTTTTAGGAAACACTGTTTAAGCCATGAGTATGTATCTCGAATCCAATGTCGCCAAACCGTTCGTCTCGCAAGTATCCACAAAGAAGAACAAAACAACGGAGAACAGTTTCCACATGTATTACATGAAATGCGGAAAGGTTACAAAGGAATGGTTACAAACGAACAGTGTAGGTAATTTACCGAACATGCCAGAATCGCTGTGGAATTAGATCCCCGCCTGGGATCGTCATGCGTAAAGTTTATATGGACGATGGATTAGTCCATTTGGAGGGTAGTTCCCCACGACAATTACTATGTTGTCTTCTGTGTATTTCTGTTTTAATACAATTTTATTTATGTATAACCACAGTGTCTATTCATTTATGAATCAATACAGTTCCATATTATGCAACTATGTATTAATACAGCTTTTTCTATAAACGTATTATCAATACTGGTTATTTTATGTATTTATGTACTACTTTGCTGTCTTATATGCATGGATGAATTAATACAGTGTCTTATACGTATTTATGTGTTAACAAATTGCTTTCTATATATTTATGTATTTATAAGTTTCTTTTACTACCCGCATATTAATACAGCGTCTTATATGTATGAATACAGAATTATCGATTACATATTTATACAGTTATGGTGCAAATGGGTATTTAAGAGTGAGGATTTCATTACTAATGCAATAGAACGCATATATTTTAAGAATAAGAAACAGAAAAAAATCTTGCGTATTTAATTTCAATTACACGATGACCAATAAACATAAGAATCCGCAAGGATATACTGATTAATTAAAAGATGACTGACGTCGAATATGTAACAGTAATTTAGTAAGTAAATGCTATAATGCTGCATTATTCTATAAACAAAAAAGTGAAGAGGAAACCAAATTTATGGATCCATTGTAGAACATACTTGGAACAAACTGGATATTGTCATTTGATTTGTGGAACACACCAATAAATGTATTATTTAATTGGAACTCATTGAAATGAGTTTTATCTATTAATTTTATTCATTGCGGACTATTATCCTCATCTTCTTAGTTTTTCACGACGTTTCTGCCGACTATTCCTCTGGCCTTCGTCAGGTCGTAGTCGCGATTGATAGGAACACTGAATCTCCTGGTGAGACTACGAAGGCAGTGAATGCAGTCAGGAGATTAAAAGTTCCTATCCGACGCGGTTACGACCTGACGAAGGCCAGATGAATAGTTGGCCGAAACGTCGTGAAAAACTAAGAAAAAGATGAGGATAATAGTCCGCAATAAATAAAAATTGATAAATAATACTCATCTCAATAATGAATTCTAATTAAATAATATATATACCATTCGGTACGGACCCGACCATGGAAGATCAGATAATAAATATGACTATAATACCAAAAAATTTAACCTTGATCGCCCTTCGGGGCCCGTGACGCAGTTGATAGAGACGTTGAATCTGTACGGTTCCAGATGAGCATTGTCTTAAGCTAGATGTTACAATCATACCCAAAAGCCGGTCGGACGCTTACTTGGCCAAAAACCTGGTGAGACGACAACAACTATGGATGGCAGTGATTGCTGAGAATGTAGTTAAAATATTCGGAGTTCCTGTCCGTGGCGGTTACGAAAATGAAACTCTTCATTTAATCTACAGGAGTATCATGTTCTCGTTCTCTCAGCCATGGTCATGTCGAAGTTTCAAATAACTCACAATTGTATTTCTAGTGTCACAAGCACTGAGGTTTAAGCCTTCAACCTCCAGAAGAGTGTCACTTACTACTGATTCATTTCAAATAATCCCAATTATACATACTTCTGTTTTCTTTGGTGTATTTCGTACTATTCTTCGTTTGTTTTGGTGTTTGCGTTCCTTTTAGGCACACCAAGTCTCTGCTATCGACACGACGGCGACGGGATATGCGAAGAAGACGAGCAGAACATCAGTGTCCGCGATTGTGGCTATCACACACCGGAAGGTTACGACGATCAATGGCCCGTATCAGCAGTAGGAAACCCTCGACACCCAATGACACCCAAATGTTCCGAGGAAGTTCTCATCGGTGCGCCAACCAGATTTCAGGTGGGTAAGAAAAAAGCTATTATTTTTAAAACAGTAGACAAACCATTTAAAAAAAAAATATGCATTTATCATATACACGTATGCATACCAGGTGTTGCCCAGCTATTAATTATGATAACTGGGTACATCAGCTTCGTGGTGTTTGCCACGCATTACAATTTTTTGTCAAGAACTCCTCTCTCAAAGAAAAGTTAAAATAGTAAAAAAAATCTTTTTAAAAATAAAAAAAATAGAATCGGCGAAAAGATCTCAGTGGGGACACTTAGCGCTTTGCGATTATTAAATTTTCTAATAATAGTGCTTATACGCGATCTGTTTTGCGCATGCTCCATAGGTAACCTGGTCTCAAACCGCCGGTTCGTTGTCAATCTCATAATCTGTTGGTTGGTTTGTTTTTTGTTTTTGTTTTATGGCATATCAACCTTTTTCAGATTATTTAATGCCAAATCTAGTTATTTTGAGGAACGATTTTTAATGGAGTATATTTGTTTTTTTTTTTAAAGTCGGATTCTATTTAACCCATAGTTGGGACCCTAACAGGTACTACCACTCCGGGTCAGAGTGGACCTGGAAGCAATGGCAATTAAAGGGTGTCTCCACACTCCCCAAGGCCCGCAAGGTGGGGCCTCACCATCGGATATAGTTTTAGGTCATATCCAGGACCTCATAATCTGTGACGTCATCAATCTAAACATTTAAAACGTTACGTCCACATTTTCGAAATCTAATTGTTTCTCTTCCTAATAATAATAATCGACCAGGTTACTCGACGTTACGCAATCATGTAATATTATATTTATATATATATATATATATATATATATATATATATATATATGTTTGTGTGTGTGTGTGTATATATATGAGTATGTGTGTGTAATATTATATTTATACTTCGTTTCTTCTTTTTCATTTACTGTTTAATTTTTCGTTTATATGTGCCTATGTACTGTGTGCATGTGTGTATGTGTGTATGTGTTTTTTAATTGTTTTTATCACAATATTATTTTGTATTCCTGCACGTCACCAATTAAAAACGAATAAAGAAAAGTTATAAGTATTATTTTAATTGGAATTCATTATTGATATGAGTATTATTTATCTTAATTTATTTATTGCGGACTATTATTCTCACGGGCGCCGTGGCGCAGTTGATAGAGACGTTGAATCTCTACGGTTCCAGATGATGATTGTATGAAAATAGTAGTTTCAATCCCACCAAAAACCGTCCAGAGGCTTACTTGGCCAAAAACGTGGTGAGACGACAACAGCTACGGATGCAATTGATTGCTGAGAATGCAGTTAGGGATTCGAAGTTCCTATCTGTCGCTGTTACGACCTGACGAAGGCCAGAGGAATAATTGGCCGACACGTCGTGAAACAACTAATAAAGATGAGAATAATAGTCCGCAATAAATACATTAATATTAAAGTTATAAGCTTTTATACTTTTCGTATTCTTTTTCATACATTTCCATTTATATATATATAAATATATATATATATATATGTATAATATAATATATATACACGTGCATGTATGTATATATATATATATATATGTATTATGTATATATACATATATATATGCATGTATAAATATATATATATATATATATATATATATATATAAATATATATGTGTGTGTGTGGGGGGGTGAGTGTTATTCCATTTCACCCCAATCAAAGCACAATGCTACTTTGATGAGGGGGCTGCTATTGAGGCCATAATTGCAGGGAGCCTATGTAGGGAGTTGAGCAGCAAGGTGTTTGTTCACGTTACACTTCAACTACCGCATGTCAGTACAGTTGGGAAAGCAGGAATCCGGAAATGTGTTCCAAAGTCTCGCAGTTCTGGAGAAGAAACTCTAAGAGAAGAAAACCTTCTCATATCGAGGATCTCTGATGTATAGGGGTGGGATTCTGCTGCTTTTCGGGTTTGTCGGCGAATTTACGTCGAGGGAGTACAAAGGCTTGCAGTTTGTCGGAGCATCCACCATTAAAAAACATGTAGAACAGGCAGAGGGATGAAACATTTTGCCCATGAGACAGAGTCTGAAGCCTAGATGACAGTTCAGTATCTATTAGGTTGGCGACTCTCTTTTCAACCCTGTCCAGAAACGAGAGACGAGTTACAGATGAACCAGTCCAAATACTCCATATATGTGCGTTGTTGTATATATATATATATATATATATATATATATATATATATATATATATATATATATATATATATATATATAGTAATTTATAAAATATATATGGCGATTAAGCTACACTGAATATTCTGCGTTTCATCCAACTATAGGATTCGTCAGGCTTAAGCCTGACGAATCCTATAGTTGGATGAAACGCAGAATATTCAGTGTAGCTTAATCGCCATATATATTTTATAAATTACTAACTAGCTCTACCTACCTATTGAGCACTTTTGAAGTAAATACTTAAAGTTTACGCATAAATCTATACCTTCGTATATTAAATTTATGCGAATAAATGAAGTAGTTATATATATATATATATATTACACACATGTATATATATATATATATATTACACACATGTATATATATATATATTACACACATGTATATATATATTACACACATGTATATATATATATTATATATATATATTACACACATGTATATATATATATTATATATATATATATATTACACACATGTATATTTATATTATATATATTACACACATGTATATATATATATTACATACATGTATATATATATATATACTCTTTATATATAAAATTATATCGACGTCAAATAAGCGATTAGAAATTAAAACTACACAAGCGAAAAATAAAAAAAGTGATATACCAATTCAATATATATATATATATATATATATATATATATATATATATATATATATATATATATATGAATGGAAATGTATAAAAAAGAATACGAAAAGTATAAAAGCTTATAACTTTTCTTTATTCGTTTTCAATTGGTGACGTGCAGGAACACAAAATAATATTATGAAAAAAAAATTAAAAAAACTTTTTATATAAGTACATTATTTGCGACCGATCCTTCAGTCTTCATCGGTGTAGTGGAAGTATGAGCATGCAAGTGGAAAAGGGGAATGGAAAAGCATATATATATACATATATATATATATATATATATATATATATATATATATATATATATATATATAAGAAGGTTTCTTGGACCAATTTCTGTAATGGCATTTGCTGTGTAGCGTAAATAATAAAGGTGGCTACAGAAACATATATGCACATAGGTAGCTAATAATATTTGCATAAATAAACATATATAAAAATGTTTTGTGTGTATCGTTCTGTACCTTGGTCAGTTCTTATCAGATTACTCGTACACGTATCTACGATGGTCATCTCATTGTTCCGCTGAACTGGCGTGCTATAGTCAACGAGGTTTGGTGCGATGGTCTCAGACGACCAACTTATCCGTCCATGAACGATGGGTCAGGTTTCAAGGCGAAACCGTTTCGCTCGAATAATTTAAAGGATAAACAAACGGAATATATATATATATATTAAAAAAAAGAAACAATGCGTTCAATTGAAGGTAGATCTGAATTTCAGATATGAAGTTGACCAAGTGGTCACGTTTACAGCAACCCCAACCCGTTTCATTAGAAATCTCACTATAGACCAAAGAAAGAACGCACACATAGCCTATAAGCATGTATATATTTATATAGAAAAATAATATTACGAAAAATCCTACATTTTTTTAATATTAGCTGTAGTTGTATAGTATTTTACAGAGGTGGATAAAAATAAAATGAGTCAATTCTTTCATATCGATGCCTCCGTTCAGCCTCGAAAGACAAAGGATGCCCCCTGTATAGGTAGCTGCGTGTGTAATTGTGAGGCAAGGGTTGCGCAATCTCTAACCACAACGGTCCTGAATTGGCACTGTTTGGGTCAAGGTGCAAGGAGAAGTAAGGGATGACTGAAAACAATGCCGAGATAAGTTGAGTGCACATACATCGCCTAGAAGTCGCAAATGGTCACCAATTTAGTACTGACCAGGTTTAAGGTTGCTTAACGTCGGTGATCCAGCGCGAACCGGTGTGTCAACCTTATTATGCCGTATATTTCATTCTTTCATATATATATATATATATATATATATATATATATATATATAAAATTAATATACGAAAGTATAAATTTATGCGTAAACTTTAAGTATTTACTTAAAAAGTGCTCAATACGTAGGTAGAGCTTGTTAGTAAGTCATAAAATATATATGGCGATTAAGCGTCACTGAATATTCCAGGTTTCATCCACTCTAGGACTCTTCAGGTTTATGCGCGAATTTTGTGGTTGTTTGTCGTTTTTATATACGCGCCTTCTATTGAGATTTTAGTTAGCCAATCAGCTTTCTAGTGTCTACCGCGCCCTTCCTATCAGCCAATGAACATGCAATTACCGGAAAAAGGCCTATTTGACCTCTGGTTGACCTGTTCCGTTATGTGCGCTCTATTTAGCCTGGATATCTAGTTTCTTGACCTGTTTTAAATCTAGATTAGGGTATTTTCTGTTAGTTTATATATATATATATATATATATATATATATATATATATATACACACATATGTGTGATAGTTTATATATATTAATGTTTATTTAATTTATGTATTTGTTTATTTTCTATTGTTTTTGTTAGTTTTAAAATTATTTTGTATCGCTATCCCAGAGTAAATTTTATCTTGTGAACACAATTGTTCGCTATTTCTCTTCTACAGTTTAATAGATGTTTAAACTTCTTCTGATACGGCGATCCAGTGATGGAGTTATTTTTTTTTTTTTGATCGACCTGGACTCTTTTTGTGCCCATATTGATCTGGAATTCTTAAAAAATAAGTGATGACCATTTTCCATTTTCCTACGATTCACTCCATTCGCAATGGATTCATGGGAGAGTCCACCTCTGTTAAGCTCAAAGATCCTTCCTCTCTCAAACTCTGATAACGGTTTCTCTTTTGCCATGTATAATTTAGGAAGATGTTTTTTGTTTATCCACTAACAAGTTGTTTTTAGTAACATAGAAAGCTTTTCGTATTCATTTTTTCAAAACTAGCCGATTTTATTAAATTATTTTATATATATATATATATTACCACATTCATTATATTTCTCATATGAGTTACTCGTGAATGATTAGCACGGTTAAGCATGCATATTAATATAGTTAATTTACAGATTGACACTTAATAGATATACAAATGTTCAGTCAACCAAAAGAATTACGAAGATGTACAGACATGCACATACATATACATGCAAATATTGTTTGATGAATATACATCCCAAAACTAGTTTGCGTAAAACACGCACTCAAACACCGTTCCCTGTGAGTATATGAACGCATATATTCCAACGCCCTTTTTATGGAAAGTATATACTCAAATGGAACGAGAAAATACTAAATCTCAAAGTGATATCTCAATGTTTCGTACTTATATTACGACTCGAGTCGAGAGAAATAGAAACTGCATAGCAAACTTGGTTTCTTTGTTTTTTATGCGCATAGAGCATTGGTGATATTGAAAATCCCATGACGAAAAATTTTGGACAAATTGAAAAGCTTCCACCTCAAAGCATATACGTCAACCATCGCGCCATGTTTTGCATACAAGAAGCGAATCCAAGAGCGAAAGTGAGGGCTAAATCCATCCGAGGAAAAACAGCCACTAGGTAATGATGAACCCTATTGAAGGTGTTCGACTGATCTAAATTGATCAGCGTGGCTTCACTGCCAACTTCTTCTATGATTAAGCGTATCCTGTGGAAGTGATCTTGGATCGTCGCCCACTCAACATAAGTCTGTTCGCGACTTATAACTCGATGCAAGAAAAGTAGCAGAAAATTTATTAAGATCTGTGCCAAAACCTTTAATTCTGCATTTAATATCGTTAAGAAATGAAAATTACGTATTTTATCCCAACCATTTTTATATCTGCGTAACAATCTAATGATCATCCTGGTAAAATACTAAGTAATAGGCCCGTTCCTTTATTAGTAGCCTATCCAAGAATCTATAGCAAATAAGTATAATGCAACAAATATTGTGTTGAAAAGTTCTTTTTATATTTTCTTAATTTTTTGAAGAAGGGAAAAGAAAAACACACACACAAAAACTCAGCTGCTACATCAACAGTAATATAATCTTTACAACTAAATGCAAATATCTACTGAACCAACTACTACATGTCAGAGAGACGAACAGCCGTTTCTGCATAGAGGCTTTATTTTGTTACATAACTGAAAACATAAAAGGAATAAACAGAAATTGTTACATTATCAATAGGACTGCCTTTATAACTTGATGTACTACTCAATGAGCCAACTACTAATAGCAGAGAGATGAGTTGGTGGGTTGGTTGTTTTTGTTTTACGGCATATCAACCCTTTTTGGGTTATTTAATGCCGAATCCAAAGATTTTGAAGAAAACATTTTTAGTAGAATATATCTGTTGTTTTCAAGTCGGTTTCTATTTAACCCATAGTTGGAACCCTAACAGGTACTACCACTCCGGGTCAGAGTGGACCTGGGAGCAATGGTAATTAAAGGCTAGCTCCACACTCCCCAAAGCCCGCAAGCTGGGGCCTCACCACTGGTCATATCCAGGACCCCCATTGAGGGACTTTTACCCTCTGCAGGGGGGGGGCAGTCGGTGTATTCTAATGCCCCACCGACAGGGCCAGAGAGATGAGCAGCTGTTTGTGTTGTCGAACAAAAACAACGAAAAACCTGTAGATATAAAAGAAGACTGAACGTAAAGTTACAAGTTTATTATTCCATGGTAATCTTACAGGAGATCATGTAATTTTGAAGAACGTCATTCCGTCTATACTTTCCCTATGTGGCAGAAACTATCGGCGGGTTTACACAACTTTGTACGAAGGAGAAAATTTCTACGGATATCAAATTCACGAGCATTTCTCAGTCACATGAGTATCCTCTTCTGTTATGTTGTTTGTAACGCGAGTCGCAGGGAAGGGGGCGATGTAGTTCCGCATACAGCGCATAGTACTCCAAAATGTTCACCGGTCTAGTACTGACCAAGTTCAATGAACATTAACTACGGTGATCTAACGAAAAACGGTGTGTCAATGTGATTTCGTAGGGAAAATTTAATTTGTAAGCATGGTGTCGATACAGACAATAAAGTCGTTAATTCGTACTACAGTGAACTTATACATCACTCATGAACAGAATTGGTAACCGTATGAACCTGGTGACCCCGACACATTAATGTGAACAAAAGCAACGTGTGGTCGAGAATTTGGTTCAGTCTATGATCGCTTTTTCTTTATATTTTACTAAATCTTTTTTTAAATGTTCGCATATTTTTTTGGTAATGTTTTTTAATCTTCGATCTGTTTTCTTACCGATTCTATAATCTTCAATTATCATTTTTTTTTTAGGTCTGCAAAAACAACGTCGAACTTCCGGGCACCTGGCGACCGTGCAACGCCAATTATTTTAGTACTCATGATTATTGGATAAAGGTAAGGTAAATTTGGTATATATTTAACAACGAAGTTTATTAGAATTGCACGATTAAGTGATGCAATTAGACGCTCATGTATATTTTAATGTACTCAAAAATTTAACTAACAAGCAGCCCGGCATTGCCCGGTCATAAAATATGCTTGAACATGATATTTTAATTCATACAGATTTCGTATTCAATATAATAGAGAAACATCCCTATTGATTATTACATTGTACCTAATATAATGTATAGAAGTAATTTCAAAAGTACACAAAAATATGACTTACGTGCAATTAGCTAGAGTCGAAATAAAAAAAAACCTGTAGCTCTCACGCGTCATATGTAAGCGTCTGAGCTAAGTTCATGCACACATAAACACATAAAGATAATATTGTTAAAAGTATAAACATATATTTGCACATGCGTAGAAGTAACATGTATAGTCGACTTAAGCATGGAAAGTCCTTTTTTTTCCTTATTTTTGATCTGTTAGCAGAAGAAAAACATAACCAAATTTGTTCCAATCATCACAATAGCCTTATATATCAAGTGTCAAGTATGTAGATAAACATTCGCGAAGTCGTTTGGTAGAGACCGTCTCTCAAACAGACAGAAAAACGGACAGAAAAGGTTACTTTTATACGAAGGCATTGATTGTATTCACCTGCGTCTGAAAGCGCCTGATTTTATGAAGATGCGTTAATGTGACTATAAATCAATCTAATGACATTTTTGTCTATCCCAAAACAAAGTATATTACCATTCTAAATGGTCATTTGATAGGAATTCAATGAACCATCTCTGCTTCTGACACACGTCCATGTCAGAGTTTGTTTATATTGAACTTGAAAACAACCATTTTGTCGACAGTGAGCAGTTCTAGAGAATAAACTTTGGTCCTAGAGATTTAGTTAAATTTAGGTTGAGATAATTAGAGAAAGGGAAACATTTGTCAATGGTTTAAAGTAGACGAGATGTTGTTGTTGATGCTTTACAGGGAAGGGGCATAAGTTTACGTTCGATTAAGCATCTGCCGTGGAGATAAGGATACAGTAAAGGAAAATTAATAACGTGCATTCTGTGCGAAAGAGAGATAATGGAGGAAAAAGTTTATTGCGCACTAGATTTCGAAGTCGGTTGTATATTCTGTCAAAACAGGTAAGGGTGCTTTGAGCTACACCCGTCTTCAGATGTGGCAACAGTACTCCATATAAGGGTGTATTTGACCTGATCTGAATTAAATCATCCTCGTTGGTCGCAGCTATGTTAGATTGTAGGTTGTACCTCAGCAACAAAGGACAGCGGGTACATAAGAAATCAGGGAAAGCTTAAGTCAGAACACAAAGAAAATATGACATACAAAAATATGAGTATATTCACTAGAATGATTTTAAGCTCCACACTTGGAGCGTCATTACTTGCCAAATTTTTTCATCGATTTTCCCTGGTTAAAATCCAAATATTAAATTCCGCATGGTTTCGAATAACCTATGTATCAAGCCTCATTGCTATGAACCAAAATCTTACAGAGGAGTTTGGTAGGCAAATATTTTAAACAAATATATATATATTTATATATATATACGCATACATAATATATATATAGAAAAGGGTTTATGTTTGCTATAGCCTTTTTACGCAAATATTACGCAAGTATAAATCATATTGAACATTTGCATAATATAATTACACGTAATAATTCAGTAAAGATGATTATTACATAAGAAAACCCAAAAAGTTAATAGAGAATTAATTAAAACAAATGTTTAAAAGATTATGCAAATTAGCTTAATATTTTGCAGACTAATGTAATTCCACAACCCATATATAAGAAAGTTGTATTTTCTTTTTAAATAAAAATAAAAAAGGGTTTATAATATGAGGATCAATACACAAAAAAGACCACATTCATAGGAGTATATATATATATATACATATATATTTTCTATCTATCAACTATTCTATGAAAAGAAACTTTATGTGTGTGTAAGTTCGTATCTTATTGACTTCGTAACGTCTGATGCGATTTTTATGAAATTCCACACGAGGATACTATATGCGCTTCAGATTTAAAATCAACAGTAGGTTCTTTGATGTGACAGAGGCGTGAAACATGATACTTGTTTTTTTTTTATTTTAAACTTTACTGCAAGCTATTATAGATATATTATACACATACACACACACCCACACACACACATATATATATATATATATATAAAATAATTTTATAAAATCAACAGTAGGTTCTCGACAGTGCAATGTACACAACACTAGTGGAGTAAGTCACTACGGGGAGGCATGATAAACTTCCTCCTAGTAAACCGTAGTGAGTTCCCAACTAGATTAGTCGGTAAATCGATTTGATTGAATTATGAAAGATTTTACCGATTTAAATGACAATAAATATATATGAGTGTGAAACATTCGTTGATAATCATTTAATTCCGGGCAACGTCGGGTTACACTATTAGTATATATATATATATATATATATATATATATATATATATATATATATATATATATTAGATTCTTTATAATTCTATATATAATTAGATTCTTTATTTTTTATTAAATCTTCCTATAATTGTTGCACAATCTGTTTGAGACGGGGGTAAATCGTTTTTGTAATGCAATATTCAAACAATCTTTTGTTATGGAAAAATGTATTTTAAATGGTGTACTTTTTCAGCTTCGTAGATTTGCGCTTTTTCCAAAACATTATTCATGACATTGCAGAATCTTTTGATTGTGATTTAACTCCTTAATTTCGTTTCTGGTGTTTTCCTTCAATTCTTGCATCATTTGGAGTTTGTAAACATAGACTCTTACTTTAAGATGTCCCACAAGAAAATACCGTCGATATGTCATTTGAGTAAAAAAAAAAAAAAAAACAGACCCCTGATTTTAGTAAAATGATTTCGGAATTTGCTTAAGTGATTCAATGATATACTTATCCATAATTAACTTCCAAAATATTATCTGTAAAATATCTGAAATAGGCAAAAAAAATAATCATTAATGGTTAAGTGGCAAACATTTTAACATCTTCAGTAACATTTTGGACAGCTTGTATATGCAGGAAAATTACAAGTGCTGGCGAAAAAAAAACGTTTTGTAAATAAGAACTGGACATGAATAAATCAATAAAAGTTTGACTTTTAATTTCGTGCTCATCTTTTTTATGATTTTAGAATACAAGTAAATTCTAATTTCTTCTTTTCTTTTATTTGTCTTGGTGCCATTGTGGGAATTTTTCGGAGAATTATTACTTTATTCAAACTTTCAATAAAGTGTGACTCGAATTTTTGAAAACAGTGAAGTAAAATGTATGTACATGTACAAACACACACCGACACACACACCCTGGAAAACAAAGCTGTAATGAAATACAGATAGCAGCCATAAAGGGAACAGTATCTATGTTTAAAAGAGCCCTCGGATATAAATTTAAATCATAACTGAATCAAGTGTTAGCTCCAGGAAGAAGCCCCTTGATCTCTTCAAACCTACTGAAGTAAAATACAAAAAAATATGTAAATGAATATATATATATATATATATATATATATATTATATATAGAAATGAATATATATATATTATATATATAAATGAATATATATATATATATGAATATATATATATATATATATATATATATATATATATATATATGTGTGTGTGTGTGCGCGTGTGCATGTGTGTTAACTCGAAAACATATAAAAATTAAAGTAAAATATAACATTATTATTATCCGACTCACGTTTCGTTTTAACTCGAAATTTACCCCATCAATATGTCTTTTATATAAACTTATTGCAGTGTATATGTTTGCATACTTTTGTGCGTGAGATTTTTCTAGTTATTCACTATATACGTATTTATATATATATATATATATATATATATATATATATATATTTATATATATATATATAGATATATGCATACACACACGTATATATATATATATATATATATATATATATATTTATATATGTGTGTGTATGTATATATATATATTTATATATGTGTGTGTATGTATATATGTGTACAAGGTAATTTTTTTTACTAATAAACGAGTTATTATAAATTTTGGAATATATATTTTAGGTAACGTGGCTAGTAATATTAACACGCTATTTTTTGTTTTTAAATGCTATTATTTATAGGGTGTATGTATTATATTTTCTTACCTGTTTTATGGATCGATCAAAATTTTGCAATATATATTTTTGATGAACTGTTTTTTTTTGGGGGGGGGATATACCTTTGACGGCTGCGACGGCTCAAAAAGGAATCCCCGAGAATATAAATTTCAAGTTATTATGCAATGAATTTTGAATAGTTGCATGAATGTTAGAGTCAATATTTTTTTATGTTTTTGTTGAAATCACATATTATAGAATTAATTATAAGTAGTACGATATGAATATGTATCTCATGCAACCGGGTGAGAAAAACGGGCACATTATACATTTTTTTTTAAAATTTTACCAATTACGAACGATCAAAACTGTTTCACATTCTTCAAAGTAAGAAAAAAAGATAACAATTTCAAACTAATGATATATATTTATCGATGATATATTGTCGGGACCGGTTTTATTTCTCATATAAGAAAAATTGCAGCGCAACAGATTTACAACAAGGCACACCTATCCTTTTTGATTCTCTATTCGTATGAGATTTATGAGCGACACATTTTGGCACGGAATATTAAGTCACGACATAGTAAAGCACGACAAATTTAAACACGAAGAATGTTGTCATGGCATAATTAGCCACGACAAATAAGGGCACGGAATTTTTTTACGGATTGTTTTTTAGCTAAAATATCTTTGTAAAATTGAACACGCTTTTTATTCTTAGGGCAAATATTTTTTCAATACATGTTAAATATAAAAAAAATTAAAAATCACTTTAATTAAGGGACAAAATATTTGTTTGCTTAATGCAAACTGTAAATTTCTTTGTGGTTTGGATATTTATTTAAAATAATAATAAAGTTTTACTCAAAAATGACAATAAGTATAAATATAGTGAGAAATTATTTCCCCCAAATCTCAGGCCATCAGTCTGAAAAAAAATTGCTTAAGAGTTTAAGCGGATAACACATAGTATACCAGTCCGTATTATATAAAGTCGACTGCTTCTTGTTTTTGATATAAGAATCCCAGGTTGTTATAATGACATGCTTAAATATAAGAGGAATAGAATCAGTAGCAGCGGGAAATTGTGGCGGTGGTTCAGTGGTTAACGACGCGAGCTGAGAAGTCCAAACACTTCTTTCCACAGAAACACTTTCACTTCAGAAAAACTTTACCTAGTCCATCTCGTAACTACCCGATATCCTTCTAGAAAGAAATCTTACTAGAAAGACATCGTAGAAACAGATGCCAACATGATGAATTATGCTAAACAGCAACAACAACAACAAGAAGACAACTGCAAGGGCGTTGTCGTACATTTACCGTGCTGTAATGTGTGAAATGTCTTACATAACACTGCCAGTATGTGTATTCTATTTGTTCGCTAAAATTTAAGCATGGTTTACAACCATGTTACGTACATTACCTACGTTTTAAAAAATTAATGTCTGGAATTCGATATGATTTCCTTTGGATTCTTTTGCAGGAGAGGGAAAAATACAGCTTCAGTAGCAATAAATCAAAATGGCGGCGCTAATTGAAAAAAGGCGTCAAATGATTGTTTTCTATTAATACATGGATTTTCATTTATTTTTAGGTTTACTACATGCGCCCTGTTATCGCTGTGGGTGTCGTCATCTACCTCGGCTCGGACGGCCGCACCTATGACAGCCCCGAACCGAAATCACTTCTCGTCCAGTTAATAGACACCGAAGACAGATTGACATATGTCGAACATAAATTAGTGGTCAGCTGCCAAGCCAATCCGATATATGTCGCTATTCTTCATGATCTGAGCCGACCATTCTTCCGAACGAAAGGTAATAATTTTATCACACTTCCACATATACATCGTATCTTGCTACTACCTGTAAACATGACTCGTTTGGGAGATTGTTTCTTCTCGGAATTATTGTAGAGATGCTATATATTGATCTAAATCGATTGATAATAAACGGAAAACATGCAGCAGGTATTGGCAGGTAGCGTGTCCATTTTGTATTAATACATGACCCCAGTGTTTCTTTTTCTTATACTGTTTTTTTATAGACGGCAATAACCGTGTGTGTTTCTATATCTAGAGATATATGAGTATATGTGAGTATATATGTGTATATATATATGTTGTCACAGGAAAATAGGGCATAATGCAGAAGTTACCATTTCCCCCTCTCTCTTTTAAAATTAATTCTGAATATCTATCGCCCAGAACCCCTCCTACATACTATCTCATTGCTAACAAGACATGTCACAACTAAATATCCACGCGCCTACCCATGAACGGAAACGAGTTAGTCACACCATCTCCATCCTCCCTTCCCACCGAGTGATTTCGTAAAAAACACGTGCCAAGGTCACGACGATAATCCATCCAGACACCCCACCACAACCCCAAACGAAGCAGTGTGTGGGCAAACGAAGAAGAGAAAAAGAAACCCCATTTTTGGCGGGAATGACGTCGTAGAAAAAAAATGGTAGTATAGAAAGAAGAAATGGCGCTGGTCACATCATCGAACGATATGTTGATAATAAAAATGCGACTTACGCGGCGAAATGGGACATTATAACATCAGAATATTGAATTTGTCGGATACCTATTCATCGGTTGAATCCACGTCTTCACAGATAAGTACTATTCAATACCCCCTTCCATCTCACAAATGTCGACTTGTTGAACTGAACTGTTTTTATTTTGAAAGATTTCTACTGCCTCACCATCACTCAATCATTTTCTATGCGAAAAAAGGGATAAAAAGAAAAGGAAGGAGAAGATGCTATATTCATTTGAACAATTTTATTTAGTGTTGCCTCCCCATTTTTTTACCCGTTGGATACTGCATGTTTTCTCATTATTATTTTTCTTTTAATATTCTGCCTTGATTTTAGAATTTTGAACGCTCAATAAATGGCATGCGTATAATACATATACATCCGTGTTGTTCCGTTATTTATTGCCTGGTATTTCGTCAACCGTGAATGTTATATAAGAACTTTCCACGATAAAAATACTGTCCAGAATCTGGGTGAGTGCTACTGGGTCGAAACAATTTCACAACCGGCACGTGCATCATTTCTATTATTTTTTTTTTAATTTACGATACGTTTTGGGGATAAATTCCCCTTTTGGGATTTTGCAACCGGGACGTATCGTCACAATATACATAAGTATATATATATATATATATATATATATATATATATATATATATATATATATATATATATATATATAGAGAGAGAGAGAGAGAGAGAGAGAGAGAGAGATAGTGATATATATACGTGTATATATATATATATATATATATATATATATATATATATATAACTACTTCATTTACTCCCATAAATTATTATACCAAAGTATAAATTTATGCGTAAACTTTAAGTATTTACTTCAAAAGTGCTCAATACGTAGGTAGAGCAAGTTAGTAATTTATAAAATGTACATAGCGATTAAGCTACACTGAATATTCCGCGTTTCATTCACCCTAGGACTCTTCAGGCTTATGCGCGAATTTTGTGGTTGTCTATCGTTTTTATATACGCACCTTCTATTGCGATTTTAGTTGGCCAATAAGCTTTCTAGTATCCACCGCGCCCTTCCTATCAGCCAATGAACATGCACTTACCGGACAAAACATATTTGACCTCTGGTTGACCCGTTCCTTTGTGTGTACTCTATTTAGCCTGGATATCTAGTTTCTTGACCTGTTTTAAATCTAGGTTAGTGTTTTTTTTAAATTTTATGTTAGTTTACATATATATATATATATATATATGTGTGTGTGTGTGTGTGTGTGTGTGATAGTTTATGTATATTCATGTTTAATTTATTTATTTGTTTATTTTCAATTGTTTTTGTTAGTTTTAAAATTATTTTGTATCGCTATCCTAGAGTAAAGTTTATCCTGTGAACACAGTTGTTCTTTATTTCTCTTCTACAGTTTAATAGATGTTGGGGTTCTTTAAAGTACAGGATTGCAAATTTTTCATGAAGGCATAATCTACATTGGTCGTCTAGGTTTCTACATGCGGTAGCTTGTCTTATTATTTTTCATTCGACTCTCGGCGAATGTCCGCTTTCCTTGAGTTCCTAGTATTTATTTGCTAGCGTTGTTTCATGCAGTATTTTTTATTGTTTGTACTTCTGTGGTCATAATATCAAGTTTTGAAATCTAAGGAAGTCATACCTTCGTAATATTTCTTGTTATTCGGGTTTTCTTTCGCAAATATTGTGGCCTGGTACACCGCTATATATATATATATATATATATATATATATATATATATATATATATATATATATATATATATATATTAGCTCCCTTCATACTTGAAAGAATCTGGATTCCGTATGTATACCTGCATGTGCGTAAAATTTTTGTGGGAAGATTTCGCAATTTCGAACAACACCTCTCCTGGGTCGGTGTTGTTAAATACCAGTGGTAAGTGGAGGCTCAGGACGATTGGCAACAATCCCGAAAAAAAGCGGTGAACACATACATATAATTTATGAATAATGTTTTTTCGGAATTCCGAGTTCGACTATTTCAAGCGCTTTCGCTCTTTGGGATCGATTTCAGGTATTTTGTGTTTGCTATGTATTTGCTGTTATTTAAGACATTTTCTACTATTGTACTCGGTAGTGTTGTCGAGCACAAAACAAAATTTTTTCTTCGAGTTTATGTATATATTTATTTAATTTATAAATTAGTGTTTTGTTTGTTGTTATTTTCTACACAATAACTTTACACTGTAGATCCGGAAACTGTATCACCGAGTTGAAACGGCAATAAAATAAATTACGAAAAGAAAAAAATCGGGTCTTCAATCAGATCTGCATTGATAAAAACTTGTGTCCTAAAAAGAAAGACAAAACACACACATAAAACACGCACAGAGGTATGCAAACTTCCAGAATATATATTTCCATATATAATATTTTGAATGCGGAAATTCCCTCTGGACCAACGTACCGTAGGCTTGCAACAACAGATGCCACATACAAATTTATTATGTCTCGACTATTAACCACTTTCTTATGTAACTTTAGAACAGCATTTTTAGACAGATTTAGTCGTTATAATAAAATGATACATCGCATCCTAGGAGCAACACCATTATAATCGCGCCATCTTAAGAGAAAGTAGTTCCTATTTTCCCCTTTTAAATATCAATTCCTCCTACTACCACCAGTCAGTACCGGGAGGGCATACACACCTTATACATATATGCTGCTTTTAACCCCTCACCATAACTGGATCATAAACTCATAGCATCATACATTTTAGCCTCGTTTTTATACGATCTTACAGTAAGACGCCACTTTTTTTTCACTTCCTTTTCCACCGTCGCGGTAGGGGTTCGAACCTGTCTACCTACTACTATTTTTTTTTGCTCAACATATTCCTCCAAACAACCGGGTAATGCCGAGCAATGCCGGGCATCCAGGCTAGTATCTAAGAAAGGTCGATTATGATCGATTAGAAATTTAAGATGAGTAATTTTTATTTTAGAATTAGTAAGCATTTAGTGTATTCAGAATACAACTTTCAACCTGTAGAAGACTGTCACTTAGAAGTCATTGTTGCTTAACTAATTTAAAATAAAAGCAAACTTAATGCTGCTACCCAATCATCGTTTGAGCAACGAGAAAATTCTACCTAGGTTGAAATCAAGCTTCATGTCTGAAAATTAGTTTAGATTCCGAGTTCGAAAATATTCGCTTGTAAGATGGAAGGATACATCGGTTGAAGCGTTTTGAGAATAGCGCAAAAATGCGAATAATAGTCAGAATAACCAAATAATTCAAATTATACAGTCTTCTCTTAAAAACAAAGCTGAAACATGGTATTTGTTTGTTATGGAAATATACGGAGATTCTAAGAATTTATACATTTCGAAGTATCCGAACAAGGAGTCTATAATCAAGTAAAGGTTGCTCAATTTTTACCGTACCTCGATGAAACTGTTCATATTCGAGCTCCTTAGCAACAGGAAGTACAAGTCAATCGAAAACAATATCGACATAAGCAAAGTTGTTATAGCAAAATTCTCATTTAACAGACTAGTTGTACACCCAAGACTTAAGAACCTAGTCTACTGTAATATTTTCTCGAAAAAAGATTTCTGCTTCAACAGAAAAATAGTCAACAAAATGTCTATCCGGAATTTTTTTTTACTGACAACTATTAATATTAAACGTTAAAAAGGATTAGAATTTTTAAAAAATATATTTTATTTACACTCAATCAAATGTGCCTTATGCACTAAAAATGTAATTGTTATTTTGTCGCACTTTATAAGATTTTAAATATTTATATAGTTTCTCATTATAAAATACGATTATTGATTATAATTTTTGGACAGAAGAAATAAAAATTAATATTTTTTTAATCGATATTATATCAAATTATATAAAATAATATCTGAAATTAAACAGAAGAACATGGAGATTATTATTATCACTATTCCAAAGGAATTCCTTAAATATCTGGCGGGGAAATTGGAAATTGGTTTCTCATGACGTACCTACGGCTTCATTACTCAATGGTCTGCAAGTAGCATTGTTTAATTAGGCAGTTACTTGCTCGACTAACGTAATGTATAAATACATAGTTACAGGTGTAAATTGTTGAGTATTATTCATTTCAAATGGATCAAATAATTATTAACGACATTCCTTTCTCCGATATCTTTATAGTTAGAATTATTTCTAGAAAGATATTGAGTAATTACGGGAAGGGTTACGTTAAGGTTGATAAAATCCCTAAATGAAAATGTTTGTGGGAAACGAACTGGATTTGAATTAGACACGCTCAGTTTGTCAGTGTGTGTCGTTAACGACTTAGACACAGTCAACTGACGGTGCGAATTGTGGACTCGGCGTGCCGGTTTCGTATTTTACTTTTTTTTCCACACCACTTTAACTAAAAGCTTTGAAAAGATAAGGCTCGTTGTGTGATGGCGGAGTCATAGTAACGAACTATTAACAAACATTTTTTTTCAATTATTTTATTCTATTTGTATTATTTTTATTTATTTTAGGCGTGAAACTTTTGCTATCATCTTCCAACATTGCCATCGCGGGCATCCGGTTGCGCACGTCTCAACATTTTGACCCTATAACACCGGAGAGTTGCAGTCAAGAGCAGTTCTACAATCCGCGCTCCCAGCAGTGCGTCAACCAGACGTGTCCCCGAAAATTCTGCGAACAGCTCATCACGGAAAACGCCAACACAACCTGCACTGGTCGAGGTGAAGGTGACACTTGTCAAGTGACATGTTTAGACGGGTAAGGCATCGTTCTTCTCTTTCATTATTTCCCCCTCATTCTCTCAGCGTTACTGCATCTACATTATATCTCTCTTAGTCACCCAGGCTATCTACCTGTCTGTCGGTTTCAATTTTTTTTTCTGAAACTACTATTACGATCTAGCTGAAATTTTGTGTGCTCCTTTGAAATTTAATGTTCAGTGGAGTAAGTATTGTAATATCCATTTGATCTACAATTGTGGATTATTAGTGATTAATCACAATCGCATTTATTCTAGAGGTTTTCTAGCTAAATACTGATCCAATCTGGCTATAATTTTCTCCGGTCTTTTGTTATGACAAGGTGTAGCGAACTAACCATTATTGGAATATGGTCGATTCTCAATGATGGATTATTATTGATTTATATTTAATGCAAAAATCAACATAAATTTACCATCTTTAACCATTAATTTTGCATAACGCACCCATTTTAAGTTATAAATTTGGAACGTTTTTATAAAATATTAAGTTATGAATTTGGAACGTTTTTAAAAGCCTTATATATATATATATATCTATATATATATATATATATATATACATATATATATATATATATACTTTACACAATCACCACCACTTATCAAGGCTCAGAGGCCACTCGATGATGATAAGGACTAAATAGTGTACAGTAGTCAATTGGACAATATAGTAATTGTTAGAAATCGAAATTCGATAAATTTGTTAACTTAAGGTAAACGGATCATCAAGAACTTGTTTACGGTATATATATATATATATATATATATATATATATATATATATATATAGATAGATAGATAGATATAGATATAGATATAGATATAGAGAGATATATATAGATATAGATGTATATAACAAGCATCTTCTATTTTTGTGGGAGAAAGAGATAGGCGGTAAAGAGTATAAGAGATCTCTACCTCATTAATGAGGATTTGTTTTTGCAAAAGCAAAAACGAGGGACGCCAGCCAAATGTTTATTTCTCTTGATCGGTAGGAATATGCGACACCAAGTCAGTAAAGTGGTATGCGAAATTTCCCCAGAAAAAAAGGAACTCTTGTCTGCAAAAAATGCCTAGAAAACTCCATCAGCATTTCCTGGTAGATGCATTTCATGCGATTACACTAAACCAATTCCTTCTCAAGGAATGGGAGAGCAACGCTTTAGAAGATGGACCCCGCCTAGAACGTCATCCAATACAGAAAAAAAAAAACATCCCATGAATGATCTAGACTCTGGCCAAGTGAATATCTTAACTGATATTGTTACAGATAGACATTTATTAACTTTTACCCTTGAGTGACCTTCGGACCTTGATAAGTGGTGACTCACAAGTAAAAAAAATATATATATAACATTGCGTCAGAAGACAGGCACGTTCTGTAGCGGAATAAACCTGTCTCGTGTCATCTAATTCAAGTTACAAATAAAATTTAATTGGAAACGTCTTCAATGCTTACATACTTAAATATTTGACAAAATATGATTATTACACATGAATTTAAAATTTCATGAAAACTTTTGTCCCTATGCTAAATATACTTCGTAGCTGCTAAATAAAGTCTATAAGTGGTATATCAAGAAGTTTAAATTTCTGGATTGACAGATCGAAAGCATATCTGAAGAGACACATCCCCGGACAAGTTTTTTTTTTCAGGAAGTCGCCTCAATTTGATAATTAAACTGGAAATCCCATCAAAGTCCGTCGCAATTTACTAATCAAATCTTTCGAAAGACTAGCTTACATTGCACAGGTGTAACAATAGCATCCTCTTAGATTTTAAATAATAACCTTTGAAAAACTTACAAACAAGTTAAGTTCCAAAAATAAAATGTTCCTATAGTGCATTGTTAAAAAAGTTTTAATTTTTCTATATCCACTTTGCAATCAAGTAGGTGTTAGAATTTTTAGATGAGGGGGTGACTTGTTTTTACATTAATTCTTCGGACTACAGCATGAAATTTTCCCAACCTTTCGTCCGATTTATCTAAATATTTTCATGGTGTGTCTAATCGAAGTCGGGATTTTGATATAAAGTTTTCGAATTCAACAAGGCGCGTCCGAAGAATGCTGGTACTGACCTCAATATAACAAATACTGTGAGAATACAATTAAAGATATTAACTGTATGTCAAATAATCCAAGGACTAAAAATAAGCACGACTATTTTACTGTTCATATGAAGTATAACTCTGTTATAAGAGCCCTAAATACAAGAAAAACGGATATAAGAGAGAGTTTCTTTAGTCGCAAATTAGAGCCTACAGTGTAATACAGATATAAGAACACCGGATATAAGTGTAACCCGTATATAAAAGAGTTGTAGTTATATCCGAGTTACACACACACACACACACACACACACACACACACACACACACATATATATATATATATATATATTCTAAAAAAAGAATGTTTGTTTTTCTGATGAGAACATGCACCGGAAGTGCTGTTATTGACATACCAATAATAAACGTTTTTTCTGCATAACGAAACTTATCCGTAAAAAAAATGTAGTGAAATTTAAACATGTGTAAATAGCTGTTTTGAAGGGAAACTAAATATTTGGATCATAAAGTGTCGCTATACTGTTATTCCTCTATATTATATTATGCATATATCACATATATATATATATATATATATATATATATATATATATATATATATATATATATATATATATATATATATATATATGCTTTATACTAGCCGTTGCCCGGTCGTATAATATCCTGAAACATAATATTTAAATGTATACAGATTGCGGTGGTATTATTATAAAATCAATCCTCTATTATATTACGAGGAATAATTTGCTGGGTGGGCTAATTCGCAAATAAATAAATAATAAATAGATAATTAATAACGATAATGTTACTCACCAAATTCTGTCAGTGTTTGTTTCTAATATCATGTCATTTTATATTTGGGCTTCACGATTAATGTTCTGAAAAATCACTCCTGATTAAAGTTTACTTTTAAAATCTGCAAAAAAAGAAATGATTAGCAGCGAATTTTTTAATTGCACCTATATGTTTATCGTAATTCACTCATTAATAAAAATTAAAATCAAAATAAAATAGTGAGGTAAACCCGTGCTTGCACAGGTGACTCTTTGATGTATAGTCGAATACTCTACCATTGATCCTGGATATGACCTTAAACTATATCCAGTGGTGAGGCCCCAGTTTGCAGACTTTGAGGAGTGTGGAGCCACCCTTTAATTGCCATTGCTCCCAGATCCACTCTATCCCGTTTCTGTAAAAATTCAACTGTTTTTATCTATAAAAGAAGAAAGACTATTTTTCAATCGGATTTTTTTCGATTATTGATACTTATCGAATGAATTTCTATACAAAACCTTTCTAAGAACATTGCCAGACATATAAATCCCCTTTGTGTGATATTTGCAAAAGAGTATATATATATATATATATATATATATATATATATATATATATATATATATATATATATATATATATATATATATTAGCAGGAAGACTCGAGGTTGACCGGGTTTGAATGATGACAAACGAATATTTCACACTCCTATATTTTTATTGTCATCGAAATCCGTGAAGAGAAAGCTTCACATGCATCCATGCAGTAACTTAGTCCAAAATATATGTTATTATACATTGCAGTCTAGAAACCTAATGTTTATTTTATATAACTATTTTATATAAACTTCTTTCCAGTTAAGAAATGTACGTGCGGTGTTCAGACCTACAGACCTCGTCATACAAAAAAAAAAAAAAAAAAAAAAAAAAAAAAACACGGTAGTAACTTACTCGCAGTAGAATTTTCACGGTTCGTTGTTCTATCATTGTTACTAAGAAACGACATGGATAAATGGATTCACCGATGATGGATAAATTTAAATAACTGTTTCGATTAACGATTATCGGTAATAATCGGGGTATCCTGAAACAAAACTTAACTAAGGCCACCCCAAGAAAGTTCTGTAAACTTCAAAGAGAATCTGTTCAGCCGTTTCGGAGTCAATACGGAACGCTCGCAGGCGCACAGACACAGTTGCATTTACATAATTTTAGAGATACAGCATAATCACGTTGACACAACTATTCTTATCAAATCACTGAAATTAAGCTACGATGAGTTTGGCAGTATCAGATACGTAACCATGTAGGAATACTATGCGCTGTACAAGCAACTACTGCAAAAGTAAAAGTAAAACTCCTCTTTCCCTCCGCTAGTCTGTGGAAGACCCATTGGACAAGGTTGTGAGCCTCCCTCACTCCCGATCACAATAACGTCAGGTCATGGACGTCAGGTGACTTATGTATTACGGAAGCAATCAGAAATAATAAAAAATAAAATAAAAATAATTCGACCCAACTCTTCTGCACCCATACTTATAACCAATTAAAATTTAAAAACAAAAACAAAAACGACTTATAATTACAGCAAGCCTCATAGAAAAAGAACACGAAAACAACAACAATAGCTCCTAAAGATAATCTGATGTACCGATAAAAAGCGCTCGAGAAGAATATGGCCGAAAAACAACCTTTGAGAGCCATCCTGTATAAGTTACCTACTTAAATTTAATTTAAGTAGGTAACTTATACAAAATTATCCATTAAGATCGGAAAAAAGAATAACTCCGTCGTGTTCCACCAGATGTATCCGAATAATAACCTGCTTCCAAAATATACATACATACATACATATATATATATATATATATATATATATATATATATATATATATATATATATAATCTGTTTTTATGTATGTATTGGTTGGTGGTCAGTTATTAATTATATTCAAATGAACAAACTTCAGCAATTCCAGTCGTTTATCGTGATATTTATTTTTCAATGGCAGAATCGTCGGTGTTTTTCTTAAATCATTTTTTCGTGTGCAAGATGCTGCTATAAGAAATAACAGTATTCGCTATCAGATAACCGGTAAATGGTTGATATGCTGTAAGACAAAATAAAGAAACGCAAACAACCTGAATAAATAGATGGAGATATAAGTAATTTCAAGCATATGAAACTGTAACTAAAATGATTGGATTCGGCATTAAACAACCCGAAAAGGATTTACATGATATAAAACTAAAAAAATCAAACTAAACAAAGTCTATAATTATACAATAATAAAGTTTGAAAGACGTGAACTCCTAACTATCCTCGAACCATGTAAAATAAAACCTAATTCATTTACCCTTAATACAAAATACGAAATATTCCTACCTTTTTATTACTTGTCCCTTTTTTGTAAACCTTCAATAACTGATCGATATTTTCTGAATGTAAATCGATCAATATGTCTCATAGGTGATATTAGTTCCTTCTCGACGCAAATAAGATACGATATTAAGTAGCAATATTGAAGAGAATCAAGGATGTGCTTCTAAAGAAATACTCTGGTCTATTAAGAAATTGACTGATCAGTTCTTCGGTATTCCCCGATAAGGGAGCAGTATGACGTAAACAGTAAACATATTCCACTTAGAAGAGGAGTGGACATTCTAGAGTTACAGAGGACATCAGCTCTTCTTCAATTCACATGGAAAGAACATTCAGAAAATACATAATACTTCCTGTTGATATCTGAGATCGGCCATTATGCTTTTAAATTTTCTGACTTGCAACTCACGAATTTCTCAAAAGAACAATATTCACCACTTTTTTTTATTACTTTCGTCTCTTTCGAACTATATTTCAATATTGTAGAAATGATAATCGTAAAATATTTCTTGTATATGTCCTAATAGCGGTCATCAGATACGGACTAAATTATAAGAGGAGTTCCACTAGTAACGTAAACATTCACCAACAGAAAAAAAAAAAAACCTTTCTATTCGAAAGTTACGTATCACATGACCATTTTAACCGAATGGCCTGACAGAAAGAAGAAATGAAAGGGCGATGGGTGTTGATGAAAAAATGGTCGAAGAGGAAGGTGGAAATAGATAATTGATATGATGGAGGTTTGACGGGGAGAAAAAATAAACTGAATTATAAACTAGAGCTGAAAAAAAGACAGAGAAAAATACCATAAACTCCAATACAAAATTAAACTTCATCATGCTAGATAGTACAATGTCGATAATAGGTGGTAAATTAGTTTCAGTACACGTTTTGAGATTTTAGTCATGAGATCCTCATTTCCAGCAATTCGTACATTTCACCAACGAATTAAGAAAAATTAGATGTTTCGTTTTGCCTTCCAGATATAGAATCCGGAATGAACTAGACGAAGTTATCTGTGCTGACGGTGTTTGGCGAAGATCCAATGAAGTATCTTGCGTACCGGTCGACTGCAGATGGCCGTCAATGGTGCATGCGACATTCATCTGTCCTCAGGGAACTTCATTTAAACAAAGCTGTTCCTTCAGATGCAATCCGCCAGCTCAATTACAAGGTAAGTAGTATGGGGTTTTAGCATGAGAAAAAAAGGTACCATTTTGAGGTTGATTGTTTTTAAATACTCTTAAAAAAATGATTATACTGTTTGCGTGCGAGGCAAGGACTGTGAACACTACCCGGATCAATTTTACAAATAGGGGGAAAAAATCATACAAATTGTATGTTCCTACATCGAATAGGGTTCACGTAGTTACAGTCACATGAATAGACGCGCAATAAAACGGGTTTTTTCTAATCTGATTAAAACATGGCGTATGGAGTTTTAAACAATTTTGTATCGCTATCCTAGAGTAAATTTTATCTTGTGAACACAGTTATTTGCTATTTCTCTTCTACAGTTTAATAGATGTTGGGGTTCTTTAAAGTACAGGATAGCAAATTTTTCATGAAGGCTTAATCTACATGGGTCGTCTAGATCCCTACACGTGGTAGCCTGTCTTATCATTTTCCATTCGACTACCGGCGAATGTCCGCTTTCTTTGAGTTCCCAGTATTTATTCGCTAGTGTTGTTTTTATACGGTATTTTTTAAAACTAGCAAAAACAATAGACAATAAACATATAAATAAATTTAAAAAAATAAATTAAATGAACATGAATATACATAAACGATCACACATATATGTATGTATATATATATATGCGCATATATGTGTGCATATATGTATGTACATATATATATATATATATTTATATATAAACTAACAATAAAAAAACGCTAACCTAGTTTAAAAAAAGATCCTTTGTCCGAAAAAATGCATGCCCATTGGCTGATAGGAAGGGCGCGGTGGATACTAGAAAGTTGATTGGCTAACGAAAATCTCAATAGAAGAGGAGCATATAAAAACGATAAACAACGACAGAATTCGCGCATAAGCCTGAAGAGTCCTAGAGTGGATGAAACGCGGAATATTCAGTGTAGCTTAATCGCCATATATATTTTATAAATTACTAACTAGCTCTACCAACGTATTGTGCACTTTTTAATAAATACTTAAAGTTTACGCATAAATCTATACTTTGGTATATTAATTTTATGTGAGTAAATTAAGTAGTTATATATATATATATATATATATATATATATACATATATATATATACATATATATATATATATATATAAATATATATATATATATATATATATACCTAGTTAACAACTACTAAACTCCTAATTAAAAGCAGCACTTCCCGGGCAACAAAACTAGTTGATGACCCAATGTTGTCTACAAATTCAAACGTCCCTTGATAGAATGCATTTCTATCACCAATAGCTCTATTGGACACACTACCAAACATTATCCAGACGTTTGACTTTACACCTTTATAACACACTCCTTAAACAACATTAACCTGCTGCCCACATTTCCAGTTTCGAAAGGTCCTAGTTTGAAACAAAAAATCATTCATATGGATTTAAACGTTAAAAGATTAAAAATACTAGAAGCACTATATATAAAAACTAAACATCCAAAAATTACAAATGTACTATTTGTAAGTAGTAATAACATTTTGAAGTGTCTGGGTATGTAACCATCCAATATATATATATATATATATATATATATATATATATATATATATATATATATATATATATATATATATTTACAAATGTATGTCTATATATATGTTGAAATGTAAATTTACAAATGTAAATCTATATATATGCTGAGATGTAAAGTAATAAATAAAAAAAAACATGTAAATTGTTCACCATCTTGTAAATCACACCTTTAAAACCATTGTAAATATATTTTAGCCACGTTCTTAACACGATAAAACAAACGTATATCGTTTTACACACGAGATGCCTCACTAATTCAATAAATTTTAATATAATTGATAATATAACTTAAACATATAAAATCATGTACGGCACAATCACGTTGAAACACCGGTTCTCGCAATATCACCGAAGTTAAGCAACGTTCAGCCATTTGGGAAGGCTAAGCGCGGTATGAACCTTCTGGGAAGGTGGGCGTGGGGCCAGCACCCTCACCCTATAAAAAGAACTCCTCGCTACAAAAACATCAACAAAAATTGTAGATACTCTATGCCCGTCTAGGGCTATATTTTTATATAAAATCATCGAGATTTAAAACGAACAGTAATCAAAAACTGCCTGAAGACGACTGATGAAAGTCAGTCGAAAGTACTCGCAAAAAACAACCAAAAGATAAAATAACAGATGGACGAAGACAAATATGGGACTTTCTTGTACAGACCGAGAAATAAGAAGGACAATTCGAAAAATCACGAAGAAAGCAACAAGTCCTGGAAACATCAACCTGAAAAAAGTTGGAAATGACTTATGTATTATATATTACGACCATGTAATGACTACATCCACCTACCTTGAAAATACTTCTGTCAAACCTGACATAGTTATATGGAATAAGTAAAAAAGAGTGGCAACCTTCGTTGAAGTGAGTGCCCCTAATGATGGAGGTCTGGACAGAGCTGAAAGAGAGAAACAGGCCAGATATCAAGGTCTCATGTATGATATGAAAAGAACCTGGAATCGTCGGGAGATATCACTCATACTAGTTATTATAGGTGCTACTGGGCCTATAAAGAAGGACCTGAAGTCCTACCTTACTAATATTCCTGGTGAACCAAATGCAAAAGAGATCCAGACAATTGCACTTAAGGGAACAGCGAGGATAGTAAAAAGAGCTCTCGGTTGCTTTCAATAAAAAGTAGGACAATGTCGGAAGCTGATTTAGCCGCCCCATTAAACGCATTACAATCTTCAAAGAAAGAAAATGAAAAAAAAACCCACTCCGTGCTATTCATCAACACTTGTATGAGTATGTGTGTGTGTATGTGTGTGTGTGTGTGTTGTGCACATATGCAGACACGTGTGTGAGGCATATTTTACTGTCGCACATCTGATAAAACAGTAAAAGGGCATGAAATTGATTAAGGATATAAAAAAGAGAAACCAATTTGAAAAAAAAAAACACGCATTCAGTGTATTTCCTCTGTTTGCTGATTTTCTCAGTAAATTCGTGTAAATGTTATCGGATCAACAATTAGCAATGCTATTATACAATAAGAAATCTAAAATACGATATAACAAGGTAGGAGATACATACGCATGTGTACAGAATCTTATTTATTAATCTTTCTCTGTTTTTTTTATTATTTAGGTTCCGGTAGTATGGTGACTTGTGAAGCCGATGGACGTTGGTCCATGGTGAATGCGTATTGTCTGGCATTTTGTCACTCACCAATAGAACACCCTTATGCATACCCTACCAGTCGCTCCTGTCAGATCGAGAAGGCTCACCAAGCAGGTACTCGCTGCAAATTCCGATGCGAAAAGGGCTATCATATTGATGGCATGCCAGCGAAGCGGTATGTATTTAAACTTTTGTCCAACATGCTTTCTCTGAAGCTTGTTAAAAATCGTCTTCTCATGTAACATGGTACTGAAACACTAACGCTATGTCTGTCTGATGCAAACCGCTTGGTCCAACTGGTTTATCTAGCAAAGAGGGTGGCTATTCTCTCAGCAGAATAAAGGATACACAATCTTCAAGTTTGGATAGAACTAGTTGCATATAATTTAGTTTGGATATAACTAGTTGCAGATAATTTAGTTTGGATATAACTAGTTGCAGATATTTTAGTTTGGATAGAACTAGTTGCAGATAATTTAGTATGCTGAAATTTATTATGCACTTTCAGATGCAAGATGGAGGATGTTCTTGCGAATAAGTTAATTTTTTGAAAGAATATTTTTGTTTTCGTTTTAGAAAACTAGCAGTCTGCTTGGCGTTGCCTTATCGTACAATACGCTTAAATATGTTTTTTTATTCATGCAGATTTCCTATTTATTATTATACATGAATAGTTATTATATTGCTTTCAAGTGCCTATCCAGCAGCACTGATCAGCTGTGAAACAGCGAAACAGTACTGTATGTGGATGACTATATATATATATATATATATATATATATATATATATATATATATATATATATATATATATATATATATTAATGATTAAAAATGTTTAAAATATATAAATTTCCTCGGTGCCATCAACTGGAATGGAATCTACAAACAACCAGCGCCCCAGCCTTCGTCTTTATCGCCAGACGAATAAAAAGCTAACAATTCTCCTTCAAGCTAAAAATGCTTGGGTACGCATGCTCAGAAGTTAGTCGCTTTACTCCAGACAAGGTCAACTGTTTTAATTTCATTTTCTCTTTTTGGCCTTAGCAGCTAGTTTTGCAGGCTAAAACCCAAACGAAAGTCCTCCGACACCCAAATAGCCAGTCAAGTTTCAATTCTGTAGACTAAGTATCCAGAAAGGAGTTTCGAGGAGATGTTGCGCGTTCACACACACACACACACACACACACGGAAAATGTCACGTAACCGTTTTATCTGTTTAGTTACACATGTTTTGATTGTCAAAGATGGACTTTTGCGTCCTTCTTCTTATTTATTTATTCTCCTTCTTATTAAACGTTCCTGTTGCTAATCTTTTTTTTTTACTTATATGGGTGCGTGTGTGCGTTCTATCCTTACACAGTTTCTTGCCTTGAAGGGTCTCGACGTGTATGTGCCAATATATAATGTGTACATACCTGCTTGCCTTGTCCAACGGATTATATCTTCTTGTCGCTGGTCTCCATTTCATGGGGAGTGGCAACTGCTGCAGACAGACGCATTGATAACACAAGATGGATTTGAAGCTTCAGTTCTTTTTATTAAAAGGCAAGCCTATCATTGACGCTGGTTGCCGCGGAGAGACCCTAATCTCCTGTCTGTTCCATCTGCAGGCCAAAACCAACTCTCTGCACATGTGGTCGTCGACCGGAAGACTACGACCACAATTCCCGTTACCCCTAATTTCCGGTGCACGTCACCCCTAATTTCCGGTGCATTCCATCTAGGGTGATACCCGCCAACCCTAACCTTCTGTTACCCCGCTAAACTCGCTGATGGGAATCGAAAATATACTTACATAACTTACTATTTCTACAAACAACCTAGATAGCATTTAAGCTGGGATTCTCAATACTAAACGATTATGGAATCGTCTCAACGATCCGATAGTTTGATCAGACTTTGTGGGTGTATATACATATATATATATATATATATATATATATATATATATATATATATATACGTCTGTGTGTGCGTGCGTGCGTGCATGCGTGTGTGTGTATGTAAAATATATCCGTGTGCTAGAACGTTTTCATCCTAAATTTTCCGCAAGTATCCGCTATCTGAAAACGACGCATAATAAAATTTAAGCGTAATAGATAAATGAAACCAGTCATCTTATACGAAACCATAAAATTCATAATTAATTAACGAACGCTCTTTTCAATTGAATATGGAAATTAGTTTTACTTCATAAAGTCACTCGCATATCAAGACTAAGTATATTAAGAAGAAATAATTTTTAAACAGAAAAAGTATATAATAAATCTGGCCTTTAAGCTGGCATCAAAGTGTGGTGTCTGTTCTGATGCGACACTTAATTTTATTTTGTTCTTATTCTTGTTCTTTGTCTTAACAAATTAAAAAAGCAAAATAGCCTACTAGGTTTTAATTTATTTCTTTACAGTTTAATTCTATAAATTACTAAATTACAGTGTAATGGTTACAATACAAAAAGAATAGGAAACATGAGATTATCCTTTGAATTCCAACTGGTTTTTACTCTTCAGAAACAAAAAGGTTGATTACTCACCGCTGTTGAATCTTGGTGCATGCTTCTGGGTAGGTCATATTCGTCAATCGCCAAAATTCTCTAAGCTTTTTTTTTCTTGAATCTGCAAAATGTATTACATCTATGTGAAAAAGAAGAAAACCAAAAACATTAAATCCGTATTAGAAATCCGTATACAAAAAGCATCTTATTTATTGAATAGGCCCCATATATATATATATATATATATATATATATATGAATAAAAAAGAATGCGAAAAGTATAAAAGCTTATAACTTTTCTTTATTCGTTTTTAATTGGTGACGTGCAGGAATACAAAATAATAATATTATGAAAAAAAATTAAAAAACTTATATATATAATTATATATATAATTGTTGTATAGATTGGTTTTCTACGTGTGAATCCAATGAAACTAGCGCGATTATATGAGGGGCTTGCAATAAGTAATGCCCCTGACCAACTCTCAGTTGTCTGATCTAGCTAAAATTTTGCATGTGCAATGATTTATATGTCTACGAGTGATGTGGCAAATTACAGCTCTGAACAAATTGTGGTTTCTGATTTACAGGTATTTGAACTGAGTCAGGTGTGAAATTGAGCCTGTTGAATGTCGAACAGTGATCCGGTTTTTGTATTTGAAAGGAGGAACACCACAGGAGACTTTTGATGAAATGAAAGAAATTGATGGTGATAATGCCCCATCATATGACCTTGTAAAACGCTGGCATCGTGAATTCAAACATGGCCAGAAATCTGTGGAAACAGCTCCCAGACTTGGTCGCCTACCCTTCTGTCATTGATGAGGCATTTGTCCGTCAAGTTGGGGCTGCAATTTTAGAAGATCGGCGCATTACTATTTGCCAAATAGACCAAAATTTCAAGATTAGTATAGGGTCTGTGGAAACTATCGTTCATGACCATTTGCATATGCATAAGGTGTCTGCCAGATGGATTCCCAGATTGCTCACACCATTCCAGAAGCGAGAACGCGTCGAGTGCTCGAGGATGAATTTGGAGATGTACCAAGAAGATGAGTCAAAGTTTTTCAAAAGACTGATTGCACAGGGTGAAACCTGGGTCCATCAATACAGTGGAAGAACTTGGACTCACAACCTCCAAAGAAGGCAAGGGTGCAGCCCTCCGCTGGCAAGGTCATGCTCACAGTCTTCTGGGACCAGGACGGAGTAGTGATGACAGCTTTCCGGGCAAAGGGTACCACAATTACAGGAGCCTATTATGCTTCGCTTTTGAGGAAAATAAGGAAAGCTATCAAAATCAAGAGGCAGAACCAAGATGAGCAAAGGTACCCTCCTCCTGCAGGACAACGCTCCGGTCCACAACTCGCAATTCGCCAAATCAGAAGCACGGGCGTGTGGTTATGAAATCCTACCCCATCCTCCCTACTCTCCTGACCTTGCACCCTGTGACTTTCACCTCTTCTCAGCCATGAAGTTGTTTTTGAAAGGAAAGCATTTCCCAGATTATGCATCTTTAATTTCTGAAGTCACGTCGTGGTTGGAGAACCAACCTTGGGTGTTCTACAAAAACGGTCTCAAGAGCTGCATCAAACGATGAGAGAAATGCAATACACTGGGTGGTTCCTATGTAGAGAAAGATTAATAACTGTGCCAATTTTCGTTTCTCTACGTCGATGGGAAGTGGGTCAGGGGCATTACTTATCGCACGCCCCTAGTAAAAGAGTACTAAACGAAGGCCAGAACTGGTATATGCTTTGTTTATTATGCAAACATTATTGGTTACATATGTGCACACATGTTTCAGTGGAATACCAATTTAAGGAACATCCATGAACTGGAATTCCACTGAAACATGTATTCTCATATGTAACCAATAATGTCTGTATAATAAACAATATATATATATATATATATATATATATATATATATATATATATATATATATATATGTATATATGTATATATATGTGTGTATATATATGTATATATATATATATATATACATACATATCTGTATAGTAAGAGAGATAGATAGAGAGAGAGACTTTTAAACAACATGCAAAATGGGAATAATCGGACAATTTACCCAAATACCACACATTATCCTCACCTGTATTTTATAGTCTGATTTATTTATTTATTTATTTTTATTTTTTTTTTTTCGTCAGGCGCTCTCTTCATCTGACTTGTAAGGAGTCTGGTCAGTGGGAAGGAAAGAGATGTGTACGGGTGATGTGCAAAAAAATCCCGCCCGAATTCACCGGAATGTACACTTGTTCCGAATCCACGCTAGGTGGCAGCAGATGCATCTTGAAATGTCCACATGAATCCAGGGTCAGTTGAATCGTTTCTTTTGTCGTTTCTTTTAATCTTACGAAATCTTTTTTGTATTTCATTTGAATTTCTCTCTCTTACTCCGGTTCTCACATTGTGTCAATACATTTTAAATGTATATATACTAGTCGGAACTGTGAAATTTTAAAACGGACTATTTCATATGTAATATATTGATGTTAGTATTATGTGAATGCTCAGTATGAATGTAAAATAAACACCCTGATATTATTGTACCTCTTTAGATAAAACTGCAAAAGTATTTAATTAAACTAGCAGGTACCACCGGCGTAGCACGGTCGTAAAATACAATATGATATGATATTTAAATTTATGCAGATTTCGTATATAATGTTATAGTCAATTTACTATCAATTCTTATATATTATAAAGTTGTGGCTTCAAAAAAATGTATATTCATATGACATAGGTGCATCAGCTTTATTCGAAACCGAAACCAGATCTTATGAAGAAATATATATATATATATATATATATATATATATATATATATATATATATATATATATTAGCAAAAGTACCCGTTGTTGACTTGGTTCAAAAACAGCCTACACAAAATGGACTCTGATTTATGAAAGTATGATAGGTTATGAAAAGGAAGGGTTGTAAAGAGATAACTTCGAATTTGGGGGTATCAAAACCAAAGCAAAATATGATGAAGGTAAAAATAAATTGGATAAACCCCATAATGTATTATACCATACCTGTTCACACAGAAACACTTATCATATTCTGTGGATCTATATTAAAAAACCTTGTTAAACTTTGTGACATATTTCCATTCTATAGAGGTTAGGCGCGAACGAACACCCCATAATTATATTATACCATATTTCTTCAAACGGAAACATAATTATCAAAGTATACTTACACAGATAGATATGAAATTAAAGTTTGTGCCTATTTCCATTCTATGCGAACGCAGACCCCACAATTTTATTATACCATCCCTATTTAAGTTAAAACATACTTATCGAAGTATTATTATGTGCATCTACATCAAAAACACGTGTAAACGTTTTTTTTTTAATTTTTAATGTCCATATTTTGTGGACCAGGCGCGAACGCAGACCCCACAATTTTAATGAACCACTGTTCTGACAGATCAAACATACCCATTCCTGTGTCTCGATACATCTTCTATCATTATATGTAATCAGTTTTGTTTAAATAGTCAACCATATAGGAGCCTATTCGTGACCAGATACACACACACACACACACACACATATATATATATACACACAGCTTTATATATATATATATATATATATATATATATATATATATATATATATATATAATCACTTGAGTTCCTTCAGTAATAATCGCTGCCGAGACTAACACTTATGAAGAATTTTTGTTAAATTATTTATTATAGAAAACAGGCTATAACAATTATACGACGGTCTCTCGGAAAAACAGGGTGTAAGCATGGCACACAAAATAACACACACAATCTATGGACTAAGGCAACTACTACATTATTTTTGGAGAAGGAAATGGCCAGGTCAATCATCTGACTTCAACTTAATTGAAAATCTGTGCCAATAGTTGTAGTTGATTGTACAAAAGAGAGATCCGAAGAATCTGACGGAATTTAAAAGAATCTGCCAAGAAGATTTGGAGAAAAGTCCAGTTAACATTTGTAACAATCTTGTAAAGAAGGATCCTAAATGTTTGGAAGCCGTGATGGCGAGTAAATGGCCATATTATTAAATACTAATACTATTTTTGTGTGGATACGTTTTTAAGCCTAGATATGACATTTATGTAATTATCTAGTGAATGCTGAACTATATATGACTTTTGATACGAAATGTGTATGTATCTTTGTATGTATACGAAATTTATATGTATATATATTAGAATGGTATTTTATTATCGCTTTTGTTTCGTGTAATAAAATCAATGCACTTTTTGTGTTGTATTGGATACTTATTGCACCCACTATATATATATATATATATATATATATATATATATATATATATATATATATATATATATACGAGCAAACAGTTACAGTTAATAGAATATGTTAAAAAAACACACTTTGAAATGAGTTAAAAACATATTTAATCTTAAAAGGAAACACTAGATAAATCGATAGTCCTTAATCCGCGGAGTTTCGAAGAAATACTTTCCTTCTCATCAGAGGGTAGGAATTAGCAAAATGCGGAATCGGATTTTGCATGCAGAAGTATTTGATGAAACAACAAGTAAGTCAAAGATCTTACTTGAAAACAAAAAAAAAAAAGTGAAGCAGAGGGAATATGGTGAGGAAAAAGGTGATTACACATGAATGGATAGTCTGGTGGAAGATAAAAAATCCAGTGACGGTAAAATCCAAATGTATAACTTCAAACTTATGTTTTTAACATATTTTATTAACTGTTTGCTCATATTATAAGCTCTATTTCCTATTTGGTTTTATCGAGATTTTACATCTGCCTGAGATAATTTTATAAATATTAATTCTTTAATATTTATAATATACTTTAATTTTACCATCTTGGATCATTTTGGTAAATTTAATTGTAATTTTTATTTTATATATATATATATATATATATATATATATATATATATATATATATATAT
>NC_136511.1:72285808-72338308 GCF_053919585.1 Euprymna scolopes | reverse complement strand
CAATATACTTATTATGGTGGATGGAGAACATCTTTTCGAATTGAAGGCAAAATTGGTCAACTAAAAGAACAACACATGTATTGGGTACAAAATAACATTGTTATATAAAAAGCAAGATTTGTTTGGCAAATTTATCACTTACCAAGTCATAGTAAGCGGGAGTAAATTACCATCTATTAACTGAAGGTTATTTAATGTTTTACAAATTAGTAAATTTATTTTTTATCGTAGGTTCAACAATGTCTTAAAGAATATAATTATTGCAAAAGGGTCTAATCAATGCATTGATTTCGTTATTAAGATTGATCCTTGAACAAATTATAATAAATGCCCTATGTGTTAATGAAATTGATTTTTTGTTTTGTGGGACAAAAGGAGACTCAACGTGTGTAAAGACGTGTAAATGTTTGCTTACGGGGTGAAAAAACAGAGGATGTCTTTGAAACTAATACACTGAAAAATAGAAGAATAGAATTAGTTATTTATCTAACGTAAACTTAAAGGTCGAGTAAATATTATTCAGGGGGCATATATCTATATACCTATAAACTTGAGTTTTAGGACAAACTCTGAGATCGATATCAAAATCATACTTTTCTATTTAAAAAAATATTAAAATGAACTTTTTAATAAATTCAGTCATGAATATGCGGGGGAGTACATTAAAGTTAACTTTTTAACATATTTCTGTGAGGAATGGGCGTTAATTAATTGATTATTTAAATTTTTATGACTTCTTATTACATGAGTTATAGACCTATTAAAGGATTAAGACGAAAATCAGAACGCCAAAATAAATAATAACATAAAACATACAATAGGTGGGTCGTTTGTCATGGTCGACGAACGACCTATGTTGGTCCACCTGCTATCGACAGGTTATTTATTTGTTTCCCACGAAACAAAATGTGACATAAGGTCGGTTTAATGTGGGAAATAACCAGCTCCCCTCAAAAAGGGATTCTGCAAAAATAAAATTGCCTTACTATAGAAGGGTTTCCCCCTCCATTGAATAGGAACAATTAATTTGAGTGCAGCATCTGTCCAGACACCACACTTCAGTGACAAGCCCAGTACAAGTACCGGGTGTCGAATGACACTTCATGGTTTAGTTTTCCAGTATTTATTGAGATTGGAATAGTCTATTAGTAGGTAACAGATTAGTTCCGCCACAACACTCCTCTAACCAAGACTGTGTATCAGTATTTTTTCCTCTTTGGGTGGGCCATGAACGGCTCAGTGGTTTTACTTTTCCTGCTCGAACATTGTAGTTTTGGTGTGATTTGAAAATATTCCATATCAAACGTGTCGTAGACGGTTTCATTAGTCCTTACTTTTTCCTTAGGCAAAAATAAATTATCCTTGTGCAAAATTTGCTTTTTATAAATTCATCATTTGCCGTTTCAGTCTTAATATCTTGAAGAGTCACTGATAGTTCCCAGATTGTATTCTTAATCAACGTCTTTATCTCACTATTTGTCTGAAATGTGGCAATTAGAGTTCACAAGGGGTTCCTTTCGGACCGACATAGACAGCCCATCCGCATAGACGATAAGAATTCCAGTTTAATATCGTAATTCAATAAACTGGTTCCCCATCTTAGTAAATAGTTCACCGTAAATGTGGGTAGTCCTTTTTTGTTAAAACCAAAAATCGCTAGAAGGGTTTATAGCCTATTTTCAACGTAAAATGCCTATCGTACAGATAATGTCGAGCCATTCTTTCTCTATCTGTCAGTACTGTTTTTCGGCAGGAAAGAGTGTTCTGTGTGCAAAGACAATTATTTTTTTTCGACTCATCTGACATCTTATGTAACAGGCATGCAACTATACTGTATATACTCGCATCATTATCGACTATAATGTTTAGTTCCGCTTTAAAATGTGCGAGGAAGCAGTCTGATGTTATAACACCTTTTTAATTTCTTCAAACGCTGACTGACACTCAGCAGTCCATTCCCAAAGTTTATCCTTTTTCACAAGCTTGTTCAAAGGTGACCGCACTTCATGCATTCTTAGAACGAAGTACTGGTAATAGTTAGCAATTCCTAGGAAACTTTGTAGTAGATAAGGATTTCCTGGTGCCGACATGTTTCTTATCCAACGGCTCTCTCTAGGTTTGAACAACTACCATTCATGTCAATTATGTGCCCCAAATATTATATTTTCTGCAGGAAGAATTCGCATTTGTTTTCTTTGATTTGAAATCCAAAATCCTGTATCCGTCTTAATTCTTCGTAGATATGGCCTGTGTGCTGTTCCTTGTTACTGCTAGCTATAATAATATCGTCCAGATATGCGATGAGAAAGTCAAGACCGCTTAGCATCGTGCCCATAACCTGTAGGAAAATGGCAGGCGCGACATTAAACCGAAACGCTAATCTTCCATATCTGTAAAGACCTCGATAGATATTTATGCAGGGTAATTTAGCACGTCCATTTTCAATTGGAATCTGTAGATATGCGTGACTTAGGTAGATTTTTAAGAAGATCTGACCACCGTTTATTCTTATAAAATCTTACTCCAGTCTTGGCAAGGAATAGTTGAAGTCTGTCAAAGACGTAATTAACCCCGTCAAAAATCTGACCTAACACGGATTTCCCCTGATTTTCGCATAGATCGTGGGGGCAGTCAACTGATTGTATTCTATTTTCGATAAAATGCCCATATTTTCTAATTCGTCGAGCTCTTTGACAATTTTTCCAGAGACGCAAATGACACCTTATGTTTTCTTTTGAAAACTGGTTGCGGCCATTGTTTGTATATTTTCATAGGCCGGTGCGAATACTTGCGTAAATTCAATTTTTTTTTTTATTCCTGAGTTCTGTGTCCGTTTCTGCTGGCATTTATTTTGCTTTTCTGCAGAATGTAGATATTTGCAGGTTCTATGAATTAGATTCATGCATCCAGTCCAACCCGAGTAGGTTAGTGGTATTCCTTTAATACATAAACTTTTAACTTTTTCTTCCTTCCCAATAATGTGACGTTCGCTTCGATTTAATTTGCGTCCCATTAACGGTTTTGCTGTTTTGCGTGTTCGCAGTGAGTTTATTCAATTTTTTCCAAGGTATTTAACTTTACTATCGAAAGTCTGAACTCGAAGCAGGTTGCATTTGTATTTCTTTATCATGATTTTTCAGTCACGTGTTTTCACAACACTTCTTCGTAATTTTCAGTCTCGCTAAACACACTAGGGTATTGCATTTAATTTTATTTCTGCAATGAGTACTGAGTTTTTATTTTTAACTTGTTTAAAATGCTGAAACGTAATAGTGTTTAATTCAAACCACAAAAAATGAGACGCAATTGATTTCAATATGTATATTGGAATGGGAATGAAATTGTTAAACAGTAATTATAATGTAGTTATTAGTAATGATAATGATAGTACAGTAAAGTATTAATAACAAAGGTGATAGTTTTAAATATTAATAATAATAATAATAATAATAATGAAACTCTCAAAGTAATAATAATAAATAAATAGTAAGTAAAAATAATAAAAAATAATAAATAAATAAAGTAGTAGTAGTAGTAGTAGTAATAATAATAATAATAATAATAAAAATAATAATAATAATAATGATGATGATGATGATGAAACTCCCAAAGAGGGCAGAGTTAGAGACAATGTCGGCTTTTTAATGGGGACTAAATTCCGACCTCCCATCTATAGAGATGGCACGCAGAATAGGGACGGAAACAAACAAATAAATAAATAAATAAATAATAATAATAATAATAATAATACTGATAATAATAATGATAATAATAAAAATAATAATAATTAAACTCCCAAAGAGGGCAGAGTTAGAGACAATGTCGGCTTTTTAATGGGGACTAAATTCCGTCCTCCCATCTATAGAAATGACACGCAGGATAGGGACGGAAATAAAATAAATAAATAAATAAATAAATAATAATAATAATAATATATATATATATATATATATTGCATCGTACGTAGAACACGTGCGTAAAATTGTAATAATTATGTTATACATAATGTGATATTAAAAAGATAGACATAGGCAATAGTGTGCGTAATGTGTATTTGAAAAATGCATATGACACAGCGATATGTTTCTAACGTCTTAAAAGGTTTTCTTATATATGTTCTAAAATAGAGATTTTATGATATATATATATATATAGATAGATAGATAGATATATTCATATATATATATATATATGTGTGTGTTTATATATGTAGGTATATGTATATTTATATATATGTGGCCTACATATACAGTGATTAAAAATGTGGCATACATATACAGTGATTAAAAATCAAAAGTAAAAATAAACTAATATCAATGTACAAAATGTATAACAATCTCTTCAATTTTTACCCATTTTGACCCATTTTGACCCATTAAATATATTTTAACCAGCTAAAGACCCAGAAAAGGATAGCCTGTAATAATCCAATCATTTGAGTCTCCTCGCGCCGCTCTGCGACTTTTTGTTTCGGTGAAGATAGAGTTTCAATATATGGAGACAGACAGAAAGACAGAACTGTAGCCTTTTATATATTAGTTATATATTAGATGTATATCAGGTAGAACGTTAACAGCAGAAAAATAATAGAAATCTCAGTAAGGTTTTGTACGTACAAAAAAGACCCCATAAAGTTATGGAAAAAGCTGAGTACGCATCGAAAAGCCTGTTTGAAATAGCATTTTTGTATGGCTATTATCTTAATTTTGAAATCACAATTTCTTTGAACCGTTATAAAATATAAAATCACATATTTTATCAACTCGTCATGTTAAATATTAAAATCTCTTGACAGAATTAAAAATAGATTTCGTAGCTTAGTGGGGGTGACCTTTTCTCTTCCATTCAACCTTTTTCCCACAGAAGAGACGTTGCGAGCCTGTCTCTGCTTTATCAGTATTTACATTGCAAGTGCTCAGCTGAGCTTCAATCTATGGCCCCTCATCGCAAAATTTTCACGAAAAACACTCGTCTCGACAAAACCACTATCACTAATTTCCCACGCTCTTTATCTGTGCCAAAACCTAAACGTACATTCAACGAACAAAGCTTCTTTATTAGAACTGCACGTCTGTAGAACACTCTTCCATTAGCCTGCTTTCCAGGTGACTACAATCTGATTGCCTTCAAGTCTAATATAAACAAGTTCTTGATGAACCGTCCCCATAAGCAAACAAATTTACAAAATTCCCACTACTATTCTATAAGCACATTTACCGATGTATACCAATTAACCCTTATCCTCGAGTGACCTCCGGGCCTTGATAAGTAGTGACTCCTTTGTAATAAAAATAAATTTAAAAAAATATGGACGCGTCTTAATCAGAGAAAAAAATATGTACTGTGCAAATAATATTTTTTTCATTAAAGATTAATTTTTACGATAAAGAGCCGGGCGTAAACATTGCAAATATGGTGGACACGTCGCCGGTAAACATGATCCGATGCGAAATTTAATGTCGAAGATATTGGCTAGTTATATAACGGTAATTGCTGATAATTACCTATGATGAGCGTATGAGATTTCGTATTAATTATGCTGATTTCCGGCGCGGGAAAATTTACCCGCGTAATTGATTACGTTATAAGATAAATAGACCTGAACAGCCAAAACATAACATACCTTAATTATTGTAATTTGTATTCGTTTCGTGATTAATAAATTAAGCAATAATAACAATTTCGGCAGAAAAAACAAGAAAGGTTACTTTTAGGATGCGTCCATCTAAACTGCGCGCTTTAGGGTGAAAATTCTATTTTGAACAAGAATGAAAACTATTTTAAACAAGAATGAAATACTATTTTGAACAGGAATGAAATACTATTTTAAACAAGAATGAAATACTATTTTGAACAAGAATGAAATTCTATTTTGAACAAGAATGAAATACTATTTTGAACAAGAATGAAATACTATTTTAAACAAGAATGGAATACTGTTTTGAACAAGAATGAAATATTATTTTGAACAAGAATGAAATATTATTTTGAACAAGAATGAAATACTATTTTGAACAAGAATGAAATACTGTTTTGAACAAGAATGGAATACTGTTTTGAACAAGAATGAAATATTATTTTGAACAAGAATGAAATATTATTTTGAACAAGAATGAAATTCTATTTTGAACAAGAATGGAATACTACTTTGAAAAAGAATGAAATTCTATTATGAACAAGAATGAAATACTATTTTGAACAAGAATGACATTCTATTTTAAAGAAAAGTAGGAGACAAGCCCAAATACTATGTTAAATGTAAGCTTCTACAGACCAGAACTGTTGGCTAATAACGAGGTGTAGTATCTGTTCCACAACCGTGCTTAATCTTTTCTGTCATCAATCACTGAAGAAGGGGGCCTTCTAGCAATTTTTACTTTTGTCCTAAGCAAAAGATATCCCCTTCTTTTGGGGAGCGGGGTTTTACTTATAGTAAATGGAGGCATTGTATTTAAGTTTTCTCTCATAGGAGAGGGTACTAAATAGATTTAAAAAAAAAAAAAACATTTTCATAATTTGGGGGACAAGGATTTTGCATTATATTCTAACAGTGTTTTAATCATAGCATTTTGACTAATTTAATCTATAACCTTTTTCATGTACACCTTTTGTTTTGTTTTGTTTTTTTTTTTTGTAATCGAGATCTATCTCGTCGAACTTTGAAATCTCTTTATTATGAACTAATAAACCTGGGCGTAATTTACTTGGAGCAATCTCCACCCGCGAATTAAGAAAATGAGTTTTAGTTTGAAATATTGTACATGTTCTCTGTTTTCACATAAAGAGTTATCTGACGATCTTCAGAGGCCATGCCATCGAAAACCATTATGTTATACTTAGATTAACATATGAAAAATATACTATTTGAATAGGAAGTAATAAGCGAAAACAATATGTTAAACGTAAGCGTGGCTACACAAAACAAATATCAATGTGTAGTATATGTTTGGTTCTTGATCAAAGGCTGAAAATTCCTTTTCGCCTGAAGCAACTTTGATTTTCGATCTCTCTCAAGGAAGACAGGATAACGTTGTCCATTGTAGGGAATTAGCATGTTCATAAAAATGAAATAGAAAAATTAAATATATATTAAATAAAATATATATTAAATAAAAATAGAATAAAATAAATTAAATAATCTGTTACATATTTTATTAATAGTTCTATCTCTGCCCTCTTTTTTTCTCCAGCAATCCTCCCCCTCTCTTTCTCTCTTTCTCTTACTCTCTCTCTCTATCTCTCTCTCAATCTCTTGTGTTATGGGATCGTTACTTGTCATTTGATAGACTCTTCCTTATACTATATTAATCGAGGACCAAGTACTCTTGTGGGTCTAAGTTGATTGGTTGGTTGTTTTTGTTTTACGGTATATCTAACCTTTTCAGGTTATTTAATGCCGAATCCAGTGATCTGGAAGAAACTTTTTTAATAGAATATATTTGTTTTGTTTGTTTTTTTTTCGTTTGGGGAAAAGAAATTCCATCCCCACGTTGTTACAGGTCGGCCATCTGTAACAACGTGGCATATATAAAATCACTTTTCCCCAAATAAAAGCCCCGGGTTTATCACGTACAAAATAAACCTTTTGTTGGTAACATCGAATAGAAATCACATCTGACGCGTTGGTAAGAAAGGAGATTTTTATGATCACATAAAATCATAAAATTGCCACCCCATTAACATTAAACGGCAGAATTGAAGAGACCCAAGATGAAATAAACAAAAGTTATAAAAAAGAAGAAAATGTACGCCTGGATTTCAAAACCGTTTTGTACTATATGTGCTCTGCACCTATAAAATAGATGCATTGGACTTTACTCGAAATTAATGGTGATTCAGTTTTTATTAAAACAGTCTCAAGCCATCTAACGAAAACGATATAGATTGAAATTAACAATATCTTCAAAATAAAAATGTATATATATATATATATATATATATATATATATATATATAGGTTTTATTTTTATTACCGCATCTTTCTGTTAAGTTACATTATTGTTTCAGCTACCCGGCCGTTTTTTGTCCGTCTGTAGCTTCTTCAGATTTATATATATATATATATATATATATATATATATATATATATATATATATATATATATATATATATATATATATATATAACCGAAATCTTTGAATTTTCAGTGTTTTTATATTCCTACTATTATATAAAAGGAACTTTGTCGCTGGCTGTGTCTGCGTATGTGCGTGTGCGTGAATTCGATCCCTATGGAACTGAAACCAACTGGGTGGGCTTTTATGAAATTGAAGACGTCGGTCTATTATATACCTCCTGGTGTTCGTAGATAGGTTTTGTATCGAAATGTCTTCGATAAGTATCGATAATTGATAATCGAAATCATGCAATGAAAGAAGGAACAGGCGATTTTCACTAAAGTTAACACCTTACACAGCCTAACATCGCAAGTGCATTTGAAAAGTGCATTTGAAAAGGTGTATTACAACACAAGAAGTATAGCTCGAAATATAAAATCAACAGATAATTCTTTGATATGACCGGGGCGCAGTCGAAATGAATGTTTTTGTTTAGGCATAATTGGACTATGATACTTGATTTTTCCATTTAAAATATAAAATCAATCTATAATTCCCATCGCAAGCAGTAAGGCCTAGCGTATAAAATCGACATTGAATACTTTGACATGACAGACACACGTTTGATATGAATAATTCTGTTTAGATCACAACTGGAGCATGATACTTGATTTTGCATTTTAAACTTTAATTTAAGCTATTATATGTAAGCAGTAATTTTTATACAACTTAGATTAGCCCCTTTACCGTCAATACTTCTATGTATTATGGAATAATTTACTGCATGTGAAGCTTGCTCTCGGTGCACCGCAATGGGTCGCTGACTAGAGGAGGTAATCAATCGATTTGATTGAAAAATGTTCGCTTTAACCAATTTCGATGACAGTAATATGAGATTTGTGGATCATCATTCAATCCCGGGCAGCGTCGGATCTCGCTGCTAGTTTAATATATTTCATTTGTTGTTTCTTAGAAATAATTTTGTCCTCGTTCATAATTACTTTTATGTGGTCAAACACTGTTGGTTATATATATGAGTTCTGTTATCACCAAACTATTGACCTTTTTAGTTTCAGTTGATTAGTCGTCTGGGCTAAACAAAGCAAATGTCTAAATACGTTGCAAGGAATAGCGTTATTATATTGCCAATAATATTGTACAACAATAAATGACGTGAAAAATAAGGATATTGATATAGATATTTGAAAATCACACAGGACAAATTTGTATGATTCACTGTTTTTTTTGTTATTTGTTTCTTCAGGATCGACATGTGAAGTGACATGTAACAGTCAAGCTTACCAACCCGCCCTGCCTTATATGAACGGAACAGTTTTCGATAGTAAGGACCGTGTAATGAAACTGACGTGTACCGGTATGCTGAAATGGCTTCCAAATCCGAGGCATATATCATGTAAGGGCACCTGCCGCGTGGTAAGTAAATCTAAATCATTTGTTTTAAAACACGTGTTGATTTTTTCATTTAAAGATGACCTTATTTGCATGCGTTTCTTGACGTAGATGTTATAGTTTCAAAAGCCACAACTGTCCGTGATAAACACCACTTGTCGATTTCCGTTTATAATGCTTGAGCGCGTGACTATGTTGGAGGTAAGATGGTTTGGTTTCTTTTTACACAGGAATCACCACTTACCAAGGCCCGGAGGCCACGCGAGGATAAGGGTTAATGGTATGCATTAGTCAATGTCATTATAGCGTAGTAAACATAAGTAGTGGGATTTTTTTAAATTAGATTACTTAGAGGGACGATTCATCAAGAACTTGTTTCCGTTGAACTTGAAGACAATCAGCTGGAAAGCAGGCAATCGGAAGAGAGTTCCACTGGCGTACAGTTCTAAGAAAGAAGCTTTGTTCATGGAATCTGCATTTAGGTTTAGGCACAGATAAAGAGTGTGGGAAATTATTGATAGTGGTTTTGGCTAGACGAGTGTTTTCTGTCAAAGTTTGGAGGGGAGCGGGGACCATAGATTGAAACTGCGCTCAACCATTAATGTGACGAAACGCGGCCGGTATACCTTAACCTATCCTTCCCATCTTTCGAATAGTTGCCGACAATCAACTAAAGGTTAAGAATTGAGGATTTATTTGTAAAGTCAATCGCTTACATTTTAAGTTAAAGTAACCGTTTGCTCTATCTTCATATATATATATATATATATATATATATATATATATATATATATATATAAGTAGATTGTAGTTTGCTTGAAGCATTGTTGAAGAAAATTATAAGGTAAAATTAAAAGCCAAGAATAACGCGAGATATTTTTTTATACAGAGTAAAATTAAATGAAAACAAAAGAAATAAATTTCTTTTTTGTTTGTTTGTTTTTTCTTTATCACACAAATTTTAACTCTAAACAACAGTAATTTTTTTTCTGTTGTATTCAATGGTGTTATAAATCATTGAATACAACAGAAAAAAAATTACTGTTGTTTAGAGTTAAAATTTGTGTGAAAAAGAAAAAAACAAACAACAAAAAAAAAGAAATTTATTTCTTTTGTTTTCATTTAATTTTACTCTATATAAAAAAAAAATCTCGCATTGTTCTTGGCTTTTAATTTTACCTTATAATATATATATATATATATATATATATTATATATATATATATATTATATATATATATTATATTATATTATATTTTCCAAGTTATTAATACATATAACTTACTCCATTCATTTTCAACCCAGCAAATAACCCCTCTTTTTATATAAACCTCATTTATAAAACGTTTCCCGAGGCTGGATTTTCAACAATTTATTTTATCGCAGATGTGAGTTCTTTAATTTCAATATCTAATATGCGTTTATCAGATATTTTTTTTTTTTACAAAGGAGTCACCACTCGACGATACGGGTTAATGGATATACACAAGTAGTGGACATTTTATAAATTGGATTACTTAGGAAGATGGTTCATCAATAACTTGTTTACATTGGACTTGCAAACAATCAAATTGTAGTCAGCTGGAAAGCAGGCAATCGGAAGAGAGTTCCACGGGCGTGCAGTTCTAAGAAAGATACTTTTTTTTCATGGAATCTACGTTTAGGTTTAGGCACAGATTAATAGTGTAGGAAATTATTGACAGTTTTCAACTAGACGAGTGTTTTTCGTGAAAGTTTGACGAGGGTGGACCATAGATTGAAGCTCAGATGAACACTTGCGATGAACATAACGATAAAGCAAAGACAGTCTCGCAACGTCTCTTCTGTTGGAAAGAGGTTGTAGGGAAGAGAAACAGGCATCTCCCACTAAACTACGAAGTCTATTTTTAACCCTGTCAAGGCAGGATAAGCTGCTTCTAGCAGCTCCTGCCCAGATGTGGCAACATTACTTCATCAGTTGCCGTACCTGGCTTTTATATAGGTAGAGAATTGCATCAGAAGTGGTATATCTACTGGAGCGGTAGAAGAATCCTACCATTTTTCCAGCGGCCTTGGCAACGGATTTGATGAAGATCATGGGTTTGCAAATCGATTCTTTTATGTAGACACTCATTGTACTTGACACAATGTCAGGTGTTATGTTAGGATAAGTGTACTCAGGCCACCTAAAAGGGTCTTAGTAATTCCGCCGACATTACCTTGTTATATTTCCTTTAGTTAATCTACTATAAACTATCCCCTTTCAAAGAAAAGATAATGCCTGGAACGATAAATCTGAAACTGTACTGAACCCTACCTCAGTTTCACATCCACAAAATCACTATCGTACTGATTGTTCATGACGTATCATCGACAGGTACAAACAAAAAAGACTACATGTCTAAATTTAGATTGATATGCTTACGTTTCGAACGATGGAAGACGTGACAAAGCGTCGTGAGGTGGGATTAAAGGCCAGCGAGCAGCAAATGGTGTATTCTGGCCTTGAAATTTTCAACTTAAGCTTTCCTATTTTTCTTCAATTATATTTTTGGTCCGCCTGACAAAAGGAAGGTGGACGTGTAAATTCACCCTTGTCCGTTCGCCCGTTCGTCCGTCCGCACTTTTCTCAATAACTACGCTTTGGAATTTTTTTTTTTTTTTTTTTTTTTTTTGCATGGTGCAGAACTCAAATTTACATATGTTAAGGCCTAAAACTGCACCGTTTGCTCATTTTCATTAAGATTGGACGTCTGCTGGGAACTTCTGGGGCTATATTGGCGGGAGGGGCAAATGCTGAAGTTAGTCATTTTTTATGCTTCGTTCATCGTGCACTCACGGGGGACCATGAGTGCTTCACTTGTTTAATTATTATTTTACTTTAGTCTGTTGTTTGTTACAGGGTTTCGTATATGCAAGCGTCTATATTTGATCCTTATATTCTTTACATTTTCAGGTGGCCTTAAAAGATGGTTGGTGCGATAGTTCGAATAACCGTTTATTCTGCGATTGGGATAGAGGCGATTGCTGTGCTTCGACGGTGGATGGGGGAAAGATCAGATTGGATAACCCCACATGCAAAAGCAAGTGTGCCTGCAAAGATCCGAACGCTAAGGAAAACAGTAACAAATCAAAGAAATAATGAAAAAAAAAAAAAAACGCGAGACAGAAAAAATAGTTGGAACATTTTTATGTTGGAAGTTCGGCATTTTGGTCTAAGCGCCTGTTTGTTTATTTTTATCTCATGTTTTTCTTTTTGGTTTTCCGAGCAAATTTTGGAATGAGTTTCTTTGGTACTTCTTTGGAATATCATGACTGGGAAAAATTGAGCGCCAAAGGTAAAAATGAAATCAATTATTTTGTAAAATAAAAACAAAACATTACAATGTCATTAAGGCAAATGAGCGACTAGAGAAAATAAATTACACAAAAGGAACTTGACAGAAAGAAAGTGAGAAAAACTTATTCTGAATAGAGTTAAGCAACGTTTAATCTGGTCGTTACTTAGATTGGTAGCCGTTTGGAAATAAGTTCGGAAATTAAAATAGCTTTCACTTTCTCTAATACACTTGGAAATGGTATAGATGCATTTCTTTTCCGACTAGAAACGAATGAAGTAGAAGTGTAGACTAGATTCTCAAGCCTTCTTAGAGCAACTAGTCGAAAGAAATACTTCAAATGAGATTTCAGTCAGTTTCTACTAAATATGGAGGCGCGTGATTGATGAAATTTAGACCATCGCGTACTATGTGTTGGGTTTTAATCAATCCAAATCCTAGCTCACGTCAGGTGCGCAGTAATAAAATAGTGAAAGGAATTAATCAACAATTGTGCGTTCTATTTATTGTATACAATGTTTTATTAAAAATAGCTATCGCGTCTATGTATTGAACAACCTTAGAGCGTATAAAAAGAACGCATAAGACAAACATACATATGTTATCCACGTGGATGCTATGTGCCAAAAAGAATCTGCTATTTGTACAAAATAAGTATAACCAACCACATTTGTACCCTTTAAACAATCATTTATAAAAGGATAGTTTAAAATCTCATTCGTTTGTGCTGGGATTGTCTATGTTTAACGGTAGGATATCGTATATAAAGACGGATACTTTTAACTCGTCTGTGGGGTTACTGCATTGAAGCTAACGATTATGAAAATAAAAAAACAAATAAAACTATAAAACCTCTGTGCATAATGATTTATAAATTAACTAGACAAAAATTCCAACCTCCCAGGCAGCATTTAAACTAATATTGGGAGGAAGTATTTTTTTTTTTTACGATAAGGAATTCAATTAGTTAATCTATACTATTAATAAAATTCTAAATGTTCATTTATTCATTTATGTGTGTGTGCGTGTATATATACCTATACATCTTTAGAACGGATGCACCGAATTGAAAAATTCTTTTTCCCCCTAAAACGTGTGAGTTCCTAGATCGTCCTTATCTATATTTATTTCGTAACGAACAATGCTGGGTCAACGGAATTTATCACTGTCTGTATACAGTCACTGTAATATCTTTTGGCATACAAACAGGAATTGTGGCGCAATGGATAACGCGTCGACTCATTCCAGAAGATTCCAGGTTCGAATCATGGCAAGTTCGTTATAACTTTATCCAACGTATACTCATTATCCTTACCCATAGTTAGGGTATTTTTTTTTGTGATTACGATTTGTGCATATGGGAATTTCCCATACTCCGAGTTCACAAGGTAAGCGTTGATAGTAAGACAATATTGAGTGTACTTAATGTTGAGTGCACTCGATTTTGTGTGTTGACTCGGCGTTGCGTGTACCGACACGGCGCAGCCGCTAGTTTTAAATAAATTATTTAATTTTTAAGTAAGTGGTAAACACAACTAATATTAAATGCTTTACATTAAAAACAGCAGTGGGTTATTATTATTAGAATGTCAATATAAAAAAATGCAATTCAATTTGAGATATTTTCCATTGGTTCGCCCTTCTCTTTCTCTCTTTTTCTTTCTCTCTCTCTCTCTCTCTCTCTCTCTCTCGCTGAATATATATATATATATATATATATATATATATATATATATAACAGTGTTGGGACGATTAATTGGAATCTCAATCGGAAATCGGAAAAATCGGAGCTTTTTGGGGTATCGGAATCGGAATCGGGAATATTTGAGCCTATTTTCCGATGTCAGTCCCAATTCATTTAATTATCTATTTTATTTGATTTTGTTTTTATAAAAACATCATCAACTGTCTGTAGTAATAAAAAATAATAAATATTCATTGATTCAAACTTCCAGTAAGACAAAAGTCTATAGATCACCCCTTCACAAGTGTATTTTTTTTACGTTTGAGAAAATACATGCACATTTAAGATGTGTTTTTGCAGTAATCAATACAAAAAAAACACCAATTTTATAGTAAAATATTTAGAGATTTATGAAGAATCGGAATCGGTAATTGTATCAGAATCGGGAAAATATTGGAATCATCCTATCACTAATATATATATATATATATATATATATATATATATATATATATATATATATATTCCTTTGTCTGTCTGTGTGACGAATGGTCTCCACTGAACTAGTTCATTTGTGTCTAAAAACTTGAAACTTGATATCTAGGGTATTTTGACATGTAGAACAAATTCGATTCAGTTGGAGCTGGTAAAAATAGCTCCTAAAGTGTAAAAATGGTAACAAGTTAGAACTTGGCAGGCGTAAGTCTATTAACGATGTTATTTAAAACCATGTGCAAAGATACATTTATCTTGAACCACGTTATTTTTTAACGTTTTTATACGTGTATGAGTTTATATCAGACAGTAACGAATAAAGCTGGAGAGCTATCAGTTTTGTCTTCAATTCTAACTGATAACCCCGAAGTCACATATTTTACTTGTTAAATCAATAATATTTATTGAGTACATGATAATAAGCAATATATATTTTTTTTTTGTTTTGTAATACTAAATATGAAAATTGAAGACATTAAAATATCATATTTTAACGTATTTTACGACCGGGCGGCCTGCTAGGAAAATATATTATTTGCATGAGTTGCCCTCTCTATATAAAAAATTAGGTATTTTTACAGTTAATAGAAGACATTAAAAAATGAAAATATTGAAAATAAAGTTATATTTAACGTACCCGTTATGGAATAAATTTCTCTGAAAAAAAAATTACTTAATTTGATCAAGTTGTTATTTTTTTTGTTTGTTTATTTTTAAGCGGTAAAACAATTTGTTATGAAACCAAGCAAAGGGTATTAATGTTTCGATTTTTAGACCACGAGGAAGGAAGAAGAATTATTATTGAAAATGAAGAATTGTGTCAGCGCTTTAGCTTGTGTGATCTTCCCGTGCCGCCCCTCCCTTCTTCGTGGTCTAAAAATTCACATATGGCTATCTTCAGCTCGATGTCATAAACAGGATGATTTTCCGCTGTAAAAAGAAAACTAATTACTTGATCAAATTAAGTCAATTTTTTTTTCGGAGAACTTCGTTCCATAACTGTTACGTTAAACATAACTTTTTAAAAAAACATATTTTAATTTCTTAACGGTTTGATTAAACTATACAAGTATCAGGATTAACTATTTTTACATGTTTATGCATGATCATTCTTAATTTTGAAAGACATTTATTTATACTATGTGTAAGACAGTCACATATGGGATGTATTTACTTTATTTGGGTGAATAAATTAAAAGGCGTCGGCAGCTTTGCGTAGAAATTCAAATACATAAGATTTATGTGAAACTGTGACACCATCACCGCCCAAATTTCAATTATTTAGTTTAATTAAACTGGTTTAAAGAGAATAATATGGATAGTGACTTGTTTTTAAATTCATCAGATTCGCATTGAATTTGATGGATTCTTTTTTATTTAGGATATGCAAGAGGGTGGGGAGGTCGAAACGGGGGAAGAGCAGGTATTATTGTTACCAATAATAAGTTCAGCTGTGAAGTATATTTGCACTTTCCTCGTCAGGTGAAGCCACGACTTTATTGTTTCATAATACGTTTGTTGTATATATATATATATATATATATATATATATATATATATATATATATATATATATATATATATATATATATATATATATATATATGTACGTTTTATTTTTTATTACCGTATTTTTCTGTTTAGTTATGTTATTGTTTCGGCTACACGACCGTATTTTGGCCGTCATGTAACTTCCTCAGACTTTTAGAGATATGTTCGTTTATGGTGGGATGAAAGGGTGAATCGTGTCAGTGGAGGGATGCGAGAGAAAAGCGGAAAAAGAGGAAGGGAACAAGGGGGAGGGGGACGGCCAAAAATAAGGCCATGTCGCCGAAACAAAAATGTAACTTAGCAGAAAAATACGGTAATAAAAAATAAAACGCATATTTGCTCTACAACAGTATTGAGCACATTCTTCGGGTTTTTATTAATTACCATTTCTACTAAACTATATATATATATACATATATATATATATATATATATATATATATATATACATATATATATATATATATATTATATATATATATATATATTAGATTTTCGAATATGAGAGGATGTATACTAATTTTCATAATCGAAAACGTTGCAGGGTATTCGCCCCTCATGCAATTTACTTAGCTTTCGAATCCATAGTCCGAATATGTTCAACTGATGAGTCCGAATGAGTGCAAAAATATAGTTGGACTTCTGATCTATGGTATCTATGGCATGCGAGCTACGAGGTTGGTTTATTAATACTTATATATATATATATATGTATATATATATACATATATATATATATATTTGGGGGGGGGCGTTTGTGTGTATACGTGTATGTGTGTTTGTGTGTGTACGTGTATGTGTGTTTGTGTATCAAATTAAAGGGGAAAAATCCAGTGTGACCTAATTGAAAAATATAAAAACAAAATTTATTTATGTATGCATCGCTGTTTCGTCTTTATTTCAAGATTTTCTAAAGATGATTGCTTTTAAGAAATGGCATATTTTAAAGTATCTGGTGCGATTCTGACGTGATTTCGAATAAAACAATTGTTAAAAATAAAATTTAAAAAGTTTCTCACCTCACAAACGCGTTACATATTTACAAATATTGTAGTGGTACGTGGTTATTTCTTCAAATCAAGTATTTTGAGAAATTTTGAAATATATAAACGTAATTTTTATGGCAATATATATTGTTGGCTTTTCCGTCATAGTGGCGATGAAACAGGGGTTGACACTTGGTTGAGAGTGCGAGGTATATTAGATTGGAGTCTCTTTTACGGGTGCTGTCAACAAGGGAGATGCTAGTGGGTAGAGCAGTCCAAATGTGACAACAATACTCCATGCATGGGCGAATTCAGGATTTGTATTGATATAAAATACGCCCATGTGCGAGTAAATTTATTGCACGGTAGCGGTAGCCATCCTTCTTTAAAGCAGCCTTGGCAATGTTATTAATGTCTTTCTCTTCCAGTACATGTTCACTGGGAATGCTGAACCTTTAAATCTAAACGGTCCGCTTTCAAGTAGGATATTATATGTCATGCCACTCGTTGGTTGGAAAATTTCTTCTAGTTGTAAAAAGAGAGAAGCTTAGGCATAGTAGCATTAAATGTTAGCATCAATTCATGTCCGCGTTCCACTGCAAACTTGACGCCGTTTTCTAAGGTTTTTGCCGTTAACCTAAGTATGCGAACATTCGCTTTTCGTTCATGTATATCTATATGACCGTGGCGTCATAAGCAATATACGCATCTCAGATTATATACGACATAATAACGTTGACACAACGGTTTTAGTCAGATCACCGAAGTTAAGCAACGCCGAGCCTGGTTAGTACCAGATGAGTGACCATTTGGGAATTCTAGGCACTGTATGTGCTCTCCGCTTATCTCGGCATTTGTTTCTAGTCGTCTTGTACATACACTTCACTTGCTACTGGTATTTAACAATGTCGACTTAGAAGAGGTGTGGTTGGAGATTGCGCACCTTTTGCCACTAAAAATTCACGCACAGGCACCCCTTCGTGGGTATCCATAGTCTGTTAAAGACTGAAGGAGCCCGTATGTACTCATCTCAGACACGATTTTATTATCGAGGTCGTTTATGAATATACGCAATGATAAATGTCCAAGAGTCAATCCTTGAGCCACGCCTATATTATTATCGTGTTATTTGTGTGTCTGTCCACAGAAAATAATCTAGATCTTTTTTTAAACGTTTGAATGTGTTTTCATCAAACTATTTTACTTCTATTTTATTTATTTATTTGCGGACTAGTATCCTCATCTTTATACTTGCTGCTTCACGAGGTTTCGGCCAACTATTCCTCTAGCCTTCGTCAGGCTATAAACAGCAGCGGGATAGGATTGCTGAAAAAAATCCCGTCGAGGTTAACCACCTGACGAAGTCCAGATGAATAGTTGGCCGAAACAAAGCAACAATTATAAAGATGAGGATAATAATCCGCAAATAAATAAAAAAATATATACTAATTACTCATCTCCAAAGTATTCCTATAATTAAATAATACATATTTTTCTTCTCTTATAACAGATTTGCTTGAATTATTCACCTTAGATTTCACTTACAAAAACAAAAGAAAGAAATAGGCGTATGCAGGTGTACAAAATAATAAATGATTAAATATAATTACATCTAAGTGGAGCACATCATGATTATACAATTAATACTAGTAAAATATGTTCATTAAAGTGCTTGTATTAATAAATCAGGAACGGGGATGCGGCGATGGGGCAGAGATTTGAGCTTTGCAGATAGTGTGGGACCTATTAGATTTGAAAGTCTTTTTCAGGCCCTGTTCAAGAGGGACAGGCTGGCGATAGGCGTACCGGCTCAGATGTGGAAACTGTGCGAACTGTGGTTTCCTAAAGGTCCATGATACTCTCTAGTGTGAGTTATTTTCAAGCACGGTAGAAGGGGTGCAGATTTATTGGATTAAAAAAGAAGTTGGGTATTTAGTATTAGTTATAAGCATTTTTTGGATTGAATTACCTCCCTTAGATTTTACAAAACTAAAAGAGAAAAAAAGAAATATGCGTATGCACATGTACATAATAAATAATGATAAAAATAATTATAGCAATATCTAAGTGAGACACATAAATATTATAATTAATACGGGTAAAATATGTTATCAATAATTTAATAATAATAATAATAATCACAAAAATGATGAGCTACCGTAAAGTAAAGGACCCTACCGAATCTATTTTACTTCCGGGCCCCGAGCATAACACACTTCCGCCAAATAGTTATACATAATTTTTAGAAAGGTTGCCTTTCTTTCTGAATATGATATATATATATATCTTGAAAATTTAAAAGATATAACGCCATGATACCATCCTGAATAAACACATGTTGTTAAATAAATAAGTTATAACTGAAAATTATTGTAATCTGTAAATCTTCTTATAGTTCTATTTGCCTTTTCTTTCATCTAACAGTGTTTTCATCGACACAGCGATGCGATGGCTTAAAGCTCAATCCCTATCGCTTCATCAAACTCATACTTGTTTTTCATATTTACGATTATCATCCGGAAACCACCGTTATTTGCTAGTTGTCAATAATTTTTTGCTTTGTTCTTTCCTGTACTCAAATTCCCAAACGAAATATGAGAAAGCAGTAGGTTTCTTAGGTTGTTTTAATGTATTCGCTGGATCCGTAGAGAGTTCAAACTGAGAAACGAATGAAAACAAAAATGAAAAGAGGTTTGAGAAAAAAAGAGAATACAAGATGAATGTACATAAATATAGAAGGGTGAAACAAACGACATGAGTAATGCTCATTTGTTTAAGAAAACGTTTCATAAGAGCACGAGGGATTAAATCCATCAAAAAGAAGTAAAAAGAGGAAATACAATGAAAGTAAAAAAAAAAAAAAAAAAAAAAACGTGCCGAAAAACTAAAGGAAAAATAACAAAAGAACAAAAAATGAAGAATAGAAAGAAAACTAATGTGTTATAGTCACTGTTGTCTTCTTTGGCTGACTTCCGGTTTCTGCTCTGAAGATCGTACAATGTTTACAAGCAATATATCGTCCTTTATGATTAATAATAATCTTCTAACATAAACTGAGAATCCGTTCTCTTATTTCTCCCTGTTAAAAATGTTTGTATTGTCTATGTCAAATGGATGTCAGAAACCGGAAGTTTTAAAAAAGCAGATAATCTAAACTATAACTAATGAATGAAATAACTATCTAGAATGACAAAAAAATGTGAAAATCTTGATAAACGAATGCAGCATTAAAAAAAATAAGAATAAAAGATGAATGCATGTTGCATAAGAAGTAAATAAAAAAAAATAATGCCTATATTTTCAAAGTAAACGTCCCATAATTGAGTTAAGATAGAAGGATAGTATCTCTTCAGTGTTCAATCAGAAGAGAAATCTTTTATGACCAGGATGCCTCCCCCCATTCTGTGTGTCCCTTTGGATAGAGGGAGCTAAATATTTTTACATAAAAAATGCCTTATGTCTAACTTTGTTTTCGATAAGAAGAGCATAAATAGGGCTTTGTTCTGTCACAACCACAACCGCAATTTAATTTACATGGTACTGATTCGATAATACATAAACTGACACATGTATTAGGTTGGTACAAAAATAATGTCCTTTTTTTATATAGTTGCGCCAACCTAATAGTAAACCGTTCCTATTGAACAATTAAAAGTAATAAATTTAATTATTTCTATGTTATTATTATTATTGGCTCACATGGAGCTTTCACACAAGTCAACAAACGATCTGATTGGAAACCTGTGGTGTTCTCTGGAAGCTGAATGACAACAAGTCACCCCAGACGTCCAGCTCTCTTCACCTCCTTCGATAGCATTTGCAAATGAATTTGCATCTTTGCAACAGCCACTTACCATCGATTTCTCGCTGGTAGTGGCCATCGGTTTATACTGGAATTTGAGTGGCACTCAGCCTCCCCAAGTTTCCAGTTCTCTTTGCGCGTGTCCAACCGAGGTCTGGTTGGCGCTCGCTCCTCGGTCTTTCAGTCCTTATTGACCCTTCTTGGCAGTGGAACCTGAGGGAATTCCACAGCAGTATCTTTCATGTGTAATATATTGCTGCTCACCATTCTGTGGGCGTTCAGCATGAATTAAGACACCATCATATTATTCTAGCCCTTTTGTTAAAACTGGAAAATATTTATCCAAGCAAGTCTATATATTAATACAGTAGCGTGTAGAACACTAAAAAAAGAATAGAACAATAAAAAAGAGGTGAGTTATTTATTTTTCCCTTTTTAATAATGTAAGCGTGACCGTTTAAAAAAAGACAGTGATTTCAAAAACAGTGATTTTCAAACAAAAAAAAAATGGATGAGTTGAGTGGCATCATCTATAATAGAAAACGAAACCAAAAGTTACGAAGAAAATTTTTGCAAAATTATTTATTCCAAAGAAATGGAAGGACACAACAATTATTAAACGACAGCCACTCGAAAGAAAAAAGATGCAAGCGTGACGGCCAAAGTAACACACAAGCTATCGTATATAAAGATTATTATTTGTACTCACGAGAAGTACTCAAACACGTAATGATCATCAATTACTCACTCACAGCAGTTTATAGTGTTTCATGGAGTCTAGGCGACAAAAAGTTTTCATATATATCCAGTATTCTCCACCTCTTTCGATATCAGTTGCAAATGAATTTGTGCTATCGCAACAGCCGTTTACCATTGATTTCTCGCTGGCGCAAACCATTGGCCTTCTCTACAATTTGAGTAGCAATAAGCCTACCAGAGGTCTCAGTCCTCTTTACCATGCTTTCCCTCCTCGTCTGTCCAGGTTCGTTGCACATTTGTTCTTATTTGCCGACACTACATAGATAGTTTTGTATTGTGAGGGGGGTTACAGCTATCTGGTTTTCGGTTTTCTTAAATCCAGATATTGTTCGTCTATTTCTTTTGGTTCACCCCAGTTGCAGTTTCTATATGGTCATTAATCGTCTGTAGCTCATGTGTATTCAGTAGTAGTAGTAGTAGTAGTAGTAGTAGTAGTAGTAGTATTATTATCATTATCATTATCATTATCATTATTATTATTATTATTATTACTATTACTATTATTATTATTATTATTATTATTATTATTATTTTGGTTTTGTTATGGCTTCAAGCGTTCCAATTACAGCGGGAATCGCAGGGATTTTACATTTCCATGGTTTAATTAATTTTCATTTTAGATCTTGATATTTCTTTCAGGTTGTTTCTATATATAAATTATTAACCAATTTCTTTTTTTTATTAGAAAGATTAAGTCGGGTCTTGAATGTTTAATATATTATAAGTTGGTATGCACAGGTTCCAAAGCATTTTACCATTGTCGTTCTCCTGTACCACTTCCGGTTTTTGATAATAATAATAATTTGGGTCACAATTCAAAGAGTTCGTATACGACCGGGATTATTTGTGTTTTAACCCCGTATATAAGCCTTATCTCCAAGGCCAATGGAGCAGAATTGTTCCACTTCTCATTCTCCTTCGTTCTCACATTCCTATCCCAGGGTACTGAGAAGTCTACAATCTGCCAGTTTTTTAAGATCTTGTCAATGATGACCAAATCCGGACGATTATGTTCCAATTGCTTGGTCGTTATGACACTTTTGTCCCACCATACCTCTACCTTGCCATCCTCACTTGTTCTCACTTCATTAGGCACCTCCTCAAACCATTTTCCAGCACACTTCACCCCAACCCTCTTACACACCTCCCAATATATCCAGAGTCCCATGTGATCGTGTCTTTTGCAGTACTCTCTCTGGGCCAGTCCACTACACCCTGCTGCAAGGTGCGCAATTGACTGAGGTCTTACCACAAATCCGGCATTCTGCAGCAACTTCCTCTCCTAGAACCACTTTTTTGAACAATCGTGTTCCTAATGCCTGCTCTTGTGCTGCACAAACAAAATATTCAGTACTCTTAGCCAGATACCCAGCTCTAAGCCATTGCCATGATCTTTCATCAGCCACTTCTGTTATATCCTGGAAGAACCTTCCATACATTTTCTTCCTAGCCAGTTCCTCTGCCCTTTCTCTATCCATATGTTTCACATAATCAGCCTTGGTCTCACACACCTCCACTTCATTGACCACAACCTTAAGCATCCACTCCTCACTTCAAACCACATGCTCCTTCAACGACATATCCTCGGTTCTAACACAATCTTTTACACTTTTCAATCCTCTCCCACCATCTTCCCTCTTTTGATACAGCCTTGCTACGCTGCACTGAATGTGAACTATACCAAACATTGTTAAAACTTTTCTTGTTTTGATATCCATGGCATGCAAATCCTTGTCAGACCATTCTAAAATTCCCGCACTGCATCTCAAAACACTGAATGCCTATGCATTTAGTGCTTTCATTAGGTTTCCTCCATACAGTTTCGACCTTGCAATTAGTTTCACTCTTCTAAGATACTCCTTCCTGACTTTTTCTTTTATTTCTCTGTTCATGATGCCTACACCCTCCAGCACTCCCAAATACTTATATCCTATATCTTCTATTTCTTTCATGATTTCTCCATTTTGCAGCACTATTCCATTCGAATGAAACTTTACTCCTCTTTTCATCACCAGCACCGCACATTTACTAATCACAAACTCCATCCTAATGTCTTCTGAGTATGTCCCCAGAAGTTCTACCAGTCTCTCCATTTCCTTTTCATTTCTACCGAATATTTTCAAACCATCCATAAACAGTAGATGGTTGAGGCGTCTGTCACCAGATCCAAATTTATACCCCAGTTTTTATCTCTTCAAGAGGATGCTAAGTGGCATCATTATAATTACAAAAAGAAGTGTCGATAATGAATCTCCTTGAAATGTCCCTCGTTTAATGCCAATCTGCACCATCTCCTCTCTGTTTGCTGTCAGCACCGTTTTCCATTGAGCCATACTTGTCTCCAAAAGCCCTATCACATTCTCAGCAACCTTCATCATCAATAGTATTTCAAGTATCCATGAATGAGGAACCATGCCATAAGCCTTTCTGTAATCGATCCATGCTACGCTCAGATTTCTCTTCTTCGTCGCATCCTGCATTATTGCTTTATCAATTAGTAGTTGCTATTTAGTACCTCTCAAGCTTTTCCGGCACCCCTTATTATAATAATAATAATAATAATAATAATAATAATAATAATAATAATAATAATAATAATATAATAACAAAAACATAGGAACAAACTGGACACACACAAACGGCTAGCGATGTAAAAGGCAACGGACCATCGCATAGCATCAATGATATAATTGTAAGATATCGCCCCCTTGTGTGTGTGTGTGTGTGTGTGTGTGTGTGTGTGTGTGTGTGTGTGTGTGTGTGTGTGTGTGTGTGTGTGTGTGATCATAAACTGGCACCACACCAAATGAATGAGGAGGGTCAAAGAGGATGGAAATACCGAAGATAGAAAGCACTGATCAGACCTCTGCTGGTTGAGTGCAAAGAGTACTTGGACCTTGGGGGTCTTATTGCCATCCAAATTCCAGTGAAGACCAATGGTCGCTGCCAACGAGAACGCAATGTAAAGTAGCTGTTGCGATTACGTAAATTCTTTTGCAAAGATTATCGAAAGAGATGGAGAGTACCGGAAATCTGGGGAGATTTGTTGTCTCTCAGACTACAGAGAACATCACAAGTTGTTCTCAAACAGCAATCCTTGATGATGGCTTTTGTGACACTGCTCCTAGTGAGTAAATAATAATAATAATAATAATAATAATAATAATAATAATAATAATGACACAATAAAATTATTTATGTATATGAGCCGTCTGAAATAATACTCAGTATATTATTCATTAGATGTAACTTCTCAGCGTTGACTGGGATTATCTTATGATGTAAGGTACTTATCTCGAAATAAATGAAAGTACTTATTATTATTATTATTATTATTATTATTATTATTATTATTATTATTATTATATTAATATCGTAATTCGCTTTCGCCGTAATCATGCTGTGCATACCTAAAAAGGAAAGTGGAATATTCCAAATAAACTTTTTTATCTTCCTAAGAAAACAAGAAAAATTGGTGTCGTTTGTAAGGCACAGCTAATAAAAATGATTTTGCCTCCTTAGCCTTTTGGCCAAGATCAAAGTGCAGTATCTGTTCTTCAGATGCAACATTTCAATTACTTGTTCTCCTTCAGTGGAGGAGAACTCCTTCATGACTGAGACAATTTTTGTTCCGTTTCTCCACGTTAAAAAACGACCCTAGTTGTTGTTGTTATTATTATTATTATTATTATTATTATTATTATTATTATTATTATTATTATTATTACTATTATTATTATATTTAGTATTTTATTCACTGTGATTATGTATGCAGACACCATTATGTAAATAAGATGGCAATGTAATAGAGAATGACTTTTAAAAAATTTACTTAGCCTCCCAACGATGGCAAAGTTAGACACCATGGTCGTGTTTCTAATATGGAGAAACGTACAAAACGTAAAAATTGCCTAAGTCCTGAAGGATTTCTCTAAGAGAGGACGGATAACAAAAAAAAACTGAAGTGCAGCATCAGAACAGATACTACAGTTCGAGTTATGCATGTTTTATTCACTCTGAAAGTTTGCAAACAAAACTCGTTTGATCTTGGCCCGAAGGCCAAGAAATTCCAACTGCTCCCATACAGATAAGGAAATATTAAGGAATAGTTCAATCAGCATTGAAGGAGGGTAAGAGCATGAGATATGCATAGATAGGGGGGGGAGAAGGAGAGTGGTGACTCGTTGAATCGATTATAAATTACAGTTAAATATAATAAACTGTTGCGGTCAAATATAAGCAAATTCTAAAAGTGATTTGTTTTATAATTGTATACAAGAAAACAAAAACACTGGAGGAAGAAATGCTGATTCAACCAGGGTTAGTATATTATAAAATAGATGAAAAGAAAGAAAGAAAGAAAGAAAAGGTGGAAAAATAGAAACAAAGAATGTTTAAGAATTCAGTGAAACAAGTAAACCTAGAAAAAATCAAATAATAATATAAACAAATAATATAAACAACGTAATAATAATATAAATAAATAATATATACAACGTAATAATAATATAAACAAATAATATAAACAACGTGATAATATAAACAAATAATATAAAGAACGTAATAATAATATAAACAAAAAATATAAACTACGTAATAACAATACAAACAAATAATATAAACTACGTAATAATAATATAAACAACGTAATAATAATATAAACAAATAATATAAACAACGTAATAATAATATAAACAAATAATATAAACAACGTAATAATAATATAAACAAATAATATAAACTACGTAATAATAATATAAACAACGTAATAATAATATAAACAACGTAATAATAATATAAACACACAATATAAACAACGTAATAATAATATAAACACACAATATAAACAACGTAATAATAATATAAACAAATAATATAAACAACGTAATAATAATATAAACAAATAATATAAACAACGTAATGATAATATAAACAAATAATATAAACTACGTAATAATAATATAAACAACGTAATAATGATATAAACAACGTAATAATAATATAAACACACAATATAAACAACGTAATAATAATATAAACAAATAATATAAACAACGTAATAATAATATAAACAAATAATATAAACAACGTAATAATAATATAAACAAATAATATAAACTACGTAATGATAATATAAACAAATAATATAAACAACGTAATAATAATATAAACAACGTAATAATAATATAAACAAATAATATAAACAACGTAATAATAATATAAACAAATAATATAAACAACGTAATAATAATATAAACAAATAATATAAACAACGTAATAATAATATAAACAAATAATATAAACAACGTAATAATAATATAAACAAATAATATAAACAACGTAATGATAATATAAACAAATAATATAAACTACGTAATAATAATATAAACAACGTAATAATAATATAAACAACTTAATAATAATATAAACACACAATATAAACAACGTAATAATAATATAAACAAATAATATAAACAACGTAATAATAATATAAACAAATAATATAAACAACGTATTTATAATATAAACAAATAATATAAACAACGTAATAATAATATAAACAACGTAATAATAATATAAACAAATAATATAAACAACGTATTTATAATATAAACAAATAATATAAACAACGTCATAATAATATAAACAAATAATATAAACAACGTAATAATAATATAAACAAATAATATAAACAACGTCATAATAATATAAACAAATAATATAAACAACGTCATAATAATATAAACAAATAATATAAACAACGTAATAATAATATAAACAAATAATATAAACAACGTAATAATAATATAAACAAATAATATAAACAACGTATTTATAATATAAACAAATAATATAAACAACGTAATAATAATATAAACAACGTAATAATAATATAAACAAATAATATAAACAACGTAATAATAATATAAACAAATAATATAAACAACGTCATAATAATATAAACAAATAATATAAACAACGTAATGATAATATAAACAAATAATATAAACAACGTAATGATAATATAAACAAATAATATAAACTACGTAATAATAATATAAACAAATAATATAAACTACGTAATGATAATATAAACAAATAATATAAACTACGTAATTATAATATAAACAAATAATATAAACAACGTAATGATAATATAAACAAATAATATAAACAACGTAATGATAATATAAACAAATAATATAAACAACGTAATGATAATATAAACAAATAATATAAACTACGTAATAATAATATAAACAAATAATATAAACAACGTAATAATAATATAAACAAATAATATAAACAACGTAATAATAATATAAACAAATAATATAAACAACGTAATAATAATATAAACAAATAATATAAACAACGTAATAATAATATAAACAAATAATATAAACAACGTAATGATAATATAAACAAATAATATAAACAACGTAATGATAATATAAACAAATAATATAAACTACGTAATAATAATATAAATAAATAATATAAACTACGTAATGATAATATAAACAAATAATATAAACTACGTAATGATAATATAAACAAATAATATAAACAACGTAATGATAATATAAACAAATAATATAAACAACGTAATGATAATATAAACAAATAATATAAACAACGTAATGATAATATAAACAAATAATATAAACTACGTAATAATAATATAAACAAATAATATAAACAACGTAATGATAATATAAACAAATAATATAAACTACGTAATGATAATATAAACAAATAATATAAACAACGTAATGATAATATAAACAAATAATATAAACAACGTAATGATAATATAAACAAATAATATAAACAACGTAATAATAATATAAACAAATAATATAAACTACGTAATAATAATATAAACAACGTAATAATAATATAAACAACGTAATAATAATATAAACACACAATATAAACAACGTAATAATAATATAAACAAATAATATAAACAACGTAATAATAATATAAACAAATAATATAAACAACGTATTTATAATATAAACAAATAATATAAACAACGTAATAATAATATAAACAAACAATATAAACAACGTATTAATAATATAAACAAATAATATAAACAACGTAATAATATAAACAAATAATATAAAAACGTAATAATAATATAAACAAACAATATAAACAACGTAATAATAATATAAATAAATAATATAAACTACGTAATAATAATATAAACAAATAATATAAACAACATAATAAAAATATAAACAAATAATATAAATAACGTAATAATAATAAACAATTAATATAAAAACGTAATAATAATATAAACATACAATATAAACAACGTAATAATAATATAAACAAATAATATAAACAACGTAATAATAATATAAACAAATAATATAAACAACGTAATAATAATATAAACAACGTAATGATAATATAAACAAATAATATAAACAACGTAATAATAATATAAACAAATAATATAAACAACGTAATGATAATATAAACAAATAATATAAACAACGTAATAATAATATAAATAACGTAATGATAATATAAACAAATAATATAAACAACGTAATAATAATATAAACAAATAATATAAACAACGTAATGATAATATAAACAAATAATATAAACAACGTAATAATAATATAAACAACGTAATGATAATATAAACAAATAATATAAACAACGTAATAATAATATAAACAAATAATATAAACAACGTAATGATAATATAAACAGACAATATAAACAACGTAATAATAATATAAACAAACAATATAAACAACGTAATAATAATATAAACAAACAATATAAACAACGTAATAATAATATAAACAAATAATATAAACAACGTAATAATAATATAAACAAACAGTATAAACTACGTAATGATAATATAAACAAATAATATAAACAACGTAATGATAATATAAACAGACAATATAAACAACGTAATAATAATATAAACAAACAATATAAACAACGTAATAATAATATAAACAAACAATATAAACAACGTAATAATAATATAAACAAACAGTATAAACTACGTAATAATAATATAAACAAATAATATAAACAACGTAATAATAATATAAACAAACAATATAAACAACGTAATGATAATATAAACAAATAATATAAACAACGTAATAATAATATAAACAAATAATATAAACAACGTAATGATAATATAAACAGACAATATAAACAACGTAATAATAATATAAACAGATAATATAAACAACGTAATAATAATATAAACAAACAATATAAACAACGTAATGATAATATAAACAAACAATATAAACAACGTAATAATAATATAAACAAACAATATAAACAACGTAATAATAATATAAACAAATAATATAAACAACGTAATAATAATATAAACAAGTAAACCTAGAAAAAATCAACATAATAATAATAGAGGAATCTTGGCTTGACCATTACTCCTGAACACGTATATCAAATCTATTGCCAAGCTCGCTGGAAAAATGGGAGGATCGTTCTATTGCTCCAGTAGATATCTAACTCGTGATGCAATTCTCACCTATATAAAAACCAGGTACGGTCAACGATGGAGTACTGTTGCCACACCTGGGCAGGAGCTGCAAGAAGCAACTTCTCCTGCCTTGACAGGGTTCAAAATAGACTTCCTAGCTTAGTGGGGGTTCGTTTTTTTCTTCCCTGCAACCTCTTTCCTACAGAAGAGACACTTCGAGCCTGTACATGCTTTATCGTTATTTTTATGGCAGGTGCTCGTCTGAGCTTTAATCTATGCACCCCCTCGCAAAACTTTCACGAATAAGACTCCTTTAGCCCAAACCACTATGAATAATTTCCTACACTCTATCTGTGCCTAAACCTAAATCCAGATTCCATGAACAAAGCTTCTTTCCTAGAACTACGCGCCTGTGGAACCGTCTTCCGATTTCCTACTTTCCAGCTGACTACAATCTGATTGTCTCCAAGTCCAACGTAAACAAGTTCTTGCCGGGAGTCCATACAATGGAAATATGTCACAGATTTCTTTTGAGTATATTGGAAATCAACCATAATAACTAGATATATTCTAACACTACATTAACCCGACTACTTAGATAAATACTTTATAGATTTAACAAAAGGGCTGTATTAATGTCGAGGGGTCGACATTTACGCTGAACGTACACAGAATGCCGAGCAGCAATATATTTATATGAAATATGCCGCCATGGAATGTTCACACCCCAGTTAATAAATAATAAAAAAACTAATACCTTTCTGGAAAAATAAATAAAAGAAAGTAACCGAAGAATAAATGATATTTAAGATAATTAAAGTGAAAAAAAAAATGTGTTAGAAATGCAAAATAAAAAGAAAGAAAAATCAAATCCAAACAGGTTTTTATAAAATGCTTTTCAAGGAAAAAGTTCGTTAAACGTTAAGGACACAAACGGAGGAAATATTTAACGCACACACACACACACACACACACACACACACACACACACACACACACACACAAAAAAAAAATTGAAATAAAATAAATTCGAAAAAATTAAGAAAAAAAAAGGGGGAACACAATATAATTGTTTTTAAATGAGAAAAAATAAAGAAAATTGTTATTGGGAAAGAGGAATGGTTGAACAGAAAATTAAAAGAAAAAAGGGGCAAAAAGAATTAGAAGAAGAAGAAGAAGAAGAAGAAGAAGAAGAAGAAGAAGAAAACAGAAAGAAGTTGATAAAATGTACAGGAAGAACATCAAACGGGAAACATAGAAAGAATACAGTAGACGAGAATTTTCCTGAAAAGACAAGAAAAGTAATCAGCGAATTTAGAAAAGTAGAAGAAACAAAAATGGAGATAATGAAAGGACAAAAGAAAAATGGGAAACAGAAACGAAAACGAAAAATTAAAAACCAATGTGAAAAAGCAAAAAAAAAAACATATCTAAAAATGAAAGAGAGACGAAAAATCAGAAAAAAACGAACAATGTTAAAAGAAAACAGAAATTATATAAAATGAATGTAAAGTGGGAAAGAAGATTATGCAAAACAATAATCGGAAATAAAAGCAAAGACTAGAATTAAACATAAACCAAAACATAAATTAAATATTTTCTCAAATAAAATTAGCGTAAATCAATAACAACACTTAGATATAAAACCTAAAAAATATTAAAAAGAATGTAAAAAAATAAATAACCAGGCAAAGAAAAAAAGACCCGGAATGAAACAAAAATCTTTGCAGCGTTAAATTAAAATCTAAATCAAACATTCTGCTTGCATTAGTAAAATGTACATAAGATAATTAGATTGTATAGAGACAACAGTTTTAAAATAAATATAACTATTAACAATCTATGGAGAGGTTCCCATTGCTTTGCTTGTTTTTTATCCTCCGAAAATACAGGTGAGAGACATGATGAATGCAATCAGTGGCATGTTACTTCGAGGTTTTGATTCCAATCGCGATTAAAAACAAAGCGATTTCATACGGTAATCAAAAAGAACGCATTACGACCGGACATACGGATGGTGACAGATGAAGAGACAGAACTTTATTAAAAAAAATGAAACATTTAAAGAAGTTCCGAAAATAAAAACCAAAACAAAATAACAACTAAGATGATGGACCCATTTTGAAGAAATCAAACAATACATCAAATTCTTCACCCCTATAGATGCAGACAAGTATAGCACACATTACTTACTATGAACACACACACACACACACACACACACACACACACACACACACACACACACACATATATATATATATATATATATAAATTTACGAATTTACAATTTGGGATTTGAAAGAGTTAAATTTCAAATATAGAAATTTTATTGTATGCAAAACAAAGAATAGAGTATAGTCAAATATATTTCCTAAGCCTATGAGTTTTCGATGTTTATACATCTCCTCGGAGGAACACATCCAATAATATTTTATAAGACCGATAATCACTGGATTTGCACACCAGTAGATTTATTGTATTTCATCATTCTGAATAATTATATATATATATATATATATATATATATATATATATATATATATATATATATTATTTTTAAAATGTAATTATCCACTGACACGTGTTTCGTCGTCTACGACTCATCAGAGTGGCTGTATCTCGCGAGATTCGAAATCGGGACCCAATCACCTACGAAAGTGCACACACACACACACACACACACACACACACACACACACACACACACACACATATATATATATATATATATATATATGTATATATATATTATCTAAGTTACGAATATAATTTCATGGTAATTAACAACACTGAGGTTCCGTGTTGAATGTCTATAGGGAATGTTCAGGCTCCTACAGATATCGTTAAGTCTTAGGCCAGGGCTTCCTAAACTTTTTTGATAACGACCCTATTTATGAGTGCGAGTTTTTTCGCGATCCTATACAAATATTAAATAGAGATATTTAATTAACAATACATGGAGAACATACAATAATGTAAAATAAAAATAATTACACAAATGTTATCAATATGCATTGTTTAATGGCAAAATAATGATTAATGCCATATCTACTTCCAATCCAGAATTTAGTCAGGGTTGTTTCTTTTTTTCTTTCTTTCTTTCTTTCTTTTTTTTAAAATCTAGTTTTAAGTTTTAGTCACTCAAAAGCTCATCAACTTTCTCTTGAGCTTTGTACGAAAGGTTGTCAATCTCTCTCAGGTCAATAGAAAAATAGTTTTTGAATCCAAGATAACTTTTTAAAATCAATACTTCATGCAAAACATTTACGAAAGTGTGTTTCTAATACTTTTAAGTGATTAATAAATCATTTTGCGACATAGTTTTTACAAGCATTTTTACCGATTATAAAATTATCAATACTGCAAAACATTTCCAACGAATCCCATGTTATCCTACTTTTCCAAATGTTAATCTTTTTAATAAGATTTTACATTTTAATAATTGGAAATAAATATATCGCAATTTCGTCCTTGAAAAAACAAGTTGAGATCATTCAGTTTTTCAAAAATATCTGATAAATAACACAGCTTAAAAAACAATTGATCATTTTGAAAAAAAAAAGCAAGATCTGATTTTTGTTCAGTTTTTTGTTTCGATTTCAACCTTCAATAACCAAAATCTCCCAAAACTTTGCCCTATTGATATCCCCAATACTCCTACATGTAATAATAAGTTCGTATGGAGGGAATCTGTTTCCTTACAGAGATTTGAAAATAAGCGGCTCTTAAGGGGCCTTGGTCTTAACAAAATTTATAATCTCAGCAGCATCCTGAAGCAGACCATTTAATTCTGATGCTACTTTTTTTTTGCTACAATGGTCTCCCGATAAATAAAGCAGTGAGTAAAAGTTATATGATTAAACAAAAATGATTTAAAACCAATATTTTTGCTCGTCATCACTTTTACGCCATCTGTGCATAGTCCACAGCAATTTTTCTCATTCTAAACTTTCAGTTTTTACAAATTCATTAACTTTACAATATACGTCTTTCCCTAAAGTGTGGTCTTTTAAAAGACGGCAAAATAACGATGCTTCATTCACGGTTTATGTATAAACTTAACAGACATACACAAACAACTGAGCCAAATTAGTAATACAAGTTTTTTTTTTACGTTGAACTGAATTGAAAATGATTGGATTTCTTTAATTCTTTTAATTAGTTGCACAAATTGATCGCTGTAAATTTCAAAAATTTCTATTCGCAACCTTGTCGTTTGACAGAGGAATTTTTTCGAATATCATCGTTATATTTACTTCCATGAAGTATTTCTACCATTTTAGAAGCAACAAGTAATACGAGATCTTCTTCAATGGTAAACGGCTTCTTATTTTTAGCAATACCTTATGAAGCTTCATATAACGCGAGTAAATATTTTTCATTAACAGTCATAATTTTTACTAAAGAATTTCTTCCTACATTTAAAGACTTTCCAAGTCTTTAAAAATATTCTTTTGGTTTATTGGCACACGAAATATGTTTTGATCCAAAATGTCTTTTCAATTTTGATGGTTAAATACTTTCTATAACGAAAAACTCATCGTAGATCAATCGAAGAGAATTTTTAATAACCATCACAATTTCTAAATGTAGAATCAAATTGAAGGAAATACTTATCATATTTCCTTTTCCGGACATTAGATGTCTACTTGTCGATACGAAGTTCCGCTTGAGAATTTGTGGCGTTGTCATCTGCATTATGACCATTCTTATATAAATTCAACCATTTATCCATGGCCGAAAGGGTTTTAATCCAGCAAAAACAAAAAAAATATATATATAAAAATAACATATTGCATACCGTTATATTAGAGTATACGCTAGTAGATTAAAATTTTAAAGGATTTATTAAGAAATTATGACACATTTAAACAAATTATTTGTTACAGTAATATTACTCATGCACGAATTAATTAATTTGCAAACCAATAAACGGTATTATCATAATAACTCTATTTTCTAAGATAGCAAAAAAAAAAAGAAAAGAAAAACACGGTGATTAAAATCTCCCGACCCAGGATTTTACTAAGCGACCCTATTTGGAGTCGCGAATCGTAGTTTAAGAAGCACTGTCTTAGGCGACGAAACGCTTACGCCTTTGTACATCTAAATGGCATAGGTATATTTTCATAATTATTACGTTATTACGTTACCTTGTAGAGCACTGGTGAAAAAATCCTGAAAATACATACATAATATATCTCTTTATAATAGTATGTGTATAGATGAAATTACTATATATATATATATATATATATATATAATTATTTTTTTTTTTTTTACTATAATAATTAAATACCTACAGACACTAGTGTTTCATCCTTTCGGGATTCTTCAGTGCAGGGTGTCACAATTACTACCAGTCGAACGATTCGAACCCCGCGACACGAGACATCTCTGGCTCGATTAGCGGAGGCCGTATCCATTCGGCTACCATTAATCGTGTGAAATAGCGTTGAATTTTAAACATTTTAATTTAAATGTTCATTACGTCAGACAGACAGTGATCAAATCGTTATACGACGATCTACGCATAAGAGCTAAATTGACCGACTTTTATTCAACAGAAAGTGCTCAACGATAAGAAACGTATTTCTTAAAGGGGCTGTCATAATTATTTTTTTTTTTTTTTTTTTTTTACTATAATAATTAAATACCTACAGACACTAGTGTTTCATCCTTTCGGGATTCTTCAGTGCAGGGTGTCACAATTACTACCAGTCGAACGATTCGAACCCCGCGACACGAGACATCTCTGGCTCGATTAGCGGAGGCCGTATCCATTCGGCTACCATTAATCGTGTGAAATAGCGTTGAATTTTAAACATTTTAATTTAAATGTTCATTACGTCAGACAGACAGTGATCAAATCGTTATACGACGATCTACGCATAAGAGCTAAATTGACCGACTTTTATTCAACAGAAAGTGCTCAACGATAAGAAACGTATTTCTTAAAGGGGCTGTCATAATTATTTTTTTTTTTTTTACTATAATAATTAAATACCTACAGACACTAGTGTTTCATCCTTTCGGGATTCTTCAGTGCAGGGTGTCACAATTACTACCAGTCGAACGATTCGAACCCCGCGACACGAGACATCTCTGGCTCGATTAGCGGAGGCCGTATCCATTCGGCTACCATTAATCGTGTGAAATAGCGTTGAATTTTAAACATTTTAATTTAAATGTTCATTACGTCAGACAGACAGTGATCAAATCGTTATACGACGATCTACGCATAAGAGCTAAATTGACCGACTTTTATTCAACAGAAAGTGCTCAACGATAAGAAACGTATTTCTTAAAGGGGCTGTCATAATTATTTTTTTTTTTTACTATAATAATTAAATACCTACAGACACTAGTGTTTCATCCTTTCGGGATTCTTCAGTGCAGGGTGTCACAATTACTACCAGTCGAACGATTCGAACCCCGCGACACGAGACATCTCTGGCTCGATTAGCGGAGGCCGTATCCATTCGGCTACCATTAATCGTGTGAAATAGCGTTGAATTTTAAACATTTTAATTTAAATGTTCATTACGTCAGACAGACAGTGATCAAATCGTTATACGACGATCTACGCATAAGAGCTAAATTGACCGACTTTTATTCAACAGAAAGTGCTCAACGATAAGAAACGTATTTCTTAAAGGGGCTGTCATAATTATTTTTTTTTTACTATAATAATTAAATACCTACAGACACTAGTGTTTCATCCTTTCGGGATTCTTCAGTGCAGGGTGTCACAATTACTACCAGTCGAACGATTCGAACCCCGCGACACGAGACATCTCTGGCTCGATTAGCGGAGGCCGTATCCATTCGGCTACCATTAATCGTGTGAAATAGCGTTGAATTTTAAACATTTTAATTTAAATGTTCATTACGTCAGACAGACAGTGATCAAATCGTTATACGACGATCTACGCATAAGAGCTAAATTGACCGACTTTTATTCAACAGAAAGTGCTCAACGATAAGAAACGTATTTCTTAAAGGGGCTGTCATAATTATTTTTTTTTTTTTACTATAATAATTAAATACCTACAGACACTAGTGTTTCATCCTTTCGGGATTCTTCAGTGCAGGGTGTCACAATTACTACCAGTCGAACGATTCGAACCCCGCGACACGAGACATCTCTATATATGTGTGTGTGTGTGTGTGTGTGTGTGTGTGTGTGTGGTGTGTGTGTTTAATCCAAGGAAAGTACGATATTTACAAGATAGTGCTCAATGACAAGTAGAGCTGTATTTTAGTACAAGTTTTTAGTTATGCAAATATTATTGACTATATATGCGCATACAGATGCATCCTAAGTTGTTTTGTAGATCATATGCAATTTACAATATGTATATTTTGCATGCTTTTGTGAGTGTATACATATGTATGTGTATACGCGTGTGTAAGAATGTATATCATGTAGATATGCTGTTATGTATGTATGTACAGATACCCCAATGTATTTGTGAGTATAAACGCCTTGATACACTCCTTTTCTTCCCTTATTCCTCCCCCTCGAAGCAAAACTCCCTGCGAGAATGAATTTTCTTCCTTTTTTCAGCATATGAAGTTACTGAACTTGGAATTAAGTTATAGCTAAAAACATGTATATGTAGCCAGAGATATTTGTACAGATAAATGATAATACTCCGACTTTATATATATATATATATATATATATATATATATATATATATATATATATATATATAGTAAATAAATGACGAAAAACTATACTCCAAAATTCATGATATTGCCCATATTAAAATTTATACTTTTAATTCAGTTGACATTTAGAATTTTTGACAGTATCTGTTTCGTAGCACAAAATCAATCATTTAACGAAAATTGATAGAGAAGTTGCAAATACCTTTAATATGTTTCCATTACACCATCTTGAATTTCAGATATCATTAATTCACTATATTGCTCTGTAATTACATTCACCTTCTTAAATAAGGATTTGGTGGACGTATCTCCCAGATTTTGACCTGCGATCTTCCCTGTCGCGCTCGTGCATTTTTTGAGTAGTCACAATATTTTTTTGGATGGAACTGCATATCAATATGTAAAATTCTTCTGACTGTTCGATCAGACGATCTCAAATCCACAACATGTTTGCGATCTGTAAGAGACCGAGTGACAGAAACTCTCATAACTCGAATACTGTCTGGCGTTCGAGCGCTTCGAGGCCTTCCAGCGTGCTATCTTTTAAGCGCAGAACCTGTAGCTCTGAAATTTGCACTCTATAGCTGTATTGATTTTCTATCTGGAACAGCATCATGCCGTTCTTACTTGTAATGAACTACGAAACTTTCTGGGTTTCAGTTACAGATTAATATTCTTTAAAAACATTGCTACAGTAAAAAAAAAGTGTGATGTACACAAGTTAAAACCTCATTGCTTAATGAGAGTACGTGAGAAAAAATGGTAGTTATTAGCTCAATAAAAAAAAATAATTGGGACTTTCATGAGTTCATTAGCAACACATAGTTGAGAATTTAAAATATGGGAAGTATGGTTTTATAAATGGAATTCCTATGATTCAAACTATGTACAAATAATCTGATTTCAATTGCAAATGACAAACCCGATAATTCGCAGGCATTGCTTATGATATCGTCATATAATAGATTGAGCTGGCATCGGCGTATTGCCATAGAAATAATAAAGAATTTTTTGATACTTCAAACACTTATACAAGCATATGTTTTTGTTGAAGTGAGTAAGAAACGAAATCTTAATCGTAATGTTTTAACACTTATTGTTTATTTGTGGGTTGAGTTCCACCATTTCAATTGCTGTCTTAAATAAAGTATTCTGAGGAATATAGACCTTGATTTTAAAATAAACAGCTGATATAACTAATGTTTACCGTGCACATATTTTATCTGCGGTGAGTACCAATTAATATAAAATGATAAAATTAAAATCCTGAACGATATTATGCATACATACACGTACACACATACGCACACACATACGCACACACATATGTATGTATGCATGTATGTATAATATGTATATATATGCATGTATGTATGCAAGTATAATATCTATATATATTATATATTATATATAATATGTACATTATATAGAATATAATATATATTATACAAAATGTTTGCATAAGTAAACACATTATACATATGTATATATATGCATATGTATATAGATATATATTCATTCATTATATATATGTATATATATGTGTATACACACATACACATATATACATATATATTCATTCATTCACAATATATATAGTGAATGAATGACACAAGTCTTTATTCCAAAGTTCATGATGTTGACCATCTTATCATTTATCCCTTTAATTTTGTTGACATTTTCAATTGTTGATAGTATCTGTTTCGTAGCACAAGATCAAACACTTCATTATTATATCAATTAGTGTATCTATTTTGCCTTTAACTCATCAGAAGAAATAGCTACAATCAACCAATTAAAAGGAAATAAAGTGCGTTTAGACATGACGAAAATCAGAGAATTTGATAGTAAGTTGTAAATCCTTTATAATATGTTTCCATTAAGACATTTTGAATTTAGAAATAAAGTCACTCAACCCAACTATTCGTACCAACAAGTTCTATTAATTTAGGTATATTCCAGCTTTAATGTTCTAGGTGCGAATATATATATATATATATATATATATATATATATATATATATATATATAAATGTATATAAGATAAAGAAATAAGATTTCCACAGATTATATATATATATATATATGTATATATATATATATATATATATATATATGTATATATATATAATGTGTTTTTATGCAGACATTTTGTAAAATATATTTATTTACGCAAACATTTTGGGTTTTAATTTCTTGCGTACGATATTTGTTTTTACAACCGACAACTTCCTGAAGCTGAGAAATTTGCCGTATCGGCCGAGCAAAGCGGATTTAGGGTAACGAAATTATTGATCTCTTATATTATTGATCTTATATTATTGGTTTAGACTCTTATTTCTAGAATAAATAAACAAAACGGAAAAGATTACATGTCATTCAACTTTATAGTTTTATTTTTTCCATTACTGTCTCTCTCTTTCTCTCTCTCTCTCTCTCTTTGTATATACTATCTCCCGTACTCTCTCTCTCTCTTTATCTATGTATCTACTATCTCTCTCTCTCTCTCTCTCTCTCTCTCTATATATATATATATATATATATATATATATATATATATATAATGTTATACAAAATATTTGCTTAAATAAACGAATTATATATATATAAAGAAATATATATATATATATATAATGTGTTTATTTATGCAAACATTTTGTATAATATTATTTCGATATATGTAAAATTATTCTTGAGTTTGGTATCCATGAACACACCGACCTGAAGATGCAAAGACATGTGTCTACATATGTAGCCAATAATTTTGTATAAATCATATAATCATGCTCTTGTCATTAATCGAATGCTTTTTGATAACCACGGGAATTTCAGTAGATTCAGATATAGGAAACTAAAACTGGAAACCCTTTACATTTATATATATATATATATATATATATATATATATATATATATATATATATATATATAATGGAATTAAATAATATGAACAAAACTTTTATACGGAGACTTATCAGGATATAAGAATCTCGATATATCGAGGTGTAGCCCAACAAAGTTTAATGTAGGCAAGATAAAATAAAAATACGTATATATGAATTTATTTGTCCGCTCAAAAAGAATCATAAATAGAATTAGGGGTTATAAATGTCGTTTATACTAGGCATTCCGAAGCCTAATGCTTCTCATCAAAAGGGCAAAAGAGAGCAAGGTTACTTATATAGAGAAATGGGACGTCTTACTTTGGATACATTCAGATGGAAGTGTCGAATAAACTGAAAACTCGACTTGAGGTGGATAAAAAAAAAAAACTAAGTGTAAGGAGATGAAGTAGCCGTTATATAGAAAGGGGGTTATTTTAAGGCTCAAAGGGAGAGATTTGTCTGATAAAAATGCGGTGATTTCTGAAATAGGGACGGATAAGGGTAATGAAAATAACTATATAACATATAGAAACGTGGCAAAGTTGAAAGAATGCTAATAGAGAAAAGTATAAAGATAATACGGCATAGTTGATAGTGGCATGATAAGGATGAAACCAAAAAGGATGTAATACACATACCAAACCCTACTTATGAAACGGCGACTGTATTTCCCTACATCTGATGAGAAGCATTAGGCTTCAAAACCCCTAGATATAAAGAGCATGTGTAATCCCTGTTTCTATTAGTGATTTTTATTTTATTTAACTGACAGATCAACACATATGTATTTATTTTATTTTGACTAAATTTGCATTACAACTTCATATGACTACATATATACATTTAAGTAGCATGGTATACGTAATTGACCGTGGAAATTCTACATGCATCTAGATATATACATGCATACATCCAAAGTCGTATATATATATATATATATATATATATATATATATATATACATATATATATACTCACATGTATACACATACATATACATATATATGTATATATGTGTATATATAACACATATGCATATATATACAGATATATATACACATATATATGTATATATATGTATGTATGTGTGTATATATACATATATAAACATATATATATTTATGTATACATATGTGTATGTATATGTATACATACAGACATATATATATGTGTGTGTATACACACACATACACACACACACACACATATATATATATACATATATATATATATATATACATATATATATATATATATATATATATATATATATATATATATATATATATAAACATCTTTATTTACTTTATTTACACATACATTCCTTAATCCAGGCCTTTCCGGTCTGCTTGGTCAAAACTGTGAAGAAAGATTTTTTACAATTACATTATTTGATGTTTTTTTTTTTTTAATTGTTAAATTTTGCAGTGAAATTTTCGAGACTTTCAAAAAGAATAATCATACGTTGATTTTTTAAATGTTTTTTTTTAAATGAAAAGAAACCAATAACATATTGTTTTTTTAACTGTGAATGTTATATAAGACGCAGTCATATCATCAAACATGCTTTGATGCACGTTTGCATAATTTATTGTAAATAAGTATAGACGTATTTGTTGTCGATAAAATTTTGTCATATCGAAGATTTGTCCTCGTTGTTTTTTATTTATTTTTTCTTATGCTTTCCTGTGTGTTATTTATAAATGATTTTTTGGTGTAATCAGAAAGCGATAGATAAGAATAGGGTGAGTCAGGGAAGGTGAGGACGGAAGTAAAGGAAAAGTGAAAAATTGTGTTTAAGTCAAGATTGTAAGATTTAGAAGAAACGAAATGGATAAAAAAAATGTCTCGTTGTTTTTGTTTATATTATATTTTCCACTGTTTCGTAATTTGAAATATTGTGATATTGTACGAAAACAAGACAAGAAATAAAGAGACACACTTATTATTATTATTATTAGTAGTAGTAGTAGTAGGAGTAGTAGTAGTAGTGGTAGTAGTAGTATTTCATTATTATATTTTTTGTATTATTATTATTATTATTATTATTTTATTATTTGTATTCTTATAATTTTTATATTATTATTATATTTATTATTATTATATTTATTATTATAATTTTTATATTATTATTATTTTATAATGTTTATTATTATAATATTTATATTATTATTTTATTATTATTATTACTATTATTATTATTTTATACTTTATTATTATAATTTATTATATTATTACTATTTTATTATTTTATTCTTATAATTTTTATATTATTATTATTTTTATTATTATTACTTTATTATTTTTATCATTATAACTTTTATATTATTATTATTATTATTATTATTATTATTATTATTATTATTATTATTTCATTATTTTTATTAATTTACTGTTTATATTATCATTGGCTCACCTGGAGCTTTCACACGAGTCAGCAAACGATCTGATTGGAGACCTGTGGTGTTTTCTGGAAGCTGAGTGACAACAAGTCTCCCCAGACGTCCAGTTCTCTCCTCCTCCTTCTATAGCATTTGCAAATAAATTTACATCATCGCAACAGCCTCTTACCATTGATTTTTCACTGGCAGTGGCCGTTGGTTTATACTAGAATTTGAGTGGCACTAAGCCTCCCCAAGATCCCAGTTTTCTTCGCACTTGTCCAGCGGAGGTCTGGCCAGTGCTCGCTCCTCGGTCTTTCCATCCTCCTTGACCCTTCTCGGCTCTTTGTTATCACTTTTATTGGGGGGGGGACGGTGCTTAAACAATGGAGAGATGCATGATGGGGGTGGTGCAGAACATGTAGATCTGCAGCTTCGGTGTTCTTCATTCCCTGTAACACTTATTCGTTATATTGCCTTGTGTTATTCTCCGCATTCAAGGGTTTTCCTTAGTATTTCAGCCGTTTTCCTTATCGTTGGGCGTTGTATTTTTGCAGTTATTCCTCTGATTCCAATTTCTGCCATTCTTTTTTCCAGGTTTTTCGGGATTGTTTCTAGTGCTCCTACTATTATCGGTACTATTTTGATTTTCTTCATCATCCAAATCCCTTTTAGCTCTCTAGCCAGTTCTGTGTATTTGCTTCGTTTCTCTTTTACTTTTATACTCATCCTGTGGTCATCTGGGACAGCAAAGTCTACGATTTTACAGAATTTCTCTTTCTTGTTAATTATTACGACATCTGGTCTTCTTGCTTGGATGGGTTTGTCCGTCTGTATATCCACGTCCCATAGGAATTTGTGGTTCTCGTTTTCGAGTGCTGTTGCAGTTTATGCATGCACCATTTATCTGTACACTCAAAATCCAGCCGTTTGCACAATTCCCAGTGCACTGCCCTCCCCACTTTGTCATGCCTGTTTTTGTATTCCTTTTGGGACAGTTTGCTGCATTCACTTACTATATGGTTTATCGTTTCGTCTTTTTGTCCACAGAGTCTGCATTTGCTGTTTTCTTGTGTTTTATCGATCCTTGCTTTGATATGGTTGGTTCTTATCGAGTTATCTTGTGCTGCGGTTATTAGGGATTCAGTTTCTCGGTTTATATGTCCTTTTCGCATCCATGTCCAGGTGTTTTCGTTATTCTCATATTTTGTCATTCTTATGAATCTTCCGTGGAGTTGTTTTTCTTTCCATTTCTCTTTTCTCGTTTTGTCATTGTCTCTCTGTTTTCTGTTTTGTTGGTTTTCTCCGTATCTCTCGCTGCCATAATTATCCTTTCAGTTTTTTGCATTATGTATTTTCCTAGTTCTTTTTTTTGTGTCCTTCACACAGTCTTCTATAGGGATCAGTCCTCTCCCGCCGTCTTTCCGTTTCACGTAGAGTCTGTCAATATCACCCTTTGTGTGTAGTTCATTATGCATGGTCATGAGTTTCCTGGTTTTCTGGTCGAGCTGTCTTAGTTCTTCTTTTGTCCATCCTATAAACGGTCCAGAGTACCTCACTAGTGACACTGCCCATGTATTTATACCTTTTATTGGGTTTCTGCTATATAATTTCGTTTCCAGGAGTTTTCTTGTTCTCCTGAGGTATTCCTTTCCAATTTTCTCTTTCATTTCTGTTGTTCTGATTGTGTCCGCTTCCAGAATTCCCAAGTATTTATAGTCGCCTTGTTCCCCTAGTGCCCTCATTTCTGTTTGGTTGGGTAGTTCCATGCCTTCTGTCGTTTCCAGTTTTACCTTTTTTATAACTAGTAGTTCGCACTTTTCCATTCCAAATTCCATTTGGATATCTTGGCTGAAGATCCTGGTAGTGTTGATTAGTGTCTCTAGCTCCTTTTCGGTCCTTGCAAAAAGTTTCAGATCGTCCATGTACTTCAGGTGGTCCATTTTTCCTCTGTATTGGGGAACTTGTTCCCGGCTTGGCACTTTCTCAGAATTCTATTCAAGGGCATCATGGCTATGATGAACAGTAATGGTGATAATGAGTCTCCTTTGAATATGCCTCTTTGTATGTTAATTTCTGTTATGTGTTGTCCATCTGCTGTCAGTTCCAGTCTCCATGTTTTCATTGCATTTTCTATTACATTGATGATCCCGCTTGGTATTTTATACATTTTTAGGCATTCTATTATTCATGCTTGGGGGATCCTGTCGTACACTTTTTTGTAGTCGATCCATGCCATAGCTAAATTTTTCCTCTTCCTTTTTACCTCCTTTAGGATCTTTTGATCAACATATAACAGATCATGTGTTCCTCTTTTCCCTTTTTGGCATCCTTTCTGTTTCTTCTAGGATGAGTCCACGGTTATTCAGTGAGTGGTAGATTTGTTCCCTCAGTTGTGCTGTCAGAATCTTCCACATGGTGGGTAGGCACGTGATTTGCCTATAATTGCTGGCGACGGTTCCTTTCTCCGTGTCTTTCTGTAGCAGTTTGGTTCTACCTTTTGTCATCCAGTCTGGCACGCTTGCTTCCTGTATACATCTTCTAAGGTTTTGGGCTAGCCTTTCGTGTAAGGTTCTGAATTTTTTGAACCAGTATGCATGTATCCCATAATGCCCTGGTGCTCTCCAGTTTGCCATTTTTCCTATAGTTTTCTTTAGGGTTTCCTTGCTGATTTCATTCACTGTTCCTTCTTCAATTTGTTGTAACTCTTCTTTCATGTCTTTCAGCCATTCGGCATTTCTATTGTGTTCTCATCGCTCTTCCCATATGTTACTCCAGTAGAGTTTTGTGTCCATCGGATTTGGTTGTTCTGTTTTTGTTTTTCCTCCGTTCACATTTTGGTAGAATTGGCGTTCGTTGGTTTCAAATGTTCTGTTTTGTTTGTATTGTTCAGCTTTGTATCTATATCGTCTCAATCTCGCTTCTTTTGCTTTTATTTTTGATCCAGTTCTTCATGTTTCTTGTTTAGCCTCTCCCTGCCAGTTATATTTCCAATATTTCTTTTTTTTCCACATTGCTTTCTTCCTGTTGATAATTTTGGTTTCTTTTTTATGTTTCTGTATTTGGGTTTCTAGTCTTATTTCCCATCCAGATTTGTCGGTCCGCTTGTTCCGGGGTTGTTTTTCTGATTTGAGATTCATACTTACCATTTGGGCGCCTGCGTAAATCAGGCTGTTTAAGTCTGTGATTGTGTTTGTTGGGATGTGTGGGAGGAGCTTGTTAATCTTCTCAGTTTCTGTTTTTAATTTCTTCTGCTCTTGGTTCTTTAACGATGGAAGTTTTGTTTTTCCTCGTTAATAAACTGTGCTATTTTATTTATTTCATTTGCTTCATTCTCTGTTAGTTCTGTTTCATTGTTCTTGGTTTCAACATTTTTAGTCTTTGGTCTTCGTAGGTGCTGGGCCTTTGGGTTTTTTACTTGTGAGGTTTCAACTTGTGGGGTTTCATCTTGTAGGGGTTTTCTGCGAGCAATTCAATTGAGGAGGGGTCTTGTTCAATTTCCTCATTTATTTTCGCTGTATTTCTGCTAGTTCTAGTTTAGAGAGCCAGCCTTTCTTTAGTATCAATCTTGCTTGGTCCGCAATTCTTTGTTCTGTCGCTTGGTGGTCACTGGAGAGGTCCCATAGTTCTTTCATTCGTTTCCAAAAACCTCCATATCTATATTCAGGATGACTTCTATAATAGCATCCCATTACTAGTCTATTCTCTTTTGTTGTCCATTTCATTCTTTGGTTTTCTCCATTTTGATGATTATCACGGCTGTGCTGTGTTTGTTCGGTATCATTTTGTTCCCTGAAATTAGAGGTTATGCTTACCTCTTCAGCGTCCATGTTAGTTGAATTTCTGAAATTAAAAAGTTGGCCAACATTCGGAGGATGACGACCGGGTCCCCCACACTGGCTACCGAAGGTTTAATAAAATTTTTCCCACTAGGTGCATTGCTAAGCCTACTCTCGATTAAGTTGGTAAATTGTTTTATGATTGGCAGAGCTGGATATCGTGTAAAACAGTTGAGAGTAAAAGAGAGGACGGAAGTTAGAAAATGTAAAGAAAAAAAAAAGTGAAAAGCAAAGGCCAAGCAAAAGTCAAGGAAAGAGGTAAAAGAATTAAAGGAAAGATTCCCCGGCATTGTATTTTTTTCTTCTTTTTTATATTTTTCTTGTTTGTATAACTTTTCCGTGTGTTTTATCGCAACAAGTATACTATCAGGCAATACATTCAGTATTGTTGTCATATTTGATCTGGTATATCTCTTTCCATTTCTTGGGGTCTTGAAACTATGTGCAATTTAATTGAATTACGCTATCTTCGGTGCAATCTCTCTTCCTCACAGACGAGATGTTGCAGTTTTAATCTTTTCTATGAAATGCGGTTATAGCATGTGTTGTTCAGAATTGTCTGATCAATTCCCTGCATCTTTTGTTCAGGCTTGTTTGACTCATTGGTCTAGTGGTCTCTATCGTCTATTAATTCACTGTTTTCACGTCTCATTGTAATACGGCTTCCTTTTTCAGTAGCTTCTTTCCAAGAACTGCAAGGTTATGGAACTCTTTTTCTTGCTGGCTATTTTTACTTTTTTTTTTTTTTTCAGGATAATCATATTGTGTTCTTATTAGCTCTATATAAGTGATTCAGGTCTTGCGGTAATAACATCGATTTTCTAAACGTATTTTGTTTGGTTGAAAAGAAAGGAGGATTAAAGAAAGAAAAGATGTGCAGAGAATTGGAGAAAAAAAGTATAAAAGCAGAGTAAAAGGAGAAACGAAAGAGATAAAAGAAATATATTTCTTGGTTGTATTTTTTTTTTTACATAATCTGTTCAACTAAACTTTAATGGAAAATGTCAAGATTTATAATGTGAAATTTCAAGATAAACCAATGGTTTCTACTTCATTGTCATGCTACAGTAATGATTATATCGAAAAATTATGAAAAACGATAGGGTAAAAACATTTGTAATTAAAACATCAAAGATGAGAACAGTAGTCCGATGAATCCAAATAATAGGAATAACCAATCCTCATCTCAAATATTCAGAAACATCAAAACATTTTCTTACTAAAATTAGCGAAAATAAAATTTTTGGCTAAGAAAAAAAACTCAGAGTTCTAAAAGGAGGTAAATACTGCCAATGTATTTTTTTTTAATAAATTGTGCGTTTTGAATTGTTTTTAGAATAACTGAGTTAATTCCCTTGTAATTATGTCACGTCTTCCCAAAGAAATATGTCGACGGTTTTTACGATAAAGATCTAAAACGTGCTTTTTTTTAATAATGAGGTGATATTTAAGTACTTCTGGCATGATAATTACATAGACGTTGTTTTTAGTTAAAATTTTATACAAAAAAGCAACCGTTACGATTTATTTTTATCAATTTTCTCCGTTTTCCGAATGTCGTTATTATAGTGAAGTTGCACTAAGTAATATTTGCGTTAAGTTATTTATAATTGATTTTGTAAGCAGAAAGTTTTGGAATCGAAGAATGGCAAGAGAAAGAAACCTAATAACGGAAGTTGGAAAATATGCAGAGAAAACAGTTTGAAAAGCGAGAGTTTGAGAAATGAAGAAAAAAGAGAGTAAAATTTTCTTCTTCGTTGTTTTTTTTGTGTTAAAATTTCATTTTTTTTCTAATTGATTTTGGTAACAGAAAGTACGTCGGAGAGTAAAAAGAGTAGAGGACAATTATCTAAGGACGGAAGTGTATATAAAGTTAAAAAAAAAAAAGTGTGAACGGCAAGAGACCAGACAAAAGGAATAATGAAACAAGGGGAAAAATATTCTCCTTCGTTGTTTTATTTTTAGAATTTTGAATCTTTTTTTTTACACAGGAATCACCACTTATCAAGACCCGGAGGCCACTCGAGGATAGGGGTTAATGGGTATACATTTGTCAATGTCATTATAGCGTAGTAAACATAAGTAGTGGGAATTTTGTAAATTGGATTACTTAGGGGGACGTTTCATCAAAAACTTGTTTACGTTGGACTTGTAGACAATCAGACTGCAATTAGCTGGAAAGCAGGAAATCAGAAGAGAGTTCCACAGGCGTGCAGTTCTAAGAAAGAAGCTTTGTTCATGGAATCTACATTTAGGTTTAGGCACAGATAAAGAATGTGGGGAACTATTGATAGTGGTTTTGGCTAGACGAGTGTTTTTCGTGAAAGTTTGGCGAGGGAAAACCATAGATTGAAGCTCAGACGAGCCCTTGCCATGAAAATAACGATAAAGCAGTGACAGGCTCGCAACGTCTTTTCTGTGGCAGGGAAGAGAAAAACGCTTCGCCCACTAAGCTAGGAAATTTATTTTGAACTCTGTCAAGGCAGGATGAGCTGCTTCTAGAAGCTCTGTCCAGATGTGGCGACATTACTCTATCGTTGGCTGTACCTGGCTTTTATATAGGTAGAGAATTGCATCAATAGTGAGATATCAATTGGAGCGGTAGAAGGATCCCACAATTTTTCCAGCGATCTTGGCAATGGATTTGATATACGTGTTCATTTCCGATCGGGAGTAAAGGTCAAGCCCAGAAGCTTGTCAGAACATGAAGCCTCCCCGAGATGAGAGCTGTTAATTTTAATTGATGCCAGAGGGGCTCAGAGCGTTGATGATTTAAAGATAGAAGTGTGACCTCTGTTACCGTCGAAGTCAAAATGGTCGTGATCGTCTTCTCTCTGGGAGTTCTCTATAGGATTCTTCTGCTCCGCAGGCCCCGTTATCCGGTTTCCGCTGTAAATAATTAGCTTCTCAGGCAGGCAAAAGAAGACACACTCATACCTCTCTATTTTACTCAATGGATTCAAACGAAATTTACAAAGTGTGCTCACATATGTACAATTGTTCAGTTCGATTTCATACAAAACACTTTTGAATTTTATTCTCCGGTAGTGACGGACAACAGAGAGATAAGTGTGTGGCGACAATCCTTCGGTCTGATTTCGACTGGCTCAAACTTGGCTCTAACTGTACTCTGAGCTTTTTGGCGCGAGTATTCGCTTATATTTCGAGGGAAGCGTTGGATCGGAGTAAGCTGCCGGGTAAATCATTGTCGGGTTTCATAAAAAAAAAATTAATAAAATTCATTTTCATCAGCCGTGTCAACCGGCGCTGTCCGAGCACACAACAATACTTAGTCTTATCTGCCCAGCGTTCTTCAGCGTTTCAGGAGCACAAATCATCCCGCCATATTCAGCCCCCTTAGACCCATTGGTTTCTGTGCAAACGAATTAGTCTAAGCCGTCTCCCCCACGTCTCCGTCCCATCACCTTTCAACTGCAATCAATACCAGCTGAGTTTCATCTTCCGTTTCTCCTTTCCATTGTTGATGCACCTGTTAGAAAAGAGAAGCACATACATAGTCCGAACTTGAGTTCACGTCCACCCCACAGATAAGGGTTCTCCACATCAGCTCGTCATGCGAGCTATTCCCCTTTTTGTGGTCCCCAAAGTTCAGAAAGTCAATTTAATAAAGTAAAAAAAAAAGAAAGAAAATTCATAGCCCAAAATTCCAAGAAAGTTCAAGTTTGGCAAGATCTTCTTACTGTTGTTTTCACCAAAATTATAATAGCCCTTCATTTTTTTTTTCATCACAATAATGACAGTTTTCTCTTCTTCTTTTTTTTTTTAAGAATCATGGAAGTTGTTAATTTTGTTTCAACAATAAAAAAAATATTATGCACAATTATAAAAGTTATTCAGAAAATTTTGCCACAAATTAAAAGTCACCAGGGTTTTTACAATCACCCACCATATAGTTACACATTTTTTTCAAAGCCTATGTTCTATCACTCAGCAGATAATATATCTGATTACATTTATTAACTTTAGACATGTCTGTTATTCTTTTTGACTGTTCTAGAGTCATGGTAACAATGCAGAAGTACTTTTAAAGAGCCAAATAAGACAGCTGAAAGAAGATACTTTTTTTTTCAGTTCCGTAGTCGTTATCGAGCCCCACCTACTTTTACATAAGCCAATAAATATTTTTGCTATTTTTTTAGCAGTCACAGTAGCAACATGTAAGCGATTATAAAGGGGGCTGAAAAGTACATCTAAGAGTATACGTTTGATAATTGTCCACTAGAGACAGGTTTTTACGTAGGCTTTTAGACATGGTTTATATTGATAATAATTATGAAAAACAAAATAATGGAAGAACATGGAAGAAGGCTGCATTAAAAGAAGGGAGAAATGTTGCGTTATACACTTGTACACACGTGGTTGCCTCAGTCGCAAAGTGAACAAAAGAACAGGAAATAACTCCGACTCGACTTTCAGTTTGTACAAACGACATTCTTCGTCATTACAGCTGTGACGTCACCACGTGATACAGAACGTTCTTCACGTCTCTCCCGTGATTTCGAACGTTATCTCGTCTTTCTCCGGATCTTTGTTTTTCTTTTTCTTATATATATATATATATATATATATATATATATATATATATATATATATATATATATATATATATATATATATATATAGTCTTTTTCCCCCCTACCGGTTACGTAACTTCTCATGTATTTACATACACATCCCGCGCTATGTTACAGAAAGACAGAAAGTCGATCAGGGAAGAATTGTTCGAATATGTTTTCCCTCACATATACACACGCACACACGCACATACGCACACACACACGCACGCATATACACATCCTCATACACACACCCACATGTACGCACGCACATACGCTCAGACACGTACATATATTCACGTTCACGTATATACACTCACGCGCGCGCACATACACACACAAACACGCTAACGTTCACACATATACGCACACATACGCGCACATGGGAAACGTCACTTCCCCTGAAAGGAATTACAGACATGCGCAGTCAGAACACTCACCCCGATATAAAAGTCCACGACACTATTCAACTTCCTCTTTCTTTCCAGGCAAGTTCGGCGTCCATAGCTCTTGGTTTGAAGACTTTTCCACGTGGACGACTGCTATCATGAACGCACGGTTTTG
>NC_136511.1:72090808-72280808 GCF_053919585.1 Euprymna scolopes | reverse complement strand
ACTGAGAGACATCGAGGCGTTTAGGCACTTTTATTCCAATGGCTCTGCCCATTTTCCTTATAGACAACTAAAGCTTAGCACGAACATGAGTGTGATCATTGAGTTATGCACCCCGCATAACTCTTACAGTACACATATTCTGGAGATTACGCTTAGCATGATAACATAATCAAGAATATGACCACGTTTTGATCTAGGGTATATCCAAGTTACCTTGCGAATGGGTGTTTGTTGGTAAAAGGTGTTACATACTGCAAGATTATGTCCAGTGCAGAGCTGCAAAAGAAGAATCCCATTATCATTTGCTTTACCAAGACCATATTTTCCTAAGACACCGCAGGTGTCATGATCACGTCAACCCGTGCATTAAAGCTTCCAAGCAACGTTTTTAGCATCCCTTTGACAAAACCCCATTTTGACATCCTGCCTACTATCCAAAGTAAGGTCATATACTGAGATAACTGACACGTAAGGATCACTAGGTAAAGGTACTGTCAGTAACATGATTCGATCACTGATACCACGAGGTTGTTCTGGGATGTGATCTTTGTCTTGATAGCAAACCCCACATTTTTTTCCATATATTTTGCTATGATGCTGGTGCATGCTTTTAACAATTGCGACATTGGTGAGAAGTGCCGGTTTCGCACATCAAGTAAACGTTTTAACCTTAGACGTCTCAACGCAAAGTCGAAGACTTTTCAGAACCTTGTTCTTGAACTTTTATACACAGATGATGCTGACCTTGTTTCACACTTAGAAACAGACACACAGATGATTATGGACATGTTATCAGAAGAAGAAAGGACTTGTGTAATATAAACTTAGAGAAATACTAAAGAAAAGAAATAATTGTGTCCTAAAGGAAAAAAATATTTGTCCCTGTGAAAAAAAAAAAGTTATGAAAAATGTTTTTACGACGAGAAAACCAATTCAGCTAAATTTTGAAGTTAAATACCTTCATTGTAAAAATCCTTTAAAAGATAAATATTAGTTTTCTGGGTCTATTTCAAAGATGATTACTAAAATAAAGTCCTAAGATATTGAATTAAATAAAAAAAAACACCTTGTTTGTACAAAAATAAAATAACTTAATTAGCCCCCCCCCACAAAAAAAGAGCGAATAAATCTGCTGTTTGCCAAAACGCATCAAATGAAGTTTTGTAAACACGATTATATGGAATCTCAAAATTACAGCCAATCAAAACGCTGTTTCAAAATGAAGTCATTATATTAAAAAGAGGTAGGAGTGCCAGTTTTCTTTCTTCCCCCCCTCCCCAGACGTGTATCCGTACATTGCTATTTGTATCATTTTTATCATTTTTTAATTTAATAATGTTTTTTGTTCCTGTTTTTAAATTAATGTTGTTTTTTTTAATTATTGTTCAAGATTATATAAAAATTATGTTACGCCGAAAGGTTCACATTAATGCGAGCAAGGAAATTATTAAAATCCTCCATATAAAAAGGGTGCGAACACTGTAATTTAAAAAAAAAAAAGTAGAAATATTTTTGCAATCATAATTTTTTGGGGTGAAAATATTAAATAAACAATGCTTAATTCAATGATAATATTGGTAGTTCGAGAAATTCATTTTTCTTTGAGTTATATCGAATTCATTAATACGGACTTTAGGGACTTTTTTCGTAATGCGCCTGTAAAAATCAATTTTTTTTTTAATTCTTATAATTTACGATGTTATATTTTCATAAAAAAAGCAAAAATAAATTCATTCATATTTCAATTTTGTACTACAGGAAACCATAACGTTAGTAAAAGTATTTTTTTGTTTAAACAACTGATACATTTCTTCTAAAATGTAAACAAAATATAATAATGCGGCCATTATATTTCGTGATCATTGTTTTATAAATACTGGAGATTTCATTAAAATTGGTTAATTTTCTGATTTTTGGTGAATTTTTAAGTAAAGGGAGGGCTAAAAATGTTTATACATTTTGAGCATCGGCATTCTTTTGTGCGTACCTAATTACATCCACATACAGTACCATTTGGCTGTACAGCTCATCAGTGCGGACAGACAAGCAACTACCTCAAGCCAGGATCGAAACCCGACCGCCGAAACGACAAGTGTCAACATCTATTTTGTTCTATAGAACTTTGATATGATAGACACTAAAGATATCATATGATAGACACTGAAGACACTTTGATATATGTTACTAAAAACTGCGGGATTAAAGCGTGTTAAATTCACTATCGAATTATAATTTCCGACTTCAACTTGTTAAAATATATTAGTCTTGTGGATTTGGTGTAGTGTTACTTAATCATTAAAGCTTCAACAACCCGATTTTACTTTAAAAATAACCAGGTGAATTACATTTTGTCACGGGTACACAAGCTAAAAAATATATTAGATACACAATAATGTAAGAAATGAGCAATAAAAAAAAAACATTTTCCAGGGGGAATAACTCAGGAATATTCTTGGAAAAGTTATCTCCCATGGAAAATAATTGTGCTTTTATTTCATGCGATAAGCATTTCGGGCTGGTACATTAACATTATACATGCGCCTCTAACATGATACAAAGCCCCTCACCTAACATTTGTATTGCTGATCTTCTTTGTTATATTTAATTTCCAGCTCTGCTTTTGCGGATTAACAAAGGAAAAACAGTGGATACGATTATTTATTTAATTTTATAGCATTATTGTAAGTTTAAATTACACACACAAGAACTAGAACAACAGAACACCTCTTACTGTTCGATACATCTCTCGTTTTAACATGCTATTCCTTGATTTCTTGTTCTCTACAAATAGTAAAAGTGTTCATTTTGATATTCCTGCATATTTTACGATCAGGCAACCCTGGATGGCCTGCTACACACACACACACACACACACACACACACACACACACACACACACACACACACACACACACACACGCATACATATATATACATATACATATATATATATATATATGTATATATATATATATGTGTATGTATGTATAAGATGGTCAACATCATGAACTTTGGAATATAGTCTGTTGTCATTTATTCACTATATATATATATATATATATATATATATATATATATATATATATATATATATATAGCAAATAAATATATACATAGCAAAAAATGATAAAAGACTATATTCCAAAGTTCATGATGTCGACCATCTTATAATTTATTCCATTAATCCGATTGACATTTACACTTCTTGACAGTATATTTTTCAATTTTATACATTTCTAAAATTACAAAATGTTGTAATGGAAACATATTAAAAGGTATTTGCAGCTTCTTTTTCAATTTTCGGATTTTAATCATGTCAAAACGCAATTATTTTCTTGGGTTGATTGATTGTTGCTATTTCTTCGGGTGAGTTAAGGGCAAAATAGATTCACTAATTGATATAATAATTAAGTGATTGATTTTGCGCTAAGAAACAGATACTGTCAAAAATTGTAAATGTCAACTGAATTAAAGGAATAAATTATAAGATGGTCAACATCATGAACATTGGAATATAGTCTTTTGTCGTTTATTCACTATGTTGGACTGTAATTACACTGAGCCTCTTAAATAAGGATTGGTATATATTATAAGGAAATAAAATATATTTTCACATATATATATATATATATATATATATATATATATATATATATATATATATATATATATATATATATATATAGAGAGAGAGAGAGAGAGAGAGAGAGAGAGATGATTGTGTGTGTGTGTGTCTGTGTCTGTGTGCATATACTAGCAGCCCCCCCCCGGCATTGCCCGGTCATGGACCCAATATATAGTAATGATTAAAACGTTTTTAATACGCCACCACCGAGAATCGAAACCGAAATGTCTAGCTTACGATTTACATTTTCCTTCGATGTTAATGTCTGACCTATGGAGACATCTTTGCTGCAAGGCTAAAAATGAAAACATGGATAGCTATTACGTTACGCATGCGTATTCATAGTGCACTTGTTCGCCCTTAACCTAGCTAATTCCATTTTTTTAATTTTCACATTTTTGCACTGAATTTCCTTGGCTAAAACCCAAATATAAAGTTTTGCATGGGTTCGAATAGACTATATATTAAGTTCCATGTCTGGAGATCATAAACTGAGAGAGAAGTTTGGGTGGCACAATTTTGTTAACATATATATACGCATACATAAATATATATAAAAGAGGTTTTGACTTACTATAACCTTTTACGCAAATATTACGCATTCATATGCATGCATGTAGAATATCTGCATGAATATGATTACGCGTAGTAGTTAACTAAAGATGATCACACCATAAGAAAAACGTAAAAACTAATAAGGTATCAATTAAATGAATGTTTAATTAATATGCAAATTAACTAGAGCTTTTGCAGATAAATGCAATTCCACGACCCATATATAATAAAGTTGTATTTTCTTTTTAAATAAATAGAAAAAAGTGGTTTAATATAAATATCAATACACAAAACACACAAATTTATAGGAGTGTATATATATATATATATATATATATATATATATATATATATATATATATATATATATATATATATATACAGACAGAGGTGAGTTAATCTATCTATAGGATATCGTATGTGTTATTTATTTTGTATGTAAGGCTTACATTCGAGTGACTGTCGTTTTTTCTTCATAACTTTTGGTTTCGGTTTCAAAGGCACTCCACTAATCTATATTTCTATAAATAATTTTATCAAGAATTCTTCATAAGTTTTGTTTCGGTATCGATTCAAGTTGAGGCATCCAAGTCATGGATATGTATATATATATTTTTATTTTGGAAACCGCAACTTTATAATATAAAAAAGTCGTTAGAACGTTAAATCTATAGTAATATATACGAAATCTGCAAGAATTAAAATATCTTATTTAAGCGTACTTTACAACATGTCCACGCCGGGCGTCAATCCTAGCTTAGATAAATACATTTGCAGTTTTAACAAAAGTGCTACAATAATATCAACCGTCTCCATTTAACCTGAACATCTACAGAATGTCAACATCAATATATTATATATGAATGAGTCTCCTGTGGAATTTCAACAGGTCCCGCTAGTTCTTTTTATTGTGAATTGTGTTAAAGCTGTATCTAAATTTGTGCCCGAGTAGTTTTTCTCTCTTGTATCAGATTCGGGTTCTTTCTGCGTGTGATCTTAGAGTGAAAACCATGTACGGTTTTAGGCTAAACAGTCACTTTTAACTGCTTCCTTTATTGAGTCTTGAAATTAAACTTCATTCAAATGAAAATATTTTTTTTTTTTAAATATGGTTTTTAAGATGAATGATAGAACTTATCAAGGGCTGCGCTACGCCATTGCACATAACTCATAAACACAGGATTGAATTATCTATGTTCAAAGAAATAATTTTTTCGTAAATGGATGAAAAGAAACAATCGTTTTCAATAAAAATAAACATTTTTTTTCTAATTCACGAAAATGCAAGGGTGTAATTTTAGATTATTTTTCACGGTTATTTTCCTTAGATAATATTCTGTTATTTATATATACGTATATAAATAATAAAAAAAAAAAAGAAAGTATTTTTACGACCTGCCCCAGTGTAGAATAAACACTCCCAACGAGCCCATGTTAAGAATGACTTTCGGAATAACCTCCCATGTTAATAACAGCTTTCGAGGTTGGGAGGGTGTTTATTCCGAAAGCCGTTCTTCACATGGGGAGATTGGGGTGTTTATAATACGCTGGGGCGCGTCGTAAAAAATATATACGTTCTATGTTTAATTATTTTTAAATTAAAATGCACTCACTCTTTGAGAATACTAATTTGTAAAAAAAGTCGTGTGTTTTAAAATAATATTTTTCAGCGTTTTAAGTCTGTGGAAATTGTGAAATGGAGAAGAAAAATTGAATTTCTTATAAAATATATATTTAAGTAAGTACCCGTCCCGAAAATGCATAAACATTTTGACCTCTCATTTCATTTAATAAAATCACCAAAATTTAGGAAATCAACCAAGTTTAATGAAATTTTGGTGCTTGTCTACATTTGGGGCTATAATTTTTTTTTTAATGAAAAATCCTTATGATACACGTACCTATCACCGCACAAAGATGCCATATTCTAAAACCACGTAAATCGAGCAAGCAGTTTTTTTTTTTTTTTGGTTAATCACATTTTATGGCACATTTTATCGAAGGATTAGTGCGACATCTTTATTACAAAGGATCGGGAATGTGGGATCAACAAGGGCCGAGAAATCGACTTTGAAAAAAAAAAATTCCATCCTCGAAAAATTCTTTGAAATTACCATTTTCATAGCTTTTCGGGGGCGCAGAAAACGAAAATAACGTTTATAAACACAATTTAACGTAAAATGAACATCCATACGTTGACCCCCTCCCCAACAAAAATCTGTGTTTACATTGGGGGGGGGTTGATTTTCGTAAATTAAAAAAAATGCTTCATCGATTTACGATATTTTGGAATAGGACATCTTCGTGTGGTGGCAGGTACATACATCTTAAATATTTTTCTTAATTTTTTTTTTATAGGTCCACATGTAAACAAGCACCGAAATGTTCATTATTTATTAATTAACAATCACATATTATAATGAACCCATTATTTAGTTTTAATTGTAGCGAAAATGTATTTTTTGTTAAAGTTTTAAGTAATAAAAAAGACGTATGAATTTTTGTTTAGCTTGCTTATATAAAAATAAAGTATTGTAGATGCTAATATTTAAACAAAAATAAATATTTTAGGAACATTACGAAAAAAAAACCCTGACATCCGTGTCCATGAAATAAATATATCTTGAAGAAAAATTAATTTCTAGAACTATTGATATTATAAATGAATTATGTATTGTTTATACAATATTTGTACGCCCCTAAAATAATATAATTAAAACAAAATATCATGGGATTTTTCTGATAAGAATTCTGTAATATTATAATATTTTCCATGTACGCATGTTTTTTTTATGATTATAAAAAAACATGCGTACATGGAAAATATTATAATATATTTTTATGAAAAAAATATTATAATATTTTTTATGAAAAAAATATTATAATAAAATTATTATAATATTTTTAATATCAATATTATACTATTTTTTATGAAGAAAATATTATAATAAAAATATTATGATATTTTTTATGAAAAAATATTATAATAAAAATATTATAATATTTTTAATATTAATATTATAAAATTTTTATGAAAAAAATATTATAATATTTTAAATATTAATATTATACTATTTTTTCAAAAAAAATATTATAATAAAAATATTATAATATTTTTAATATTAATATTATAATATTTTTTTCTGAAACAAAAATTGAAATTCATTATCACTAAAAAAAAATGTTTTAAGAAAGTGAAGCATGCATGGTCCCCCGTGAGTGCACAGTGAACGAGGAATAAAAAAATGACTAAGTTCAGCCTTTGCCCCATTCCCCCATTTAGTCCCAAAAGTTCCCAGGGGACGTCAAATCTTAATGAAAATAAACAAACGGTGCAGTTTTACGCCTTAACATATGTAAATTGGAGTTTTGCACCATGCAAAAAAAAAAAAAAAAAACCAAGTCCATCATTGCCCCTCCCCCATTTAGCACCCAAAGTCCCCAAGGCCTTAACATATTAAAATTTGAGTTCAGCACCATGCAAAATAGCTATTAAATAAACTTAAACAGAAAATTTTTGACAAATATGTTAAAATAGTTCTAAAAATAGAGTGTTTTTAATTAGCCCTAAAAGAGCCCCTAGGGCACACCCAAGAGTTATCGCAAAGTATAGACAAACAAAATTATATAGAAATTAATTAGTTACAACTTTTGAGAAAGTTTTATAAAAATCCAAGACACAAATTATTTTAATAATAAGTGTGAATTTTAGCCATTTTAGCCCGAAAGGCACCCCGAGGTTCTGTTACTTTTTACTCATATCATGTTTAATGTTTGTTTACTCATATCATGTTTAATGTTTGTGCAAAATTTCAAAAGATTCAAATGCGTAATTATTGAGAAAAGTGCGGACAGACGATCAGACAATAGTGAATTTACAGCTCCACCCTCCTTATGTTACTATTTTTAATAACGGTTCTTTTAGACAAATATAGATGGTTAAAATTGTAAAAAAAAAAAAAAAAATAGATAAATAAATACAAAGGAAACGGACAGAATTTGCATCCTACGTGCCGTATTCTCTTTAATTATGAATAAATTTGTTTTTGCGTATTTTTTTAATGAATTAATTGTCAGTGTAATCAGTGATTTTAATTGAGTTTTTCACACTTAAATTGCACTTTAACTTTATTTTAAAAAAGATTAATTTAATTTATCCTTACAACACGTTCGAGAATTTTACGAGAATCAGTGAGTCAACGTGATTATACAGTGTATACAGTATATATATATATATATATATATATATATATATATATATATATATATATATATATATATATATATATATATATATATAATAATAAGTTATAAAATATATATGGCGATTAAGCTACACTGAATATTCCGCGTTTCATCCACTGTTCAGGCTTAATCGCCATATATATTTCATAACTTATTAACTAGCTCTACCTACGTATTGAGCACTTTTGAAGTAAATACTTAAAGTTTACGCATAAATTTATACTTTCGTATATAAATTTTATGTGAGTAAATTAAGTAGTTATATATATATATATATATATATATATATATATATATATATATATATATATATAATAAAATACGCATCAGGTGCGCATGAAAGCCAAATCAAAACGTAATATTACGAAATACGTTATGTGATTTGGCTTTCAAACGCACCTGATGGGTATTTTATTTTATTTAAATCAAATCAACTCTTCTATTACGGAACTCACACCCCTGATATATATATATATATATATATATATATATATATATATATATATATATATATATATATATATATATATACGCATCAAGTGCGCTTGAAAGGCAAAATACAACGTAATATTAAGAAAATAAACTAATGTTTTACTTTCTTGAAATTTGTAATCAATGAAGTCAAACTTCATCCTCGGTATTTTTTTCTCTTCTTTTTCTGTCTCGCGACGTTGTAAAGTTTGAGAAAGAAATGTCAGTAGTAAGATCAGCACGTTGTCTCTCAACGGTTGTATTTTAAAATGCCGGGAAGTGTGCGTTGCCTATGCGAGATAAACGTCAGGAGTGTGAGTTCTGTTATAGAAGTGTTGCTTTGATTTGAATAAAATAAAATAAAATGCGCATCAGGTGCGCTTAAAAGCTAAATTACAACACAAGATTAGGAAAAAATAAATATTTTACTTGCTTGAAATTTGTAATTTAAATATACTTCGGAGTCAAACTCCATCCTCAGTATTTTTTTTTCTTAAGAAAAAGAAGACGAAAAAAATACAAAAAGAAAACAGAAGAAAAAGAAGAAGAAAAAAGAAACAAACAAAATACTGAGGATGGAGTTTGATTCCGAAATATATTTAAATTATGAATTTAAAGCCAGTAAAATATTCGTCTATTTTTGTAATATTGCCTTAAAAAAATCTGTTTGGCTGTTTCGGAATCTATAAGGAACGAACTCACAAACACGCAGACAAAATTGCATTTTTATATATATGTATATATATATATATATATATATATATATATATATATATATACACGTGCATACAAATACATGTATACACATGCATACATGTACACACACACACACGCATATATATATATATATATATATATATACATGCATAAACACACACATATGTATGTGTGTAGTTATATAAGTACATAGGTTAAATAAAATATATTGAGAAACACTTTAGTAAGAGTTAAAAACACAAGTAGAGGAAAGGAAACACAAATAGAGGTGAAAGTCCTTAGTCTACGGAGTTTCGGACTTATATATATATATATATATATATATATATATATATATATATATATATATATATATATATATATATATATATATATATATATATCATCGTCGGCCGATTTCTCGTATTCGATAATTTCAATCTTCAATAGTTTTAAACTAAATAATTTGTATCAATAAAAAGAGAAAAATTAAATTTTCAAGAACATTAAGAAAAAAGCCCCTAAATTCCATATTAACAAAATCAATATATCTCGAATAAAAGTTAATTTCTCGAACTGCCGATATTATCATTGAATTAAGCAGTGCTTATTTAATATTTCCACGTACAAAAAATTATGATAGCAAAAAATAGTTTCTTCTTTTTTTTTTTTGGATTACATCTTTAGCGACATTTTTCTGTGTAAGATTCTAATATTTTACCTGCCTGAATGAATACGTAATCTTCACTGTGAAATAATTTTTATATAATCTTGAAAAAAAAAATGTAAAGCAGGAACATAGAAAAATAATTAAATAAAAAATGGTAAATATTATACAAACATTCACGATAGGAATGTAAGGATGCACGGCTAGGAAAACACAGCATTGTCTACCTACGCCCAACTACTTGACGTCATTCTCAGACAGCCTTTTGACTTTCTGACATTTTGAGCTTCCGTAGAACCCATGCTTAGTTTTTGTTTGTTTGTGCGAAGCCAGAATCTCTCGGTTTGCAGATTAATAAAGTACAAACAAGGTTGTTTTTTTTTTTAACTTTTATTCCTATATCTTAGGACTTTAGTCAGTATCTTTAAAATCGACCCAGAAAACTAATATTTATCTTTCAAAGAATTTCTACAATAAATTTATTTGACTTCAAAATATATCTTAACTTGTCAGTTTCCGAATATCGCCGTGAAAACATTTTCATTATACCTTATTTTTCCTATTTACAAATATGTTTTTCTTTTAGACAATTAACTTTAGGCTTTATTTTTCCTATCAAAAAGTAACAGGAAACCTACAAAAATATGATAAACCGGCATTCAAATCTATGTTTCTCTATCAGTTTTCCGCCATTAATGCACGTACCTTCTACGAATTGAAAAAAAAATGTATACACGTGTGTAATAGATTGTCGAGCGAGAGATAAGTAACGCGTATGTCTCCCTATAAATTCTGAATGTCACATTTCGTCAGATTGAAGAAAACTTTGAAAAGAGGGGGATGTAAAAACAACTTCTTTTCGGTGCGTCTATTCCTCTCTACGAAAGATAAAGATAATCACGTGAATAACGCCGCTACATGTCAAGACCGCACGGCGGGGAGGGGGTGAGTTCAACTCGTTCGCACTTTCCTATCTTTCCGCTAGACATGAAATCTAGAAACGTCAACTTTCTCAAACTAAGAGTTGTACCAGTTTTCGAAACCCTCGTTACAGAAAAAGTACAACCACATTTAAACCAGAATTCATCTGATCTTACTATGTGGTCTTTTACATAAAAATATATAGAAATATATATAATATTCCGTTTTGTTTTTATATTTTTTATTATTTTTATGATATGTACAATGTTGTTTTGTTTCCGTAATTTGAATGTGATAATTTGAAGTATTTAAATTAATCGGACTACTGTTCTCATCTTGGGTGTTATAAGGTGCCTTGAATACGTTTACAGACTGTTTTTGTATAGGCACTTTTTATTGATAGTTTACACATAAAAATCTAGTTCCCTTCGAAGTAATCTCCTTTGGCTGCAATGTACTTGTGTTGTTCCAACAACTTCTGGAAGGCCATATGGAAGTCCTTTTGTGTGAGCGTGTCAATGGCTCTTGTCACAGCCTCTTTCGTCACCTAATTTGTCTAAAAATTTGGAAATAACTCAAAGTCACAGTCTATAGGGATAATGAGAAACTGTTTTGATGACCATCTTCGTCATATAGTCAGATCTCTGAGCACTTTTTTGGAAAAAACAAATCTTCCGCATCTTCAGTACCTCGCGAATAATTGTGTGTACAGTTCTCACACTGATATCAAATTGTGCACGTATTTTCTCTATAGACACACGACTGGCATATCCATGAAATTCTTTATTTGGCCAATCAACACTGGTATTCTGACTTCCTTATGCGTCCCACACCTAAAATCCCTCACAGATATCTTTAATGCCACTCAGAAACTGAGACGGGATTCATGCAACATGGTCCAAAAGCAATTTGAAGCAATCCGTACGTTTCTGTGGCACTTTTATGGGGTTAAAACAAATTTTATTGCATATTGCTCTTCTAAAATGTCTTTATATTCAGATTGCATTTTAAAAATTCGCAACCTTTGACGATCTTTAGTAGAGTGTATTCCAATTCCTACTGTAGTAATTTGTAATAATTTTAATAATTTGTCAGTCATCTCATAAGATGTATAGTAATAAGAGACTGAATTTTCAGGTGACTACGAGAATTTTAAATACCTGAACACTAAAAGGCTGGAAACTTTTTGAAGGTGTCTCGTATTTTCACAACTTTTCGGTCGATGTAATTTCCGACATTTTTCATGTTTATCTTGTCGGACTGGCGACGCTATATGTTGAAGTCGAAATTCTTTCTGTTGGAAATATGTACGGAATTTCAAACAGAACCCTTTACTTACTCCAGAGGGTAGTTTGCCTTGGTTCTATCAGACATGAAGACGTATTGAATTATGGCCATCAGACGATTAGCAGTATCTTCGTTAGGAGTTGAGGACAATAGTTAGAAAAATCGAAATAACTAGTTATGTACAATTAGTACAAACTATTACAAATTATGAATTTTAAAGAGGCATATCATAATCAAACTCTGATCCGTCTGCCTGCTTGCCACTTGACTACAACTTGGATGTCTTCAAGTCCAACGTTAACAAATTCCTAATGAACCACCCCCTTAAGTAAACACTTCATCAAATCTCCACACTAACGTAATGTACTTGCAATAACCCTTATCCCTGAGTGGCTTTCGGGCCTTGATAAGTGGTGACCACTGTGTAAATATATATATATATATATATATATATATATATATATATATATATATATATATTTAGTTTAAATTTAAATTCTAGTTGTCTTTGAAAGACCAAATCCCAAAACTAATCTGTAAAAGGAAAAAAAAAATTCATTTAGTGATTCTTGTAATGGTCCGGTCTCTATTAATTTTGCAGTGGAAGTTAAGTACTGTGCAGTTCTAGAAGGTCCACCCTCCAAAACCTTGCCTTCTCACTGAGGAGAAGTTAATTTTTTGCTAATCGCCAGCGGTGCCTTATGCTGACGGAGATGTCTGGCCTTTCTTGCAGGTCAATGGCTTCTCAATCCCACTTTCCGACTCTGCTGTCTACGTTCTTGAAGTGATCGAGAATCAAACAACCCTGTTCACGTGTTAAAAAGCAGTAACGTGTTAAAAACAGTAACGTGTTAAAAAACAGTAACGTGTTAAAAAATAGTAACGTGTTAAAGAACAGTAACGTGTTAAAAACAGTAACGTGTTAAAAAATAGTAACGTGTTAAAAATAGTAACGTGTTAAAAAACAGTAACGTGTTAAAAAATACTAACGTGTTAAAAATAGTAACGTGTTAAAAATAGTAACGTGTTAAAAATAGTAACGTGTTAAAAAACAGTAACGTGTTAAAAAAACAGTAACGTGTTAAAAAATAGTAAAAGAATAGCAACTAAAAACCGCAATAATTCATTTAAATTTGCCGTTTACATCAACCAAACTTTAAAATGTTAACTATAAGTTTTCTGCAAATATTCCAAAGATAATGAGTAAAGTAAAGTCTTGGGATACTAAATTAAAATAAATATATACGTACTGCTTTTTTACGTACTGCTTTTTTACGTAGAATAACATACTAAATTAAAATAAATACTGTACTGCTTTTTTACGTACAATAACACCATTATGGAAAAGTCCGTTACATTACAATAACATCTATTATCACATATAAATATAAATGACTGACTGCCCATTACGGAACACGTTTACTGTAATAATTTGGTTTAATTAATTTAATTTTGTTGTCATAAGATATCCATGGCAAATAACACTCTAACTGCGAATTCTTCATTCAAACTCCTTGACAATATGAACCGGGGTAAATACATCGAGAACATAGCGAAGGCTGATGCTAAGAAGGTGGGTTCCCTTTATCGTGCTAGAATAATAATCAGGCCTGAGAGTATCCTGTACATCTACAAAGCCACAATTCGCCCGTACATCGGGTATTGTTGCCACATCTGGGCTACGGCATCTATCCCTACTGCATCTAACGGATAGTGTCCAAAAAAGAGTCTCCAATCTGATAGGCCTACTTTGTCAATTAAGTCCTAGACATTGTCCCATCGCCGCAATGTTGGATCCTTGTTCCTGTTTTACAAGTAGTTTAATGGAATGTGTTCTGATGAACGCATTGCACTTGTGTCCCCTCGATGTACATACCTTCGACAAAATTGTCTAGCAACAAAATCAAAAGCCTTTGGAGTACGACAGGAATGTTATCTATTTAAAAAAAATAAAAACTACAAAACCAAGAAGATATCAAATCTTTGGTAACTACTCAATAATTATTGGCTTCAGCATTAATTTCGAAAACAATATTTTGTAAATAACTTCGTATCCACACAAAAAAACATTTCTACAGGAACCTTTTATAAAATACTTTCATAATTCCATATAAGATTTAAATAATCCCATACATTTACAGCTCTAGCTAATGAAAAAGGAAGGATAGCCACTATGGCCACATTTTAGACGGTTTATGAACTTCACCTCATTGGAAGCAATGAGTCGCAATAGACAAAGAGAAGAAATGTCATGCAAATGAAAACAGCAAGACTTTAATCGTTTTAACGCTTAAATGTTTCTTGAATGAAATGATTTAAACATAAAAATATTCAAGACCTGAAATTTGCAATTTCAGCGATAAAATTATATAAAATATCTGAATTTTGAGATAAGGATTGGTTATTCATATTATTTGAATTCTTCCGACGACTTTTCTCATCTTGAATGTGAATTTTCACAATGTTTCTTTTCTATACAGTTAACTTCTTGTAAGTAAAAAAAAACACACAATACTCGGGTTGTGGTTTATTTGACATTTTTTTTAGTTTGAAATATTAGTCATTCCAATACAAGATACCATCCATTGATCAGAAAACACCAGTTTTATCTAATGCAGACATGAAAAGTTACAACTAATTTTGTAGTGAACGTTGGCTTTTGAAGCTGAGAATTATTGATTTTGATAAATTAAAGCACAAGCTCTAAATAAGTCTAAATAAAAAAAAAAATGAACTTTTAGAAAAGTTTCTTACTGGTATTTATGACAATATGTATGAGTCATCTTTTTAAAATTCGTATTAAAATTCATACTACATATTAATTTATACTATATTAATTCATACTACACATTAATTTATCATCCAGATCAAGTTTTCTGAAAAACTGCAATTTTCATGGTGGGTATGCTAGGAAAATGCTGAAAACCCATGAATTATATTCAAGAGAATGTACCCAAAGTGCACAATAGCACAATTGAAGCTCTAGGAAATTCCCACAGTATATACTATTTAGTAAAGAACCTTACCTCATGCATCGTGCAGCTCGTGTTAGGAAAGAAAAAAAAAGAGAAAATAAAAATGGCCGCCCTCTGGTATTTATGGACTGATGATCACGTGATGTGACGAGAGGGGGGAGGGGGTATGCAAATGAGATGTAGTTGGGTCTCTCTATAAAAGAGCCGTCTTCTTTATTTTGGACGTCAGTGTGTAAAGTGCAGAGAGAAGAGAACAGTTGGATTTGAGTTTGAGACTTTTGATGTGAGGTTGAGTTCAAATTTAACGTACGTGACTTCGAGTCTTGATTTATTGGCCTTCGGGACAAGATCAAAGTGTAGTATCTGTTCTTCAGATGCTGCACTTCTATTTCTTGTTCTCTTTCGGTGGAGGAGAAATCCTTCACGACTGAGACAATTTTTATTTTTGTACCTTTTCTCCACGTTAAAAAACGACCCTGGTGTCTAACTCTGTCCCGTGGGGAGGCATAGTAAATAGGTACATTAAAGTCTCCCATCAATCGTCATCGATTTCAATTTCTGGTTTGAAATAAGTACGAATCACTACTGTGGGGATTGAAATTCCCAGCTAACGGACACACAGACACATAACGGTACTCCTAAGCTAAACTACCTTTAACTCTGGTGACACACACATTTACTCCTAAGCTACCCCTTTAACTCTGGTGACGCATGACTGACCACCAGAGGGCACGTCATGCGTCACTTCTTGTTCTGTATATTTCTAATTTTTTTCCCCTCTAGACTCTCAACAAGTCAAGATGTGACGATATCGCACTCCTGGTTGGCATGGCTAGCCAACCAGCTCTCCTGCCTAACCCGTCAGCCTATCATCAAATTCTTACCGCAAGTAACGTTACTCTTTTCTCAACGAACTTTTATGCTTACTAATTCATTTCCTATCTCTTTTTTTTACAAAGGCATCATCACTTATCAAGGCCAAGAGGGCACCAGAGGATAAGCGTTAAAGAGTGTACAGTAGGAATTGGACAATATCGTAATCGTTAGTAATGGAAATTCGATAAATTTGTTAACTTATATTGAAAGGCCCATCAAAAACTTGTTTACGTTAGACTTGAAGAGAAGACAACCATATTATAGTCAGCTGGAAAGCAGGAAAACGGAAGACAATTCCATACGCATGAAGTTCTCAGAAAGAAGCTTTGTTCATGGAATCTACGTTTAAGCACAGATAAAAAGTGCTGGAAATTATTGACAGCGTTTTCTGCTAGACGGGTGTTTCTTGTGAAATTTTGGCGGGGGGGGCATAGATTGGAGCTCAGTTGAGTACTTGCCATGAAAATAACGATAAAGCAGAGACAAACTCGCAACATCTCTTCTGTAAGAAAGAGGTTGCAGGGAAGAGAAAAGAACATCTCCTACAAGGCTACGAAGTCTATTTTGAACTCTATCAAGACAGGATAAGTCCTTTCTAGCAGCTCCTGTCCAGATGTGGCAGCAATACCCCATCCTCGAACGTACCTGGCTAGATAGAGAATTGCATCAGCAGTGAGATATATACTGGATCGATAAAAGGATCTCACCATTTTTCCCGCGGCCTTGGCAACGGATTTAATGTATGTGTTCCATTTCAGATCAGGAGTAAAAGTTAAGCCCAGAAGCTTGTCAAAACATGAGGCCTCCCCAAGACGAGAGCCATTCATTTCAGTTGATGCCAGATGGGAACCAGAGCGTTGATGATTGAAAGATAAAAGCTTGGTTTTAGATCTCGTGTATTTTATGTAAATAAATCCACATTAATTGTTATTTGTATGTTTCGTCTTCATTATGCGACTTTTGCAATCACCATTCATTAACATCATGGAGGATGTGATTTCTATTACATGAACAGGCCGTCCTGTCCTCAACATTACTTTGCTAAATACCAATCCACGTAGCCATTATGCATAGTAGAGGAGATATTATGCCGCTAACGTTAGGCCGTGTCTATTACACAAACACGAACAGGTCGTGTCTATTACTCAAATAATAAGTTTACTGTTTTTACTTAAATTGTAAAAAAATCGGATTTTATCTCAAATCACTTTCTCCACGTCAACATGGTTAATACGTGACCCAAAAAATGGCGACTGTATCGACCCTGAAAGACAAACAGTTACGGACTCTTATATAAAATAAATAAATAAATAAATAAAAAACTGTGCCTAGTCTAATTCAGCCAATTTCAATTTTTGTAGCAAGAAAGCACTTCACATTTGGTTACACGACGAGACAAAATCTCGCTAAGTGGAAATACAAGATCTACTTACGATACTTACGTGCTTTGCCTTAGTTGGACCAATCCCAGTTATTAAGTCCATCGCTTTACCTATTTAGTGACGAGCTAATCTAATACATTGTATTTCTTATGTTTGATATCTGATAGGTTATACAAACAGACTCATAAAGAATTGAGGTAAACCAAAGAAAGTATTGCAATATAACTAGTTCATCAAAATAGCAACAATGCTTTATAGATATACTAGCAGGATTACCCGATGTTCCCCAGAATTGAATGACGATCAACGAATGATTCAGACTCTCATATTTTTTTAATATCATAAAAATCGAGATCTAATTAATTGATTGCCTGCTCTAATTGGGGATCTATCGCAGTGCAGCTGGGGCAAGGTTCACATGCCTCTCGCAGTGACTAAGTTCATAATATATTTAGTCTATATTGTACTGTAGAGAACATACTGTGGATTTTATAAAATTATTTCATATGTAATGGCTTGCATTAAAGTTAAAAAAGCAAAAGTCAAGTATCGTGCTTCAATTGTGCTCTAAACAGAAACATTAATTTCGAACGAATTTATGTGCCAGGCATTACTGGTTGTTCGGTGATTATAATTTTAATTAAAGTTAAAAATAAAAATGTGAAGTATCTTTGGGAAATTTTGCTTGAAACAGGGAAATTCATTTCGAACTCGCATATCAAATAACCTACTGTTTATTTTCTATGTTGCGCCTTTCGGCTTGTGTGATAATAAAACTGGTCAAATGCACTTGTGATGTAAGGCTTTTTAAGATGCATATTTTGGTCAAAACCACCTGTAAGTAGACCAAGTTAAGAGGAAGTTTTCATTAGAAGTTAAAATTAGAATAAGATTGAATCTGCGAGGAGATGCTGTCACACACAGAAAGCAAGAATATGACTTAGCAGAAAACTAATTACCTCTATTTGTTGGTTCTGAACTGTATCGATTAGCGGACAGGTTTAGGGAAAATACTCCCTCGCATCTAGAGGGTATAGATTTCGAGAAAATCAAAGATAAAGTGTCCTTTTGAATAAGAACAAAGTGAAGTGTCTCTTCTGACATTATACTTCATTCTTTTGCAAGAATAAAAAAAGAGAACGAAATTAAAATTACATTATATCAAATTACTTTAGCTGCGACGTGTTATCATTACATTTTCAGCATCCCACCTCTCGCCGGCAATCTTCTTAGATCGAAAGAATTCCTCAAGTATCCTGACATTGGTACTTATACGCAGAAATTTCAGTTCATATATGCAATTAACGACATTATAAACTGTAACCTTTACACTGAATGCAGATTGAAGTGTATGTAGATGAGTAGTCTGGTGGCTTATCAGCCCAGCTCTGCTCAAACATAATCTTCCGCACACCTCACATTCCAGACCAATTTGGCACCCTCGCCAATCCACTGGTCCTTTCACCCTCCCTTTCCGGATATCACGTTTCAGCCACTCATACTGGGTTCGATACGCCTCAAACATGGACCCACCCCGCCGCCAGGTCCTTCTTCACTCTCCACACTCCAAAGCAAGACTCTCCCAGGTTCTTTCATCTATCTCACATTTTTTAAGGTGGACTTCACAAAATGTTTGAATCTCATTTTAGACTTTTGAGCCAGACGTTTTCCCCCGGCGTGCTCGCCATAAAGGAGCTGTTTGGGGAGTCGACCGTCTAACATCCTCACCACATGTCCATTCCATCTCAGTCTATGCTTGATAATGTGAGAGACATGCATATATATATATATATATATATATATATATATATATATATATATATATAAATTAAAGATATTGTAGAATTGAATTTACAATATTTTATTTAAAACAGGGAATACCAAATAAAGATTAGGGCTCCTTATTCCATAAAGTTTCAAAAAAAGGCTCTCCTCCTCAGAGAAAAACATTAGCAAAAGGTAAGTATAGATAAGTATCTATTTTTGCCCGTTAGCTCAATATTTAAAAAACTGTTTAGAAAACAAAATTGAAAGTAAAATAACATCTTATAGTAAAAATGAAAAGGACTAGTCAATAAAGTTCAATTAGTATGGTTGTAAATATTCGGTGAGATTCAAAAGTTCGTAATAGGTGGGGCGATTTGTGAGTCCAGGAGAAGTTCAATAAGATATACTTTGGAATCTCTTAAAAAATATCCAGTGTTAGAAAAGGGATAAAATGTCCGTGTTTACGATTCCTGTAGTGAAGTGCGGAAGTAAAATCCAATGCATGGAATTAATAGTCGGGAGGCATATGAAGTCCATTTTTGTTTTTTAATTTAGTATTCAAATGGAAAAAAATTAGGAAATCGTGACTTCTGGAAAATCTACCACAGTGTAGTAAATAATGGGCAATCAACAATTCCCCCACTAACCAACAATCACGGGGTTGTTTGCTCAGCGACCGACAAGGCTAATATGCTTGCCAGCCGGTTTGCCTAAAACTCCACACTGGACCCTTCCAACAACCCCCTGCCTGACTTTCCTTTGCGGACAGACGCCACGCTAGACGATCTAAAAATCTACCCTGCTCAGGTACACGCTATAATAAAAAACCTTGACACTGCAAAAGCATGTGGACCTGATCTCATCCCAGCTGTGCTATTAAAAAGGGCTCAGCCGAAGTAGCTCCAGTTCTCTCCAAACTCTACAACAAATGCCTTAATGCATCATGCTTTCCGGGCCGTTGGAAAACTGCTTCTGTAGTACCAGTATTCAAGAATTCTGGCGAAAGAACTGACCCATCAAATTATCGCCCCATTAGCCTCATCTCACTTTTCGCCAAAATATTTGAGACCATAATTAACCATACTCTAGTCCGGCAACTTACAGATACTAAACTTCTGACTGACAAACAATATGGATTTAGACAAACCCGTTCCACAGCTGACATCCTCACTGTAATCTCTGAACGTATATACCATTCACTGGACAAAGCAGGGGAGGACAGAGCGGTAGCTCTAGATATATCTAAGGCTTTGGACAGGGTATGGCATGAGGGTCTCCTCAGGAAAATTAAATCATACGGTATCACTGGTAGAATACTTAACATAATGAAAACCTTCTTAGATAAGAGAAAAATCCAGGTTGTCCTTTACGGTCGTACATCTAAACAGTGTGATATAAATGCGGGAATGCCTCAGGGGTCTATCCTTGGTCCTCTATTGTTCCTAATATTTATTAATGACCTCCCCGACAAAACTGCCTCTGAGATGGGTATATATGCTGATAACACCACACTCTATAACAGGCATGACAGGAAAACAAATGAACACATAACTAAAGAAATAGCAAAAACACTAGAGGATGACCTCCAATCTGTAGTGGAATGGGAACATAAATGGATGGTCACATTCAATGCTGCCAAACTAAACTGGTTTCCTTCAATAATTACAAGAAACCTTTTCTGTCACCAATAGCAATGGCCAGTGATTCCCTGTCTGAGAATACATATTTCAAACTGCTTTACCCAACGTTCACAGGAAACATGAGTTGGAACAATTATATTGAAACCATTGCCAGGGCCGCTGCGAAAAAGGTAGGCTCTCTCTACCGTGGTAGAAAACTACTGACACCTGAAAGTATCCTGTACCTCTATAAGGCCACCATTCGCCCATGTATGAAGTATTGATTTCAATTTATGGCTGGTGCATCTGCTGGTAGTCTCTCGCTCCTAGACAAAGTTCAAAAGAGAGTCGCCAATCTTATAGGCCATGAAATGGCATCTAAGCTTCAGCCTCTGTCCCATCGACGAAACGTTGCATCCCTCTGCCTGTTCTACACGTATTTTAATGGTGAATGCTCTGATGAACTACAGACACTTGTGCCCCCACGACGTAGACACCTTCGACAAACCCGACAGGCCGCAAAGTCCCACCCCCACACTGTAGAGGTCCCTAGATATACAAGATCTTTCTATTTCAGTTACTTCTTCCCCAGAACCGCTATACTCTGGAATTCCATTCCAGGTCCCTGTTTCCCTAACAGTACTGACATGCAGGAGTTCAAGTGTAACGTGAACCGACATCTTGCTGCCCATATCCCAACATAGTGCCTTAGTAATTGCTGCCCCTGATAGTAGCCCCCTACACCAAAGTGGCAATGTGCCTTGTTTGGGGTAAAAATGTAATAAAAATTTTTTTTTTAAAAGGAGAGATAAAATGTAAGGAACTAGATATGAAGCGGGCAACATTGGCAAAACACCCTTCCATGGCCAATGCAAATCATAGAAAAAGTGACGGAATGAAATAAGGTCAAAGTAAGGGGGAGGGGAGTTTTATAAGATGGATAATGTATGTCATAAAAGGAATTAAAAGGGGCAGAGAAGCGGTGTTAGAGTGGGAAAGGAAGTAAGGATAAGAGGGAAGGACAGAAGCTTAACATATTAGGTGTTAAGAATGAAGATTTATAGAATAGAATGATAGAAAATAAAGGCTTAGAGGAGAATGATGAAATGCTGAAGAGGAAGACAGTGTCCAGGCACTAAATCTGAAGTTATTTAGCACTAATAGCAGAGGGAGGAGTGAAAAAGCTAAGGGTGTGCATTAGAAGTATATAAGGGGATTAGAGCTAAATGATAATAGTGTAATTAAAATGACGTAAAGATCGAAAAACAGAACTATTAGGGAAGTAAGATATGAGAATTAAAAGTTTTTAAATAATGATAAATAAAGGAGAAAAAAAGCATTATAGATAAAATGGAAACTACAGGTTAGTATGATATAAAAATTATGAGCCAATGACTCAAAGGTGAAGGAAAGTGGTTGGAAAATGTTATGTAATTTCATAGTGGCTATACTTGTAATTTTTCTATGTTTGCAGCTTTGAATTAATTCAGTTTTAGAATTAATGATATTAAAACTTTGAGATAAGGTGATAATATTCACAACGTTCGATATACAAAGCTGATAATACGCGCCCGGAGTCTAGTACTTACATATATTAGTATTGATCGTTTAATGGAGAAACTTATAGTCCTAAGCTCTAAGATTTTTAATTAATGTAGAAAGTGTTGTATTTTATTAGTCATGTTATCTTCGTTAAATGAGTGGACATCGTTTGAAATGCGGGGATTAATTAGCGTGGAAGTTGAGACAATGTAGGTATGGTTTGAAGAGGGTGTTCCTTGAATGTTAATTGTCTGATTACTATTATTAATATTAGGTAAAGAAAGGCTGCTATAAATATTTCCGTTATGGATATTTCAGGCTTGAATCGTCATTGTAAGAAAAGTCAGCAATATATCTGGAGAAATGATGGGGTGGATAAGATAGTTACTATTATCGATATCGGGATAGAACTAATATGGGAGGATTAACTTTAATATTATTAGAATTTTTAGATGCGATTCTCGAGGGTTTACTCTTATCCTAAGCAATGGAATAAGGCTGTTGTTCTATAAACATATGTTTCTATGTTAACATTTCTTTCTTGCACTTTCGAATGTGAAAAGTTGTTATTAATCTTTTTTTTTTTTTGCGAATTTTTCTCATATATACTTGCTCTTCTGGTTCGAAGAAGATATGGCTGTGAGCCTAATAATGGGAGCAAACATATTTTTAATTTTTCGAAAACTGTTCTGACAGACATTGAAAATCGAGTTTTATCTAAGGGGTTAGATTTCTGTATTTCCCCCACTGGTATGAATAAAGAGAGAACACTCGCTTCTTTTAAAGTTTTGTTTTCTACACTAAAACGTAATACTCGCTATTCCCTGGAGGATATTTCTGGGATGAAAACAAGTTTGGTGAACTTAGCACATTGATATAGCAACACTCCTTTTTATGGCAGCGACATATTTTGGAATAAAAAGTAATTAAAAACTATCCAAGCGTTGAAATCAAATGCTGACATATATATGTGTAAACCAGACAAAGGAGCAGGAGTTGTAACTATGGATGAATCCGATTACGTTGAGAAATGCTATTGATTCTCAACGATGCTTCTAAATTCCCGAAACTTGGCCCTGTCGAGTTGACCGATAATACTTGCAAGAACAAGGCCAAAATGCAAAGACGTCTACTTGCATTATTTAAAAATAATGTTTTTTTTTGCAAGGACGTCTGTGACAAGATTAGATCCTCAGGGTCTGTAACGTGCATCCAGGAGATAAGCGCCCGCGTGTTTGCGTGTTGTGTGGGTACGTGGGAGAGACGGATGAGGGGAAAAAGACTTACCTCCAGACCAGCTCAGCGTTACCGACCAAAAATAGAAAAGAGGACCAAGATGGCGACCGCCGTCTTTTGTAAAGTATGATGTCTCGCAGTCACACGAATTCTCGGAATATGCAAATTTAGCCGGCCTAGAACGACGATAAAAGCGGGTGAGGGGAAAGATGTGGGGGAGTGACGATTGAGTTGGTTGGGGAATCGTGTGGCTGTTGCTCCTTGTGCCGTGTTGAGGATATCTTACCGTGTTAAAGAGAGAGTCGGGCGCCATCTTGAATTTTTCCTTACATTTTTTTCTTACAAGCTATTTCGGCCATTTGGCCTCTAGGACTATGACCGAGTCGAAATTTGACTTAAAGCTCATACCCGAGTTTGACGGGTCCACGTCCATCGTCGACTGGGTTGAAAGGGTCGAGCTGACGTGCGACCTTTGTGAGGTGAAAAGGGTACACACTGTAATTCCCCTGAGATTGGCTGGGGGTGCCTTGAGTGTATATCAGCAACTCAGTGCTGCCGAAAAGGGAGATGTCACCGCAATTAAAGCTGCGCTGTACAAGGCATTTGCCATGGATCCTTGTACGGCCTATGAAAAATTTGCTTCCCGAAAACTTCTACCGGAGGAAAGCGTGGACGTTTTCTTCGCTGAGTTAAAGAAACTCGCAGTTCTGTTCGGTGGAGGGGTGTCGGAGCGGACGCTCGCGTACGCGTTTGTGGCGGGCCTTCCCACTCGGGTGAAGCAGCTACTGAGAGCCTCAACCAGCGTTTCAACAACGACCATGGAACACTTGATGGAACGTGCTCGAGCCACCATCAAAGATGAGGAGGACCTGGGGGAACCAGTTGTGATGGCGACACAGACAGGCCAGATTGGCGCTCGGGAGATTCCGAATCAGAACCCTGCAAGCAATGGGAAATGTTTTCGCTGCGGCCGACGCGGACATTTTGCAAGGAATTGCACCAACAGGGGGGCGTGTGCGCTGTTTTAAGTGTGGCGGTTTGGGGCATCTAGCCCAAAACTGTGCGGGAAACGTATCAGGGGAGAGGACGTCAGCGCCGCCCTGCTCCCCGAGCAAAATTTGAACAAGGCGCAACCAGTAATAACCGTCTATGTAAACAGGATACCCTGCTCAGCACTTCTCGACTCAGGCTGTTCGCATACTATAGTGAGCACCAGGCTGTGTCCAAGTTGGACTAAGAGGAAGATCAAAGTCACCACGATAGGAGGCGAGACCCAGACATGCTGTGGAGCTGGAACTGTCAAGATCTACACGGACACCGGTGCAGCCACTAAGATCAATGTGCTCCTGACCCAAGGAAATCTCCTGGGGTTTGACCTGTTGCTCGGATACGATGCCATCAAGGCGCTGGGGGGAGTCGCAATTCATCGGGATGGAAAGGTGCGATTCTTAGAGGCCCCAGTGTGTGCAGCGCTCCATATCGATCGGCCGGATTTTACAGTGGACTACGACTCGCGCAAGAGGGCCTGGATTGCATCTTGGAAGTGGACCGAGGGAATGGCACCGACTAAACTCAAGAATGGGGTTGCAGAGTACCCTATACCCAGTGAGGCCCGAGCAGAATACGAAAAGGAACTAAAGGCGTGGATCCAAGATGGCTGGTTAATCCCCTACCCTGAGGACAAGCTTGGGCCTCCGAAGGGTCTAATACCCTTGATGGCAGTAGTCCAGCATAACAAGTCGAAAGTACGGCCCGTGCTGGACTATAGGGAGCTTAACAAGCATATTGAAGCCTACACTGCCGATGCTGACGTATGCGCCAGTAAGTTGAGGGAATGGCGTCAGAAAGGCACTAATGTCTCAATATTGGATTTACGAAAAGCCTATTTACAGGTGGGAGTTGATGAGACGTTGTGGCCGTTCCAGACAGTTTGGTTCCAGGGGCAGAGGTACTGCCTTACACGCCTTGGCTTCGGCCTAAATGTGGCACCACAGATCATGAAGACTATTGTCAACACAGTATTGTCCCAAGAAAATCCCATGAGGGACTCAACGTCAGCTTACATTGATGACGTATACGTCAATGAAGATGTACAGTCTGCGTCGTGTGTCAAAGAAAAGTTGGCTCAGTTTGGTCTGGAATGCAAGAATCCCGAACGTTTAAGGGAAGGAGCACGTGTATTGGGATTGGATGTTTATGAAGAGGATGGCACCCTACAATGGAGGCGTGGCAGTGAAATTCCAAGCATCCCCAACCTCGTTACAAGGCGGACCGTTTTTTCTTGGTGTGGAAAACTTGTTGGTCACTTACCGGTCTGTGGCTGGCTCCGCGCAGCTGTTGGTGTGATTAAACGCAGAGCAAATTTAACAACCACGGGTTGGGATGACATATCCGATGATGTCCTACTAACTTTGATGATTAAAGAGACGCTGGAGAGAGTGAACAAGAAGGACCCTGCCTGTGGGCGGTGGTGTGTTAACGGAGACAACGTAGGTGTGTGGGTTGATGCCAGTTCTTTGGCGTTGGGAGTATCGTTGGAGCAAGGAGGAAACGTGTTCGAGGATGCGTGTTGGCTGCGGCCCGTAACAGATTCTCAGCATATCAACCTGGCAGAGCTGGACGCTATTGTAAAGGGGGTAAATCTGGCCCTGCAGTGGCAGTCTAAGAAGTTGACCTTGTACACAGATTCTCTCTGTGTCTACCACTGGGTGTCTGACACACTTTCAGGACGGACACGAACCCGTACCAAGGCAGCAAGCGAAATGTTAATACGGAGAAGGCTAGACACGCTAAAAAACCTGGTATCTGAGTATGGGCTATCACTGAGCGTCACTCTGGTGCCATCACATTGTAATCGTGCTGACCAACTGACCCGTGTACCTCACAAATGGTATGAAGCCGCGAAGATGGGAATGGAGATTACTGCTCGATCTTGTGCAGTTGCAATCGACCCATGTCAAATACAAAAAATTCATGCACAGAGCGGACATCCGGGTATCAAGAGGACCCTTTATTTTGTGAGGCGTGCATACCCAGCAGTGACCAAGATGGATGTCAGACAGATCGTCAGAAATTGTGAGGCTTGCCAGTCTATTGATCCTGCACCAGAGCGATGGCAGAAGGGTCGATTGGAAGTTGAGAGTGTGTGGCAGCGGCTGGCCATGGATATTACCCATTACAGTGGCAAGCCCTTTCTAACTCTCATTGATTGCGGGCCTACGAGATTTGCAGTGTGGCGGCAGATGACCAGACAGGATTCAGCAAATGTTGTTCGCCACCTATCATTCATTTTTTTTGAGCGAGGTGCGCCGGAAGAGCTCCTGACTGACAATGATGCAGCGTTTTGTAGCCAGCAAGTCCGGCAGTTGTTAGATGAGTGGGGCGTCCGTCTACGGTTGCGATGTGCGCATGTGCCATCAGGAAATGGCATTGCTGAAAGAAGCCATCGCAGCATCAAGAGAATTGCTGCCAGGAAGCGATGTACTATTGCGGAAGCAACATATTGGTACAACATTACGCCAAAGGACGGGACGTCCCCTTCAACCGCACCTGCGAATGCTATTTACACGTACCGAGTCGGAGTGAAGGGAATCAACACTACGCAGCCAACCGACAAGGGAACATATAACAGATATGAAGTGGGAGATCCAGTGTGGGTGCGGCCTCCAGGAAATCGGTGCACCGACAAGTTTAAGTGAGGACACATATCTGGAGTGATTAGCCAGCAGTCTGTTTTGGTCGATGGAACCCCACGACATGTGCGAGATCTTCGCCCAGCTACCGAGGTGCGTCATACAAATACAGAAGAAAGCAGTGAAGCGTCTAGCGATGAGCTGCCGATGCACGGATTCAGTGAGCCTCTTCCAGAGACTGATAGCGATACTTCATCTGATGAGGCGGAACCAGATCCAGAGCCCGAATCTGAAACAGTGAATGTACCTCTTCGCAGAAGCAAACGCACTAAAAGGCCCCCCCCGTGCTCTCTATGTGATCATCAGATCAGGGGGGAGTGTAACGTGCATCCAGGAGATAAGCGCCCGCGTGTTTGCGTGTTGTGTGGGTACGTGGGAGAGACGGATGAGGGGAAAAAGACTTACCTCGAGACCAGCTCAGCGTTACCGACCAAAAATAGAAAAGAGGACCAAGATGGCGACCGCCGTCTTTTTTAAAGTATGATGTCTCGCAAAGTCACACGAATTCTCGGAATATGCAAATTTAGCCGGCCTAGAACGACGATAAAAGCGGGTGAGGGGAAAGACGTGGGGGAGTGACGATTGAGTTGGCTGGGAAATCGTGTGGCTGTTGCTTCTTGTGCCGTGTTGAGGATATCTTACCGTGTTAAAGAGAGAGTCGGGCGCCATCTTGAATTTTTCCTTACATTTTTTTCTTACAGGGTCACAACGTCCCAGATTGTATGGTCTCCCTAAAATCCATAAGCAAGTTGTGTCACTGAGACCAAATTTATCTATGATAGGTTCTGCTCAACATTTTTGCAGCCTGTGCGTGAATTATACTGCACGCACTGTAGGCCTCATTCTTTTTGGTTCGTCGAATGCCTACATGGGTTGGGTTCGAATGTAGAGACATCCTTTATGTGTTCTTTCGATGTCTCTAGTCTTTTTACTAACACACCGTTAGATGAGACAATAGATATTTGTATCGACGCGCTTTACGGTGGTCACATGACTTCTCCACGCTTTTCTAAAGAGATATTTACTGAACTTATTTTAATGTGAACCAAATCAGTTGAGTTTAGCTTTGATGACATTATGTATTGTCAGGTCGACGAGGTTTCAACGGGGAGTCCGTTGGCCCCAATGTTAGCTGATATTTTTGTCGGTTTTACTAATCCGCTTTGTTTAATTCTGCAACAATACCCATCACATATTTTAGATATGTCAGTAACACTTTTGCTTTGTTTTCATCGCAAAGTTAAGCGTTATCTTTTTTTAATAGGTTGAATTCCTTGCACGGGGATCTTAAGTTCACTATGGAAAGTGAGAAGGATATTTCTCTTCCCTTCTTGGATGTTCTTGTTGAACGTACAAGAGGGGGCTTTCTCACTACCATTTATAGGAAGCCCACTTTTACTGGCTTATATGTGAACTGGTCGTCATTTGTACCCATATCACGCAAGATCGGCTTAATTAATACGCTGGTATATAGAGCTCTCATGATATGTTCACCTAATAGATTAGATTCCGAACTTGATCAGATCAGAGAAATATTTATCAATAATGATTATACCTTAGACCTTATTGAAGACTGCATTGACAAGAAGGTTGATGGTTGTAAACCCCCTAAATAGTTTGGGTTAGCGAAGTGCGCGGTTTATTCAAAATTACCGTGGATTCGGGATAAGAGTATTAAATTGTCAAAACAAATTGTTAGAAGTTATTATAGGTGCTTCTACTCTGTTTCCTTGCGTTTGGTATACACTACGAGACCGGCTTTTCCCTCTTTTCGTAAAGATAGTTTGCCTTACACCCAAATTAGTAATATTGTTTATCAATTTAAATGTCAGTGCGATGCTGGTATTGTCGGGCGAACATCTTTGCATTTGCTAACTCGTATAAACCAGAAAATGAATGTATAAAAACTATATGTAAAATATATAGATTTATTCACTTATTTAATAAAAGTATACATCAAGTAAGTGCGTTGGGTAAGCGATCTCTTTATACCATAATATTTCAAATCCCAATGCCTCTCACTAGAAGAGTAAAGAAGATGCTATGTAACACGATAGGAATGTGACGTCTAACGATAGTTACATTAGGACCGAAATAAATTATTGGAGCTGTTTTGAGGAACTATATATCGATCTCTACTATAAATGAGGGATGCAGTTTGTAATATATAATGTAGGTAGGTATATAACATATCTGTCATAGTGAGTTTAATGTAAGTGCAGTATGTATGTTTAAACTCTCGGGGAGAAAATAGGGTAAGTTACTTGAAAGAAGTTTCTTATTAAACCTTATCTGTAGATGTAGTTTTAGCTATGAATGGGTTTTACATAAAATAGTGGAGGTTTATGCCATTTGGATATTTTTAGCAGGTGTATCTGAGATCATAACAGCATTTAAAATATATAAGCTCCAGAACAATTTGTTAAGCTTTGTATTATCCCGATAAGTCTCACCTTAAAAATTGATTTTATTATCTTCATTTACCCGTATATATATATATATATATATATATATATATATATATATATAATATATATGTGTGTGTGTGTGTGCGTGTGTGTGTGTGTGTGTGTGTATGTGTGTGTGTGTGTGTGTGTGTGTGTGCGCGCGTAAATAAGATCAACTTGCTCGGTTGATAAAAAACATACATCCGCCGGTTTTCGACTTCCGTTGTCAAAAAGTCTGCTCAGAGATTTCCAGCATCTTGGCATATTCGTTCCGTAAAAAATGAAAACAAAACCGTAAACGCCATTTTCTTTTTTACATCGGCATTTTAGAAATCGTTCTTTTTCGCATTTCATTTTTTTTTTTTTTTTACTTTACATGTCTACATTACATCATTCTAACATGAACAAAAACGCAATATGCATGCATGAATAAAACTGGAGGTAATTATAAAAAATGTTCCGTTTCCAAAAATCCGTTTTATTAAAAAAGACAATGATTTTATTTATATCAGTACTACTAGTCTGGGTGCCCGGGGGGTGAAGTATGTGTTGAGCAAAAACAAAAAAGTGGTAGTAAGCAGGCAGGCTCGAACCCGTACCGCGAAGGAGGAAAATAATGCGAAAAAAAGTGACGAGTTTGCTGTTGCGTCATCGCCAAACCGGAAGTGACGAAAGTTTAAATTAAGGCTAGTCAATAGAAAAGAGGGGCGGACTTTCGAAAACATCGGCGAAAATAGTGACGCCTCCCTGTAGAAAAATGTCCAGTTGAGGGTGAAGAAATTAATGTTTTTAGCTATTTTTTTTATATTTGTCGTCCCAAGAGTCGGGATTCAAAACGGTGCCGATTTCGTGAAAATCCGTCGCCTCTGTCGAAAGTTTTAAGCATACATACATACATACATACATACATACATACACACATTTAAACCGGGCCCTGTCGGTGGGTATTAGAATACGCCGACTGCCCCCCTCCTGCAGAGGGTAAAAGTCCTTCAATGGCGGTTCTGGATATGACCTTAAACTATATCCAGTGGTGAGGCCCCAGCTTGTGGGCTTTGGGGAGTGTGGAGCCACCCTTTAATTACCATTGCTCCTAGGTCCACTCTGATCCGGAGTGGTAGTACCTGTTAGGGTCCCAACTAGGGTTAAATAGAAACTGACGTGAAAACATCAAATATACTCTATTAAAAAAAATTTCTTCAAAATCTTTGGATTCGGCATTAAATAACCCGAAAAGGGTTGATATGCCGTAAAACAAAAACAACCAACAAACATTTAAAGCGACAGGTGAGATTTATATTATAGATTATTTTTGTAGGTTGAATGCACATGAATTTGACATTTTTCTAACGTCTAAATATACTTTTTTTATTTGTATAATATTTTTTTTTCTAAATTCACTTGAACATTAACTGTTATTTCTTCGTAGATTATTTGGAGAAATCGTTTTTGTCATGTTTTTCCATGACACCAATTGTTATTTTTTTTCTTTTCGAAATAGACGTCTCTCCCAACAAATTCAACCAACTTCTCTTGGGTTTCCCATTTGTTTTAAATTATAAAATTAGGAAATGGTCACAAATCTAGCGAATGGTAACCGACAGGAATTTCGAATTTGATTAAATAACAAACAATGAGCGTTTCTAGCCTTCCACATTGTCTGACACGATATTTTTATTTATATTTTCATTGCAATTTAAGATGCAATGACGAGTTAAACAATTAAAGATCATAACAATAATACTACTAGTTAGTTTTTTATCACCAGCCATTGTTTGGTCCGTGTACATCACAATAATAATAATAATAATAATAATAATAATAATAATAATAATAATAATAATAATAATAATAATAAATATAACAATAATAATAATAATAATAATAATAATTTATAATAAGAATAATAATAACAATAATAATAAATATAACAATAATAATAACAATAAAAATATTTTATAAAAATAATAATAACAATAATAATACTACTAATAATAACAATAATAATAATAACAATAATAATAATAACAATAACAATAATAATAATAACAATAATAATAACAACAACAATAATAATAATAACAATAATAATAATAATAACATTTATAATAATAATAATAATAATAACAACAACAACAATGATAATAATAATGATAATAATAATAATAATAATAATAATAATAATAATAATAATAATAATAAGATTCATAATATTAATAATAATAATAATACGTCAGTTATCACCCGCAAATGTTTGGTCGGTGCATATTGATTCAATACATACATGTATATACATATGTATATATCTATACGGAATAATCACGTTGACACACCAATTCTCGTCAGACCACCGAAGTTAAGCAACGTTGAACGTGGCTAGTACGAGATGGTTGACCATTTGGGAATTCCAGGCGCTGTATGTGCTTTCCGCTTTTCTCGGCATTGTTTCCAGTCGTCCTGAACCTCCATTTGCAACTGATATTTAACAATGTTGACTCACGAGAGTTGTGGTTGAAGATTGCTCAACTCTTGCCGCAAAACTTTCATATATATATATATATATATATATATATATATATATATATATATATATAGTGGCGCCAAAAGAAAGTCCGTACCTGTCACTTTTTCAAAAACCGCAAATTTAACCAAAATTGAATGTAACTGTTTAAACAACCTTTAACTCATTTGATTCGTCTTCTATTCCTCTATACTTTCACCTATACATTTACCTTTTAATTGAAATATCCTAGTGTTTACGTTAATTTTCAAAAAATTAACATAAAATCGAGAAGGTAAAAAGAAACTTCGCAACAACAAATGAATTAAAACTAGCTTAAAATATCCAACTTTTAGGCAACACAGCATCTCTAATCGTTATTGTAGTTGTTCCAGTTTATACAACGTAACATTTAGTCCATATGCCTCGACTTTCTCTCAGTGATTGTCAGGAGTTCATTACTCTCCTCTTTTCCGGTTTCTCCAATCGAGAAATCGGCGCAGATGTAAATGTGATGAGAAAACGATATAAATGGTTGTTAACACCAGCAATGTTCATGATGCCCCTAAATCTGGTCGTCGTAGAGTTATTTCTTTTAGGGAAGACAATGCTATCAAGATCCGCAGCCTCAGAAACAAATTGAGAAACGGCTTCCCAAATATAACAACAGTGTAATCTTTTTAAAAAGTGCTCTCTTTCTATATTCATGAACAGATTGAAGAAATTTAATCTGCGAGACTGTGTTGCAAGACGCAAGCCACTAATTTCTGTAAAGAACAGAAAGCGCCGTCTGGACTTTGTCAGATGCAATGAAGATCATGACTCTTTATATTGATGAAAATGATTTTTAACGACGAAAGCAAGTTCAATAGGCTAGACATTTATGGTAGGCAGAATGGATTCCTAGGTGTACAGTTTCAAAGCTGCAAGGTGATGGAGGTTAAGTTTTTGTGTGGGACGTTATTAATGCCAATGGTCCAGGGCCTACAGTTCGCTTACAAGGTCGAAATAAGTACATTATTATGTTGACTGAGCATTTTCTACCATATTTTGGCTGAAATTTTGATGATAATTTCATATTCACGCAGGATAATTTACCCATCCACACAGCTGGCAATGTCAAGAGGTTCCTTGAAGAGCATGGTATTCCGTGTTTCGATTGGCCTACACAATTTCCAGACCATAATCCTATCCAAAATGTATGGCATTACATCAAGCAACAGCTACGCAATGATAAAATTTCAAATCTGGAAGAATTAAAAAGAAGTCGGAGGCTCTTTCACCGGAGTATTGCCGCAAACTAATTCAATGAATGGCCCTAAGAAAGCAGGCTGTTAAATCGCAGACGGACTATACGACTATTAATTGGTTCATTGTGTTCCTGTTGTATTTGTGTGTCATCAATGTTCTAAAGTTAAATTTAAATAACAATTTTCTATTATGCGGAGTTTCTTTTCGCCTTCTTAATTTGAACATAATGTTTTAAATTGACGTGAACACTAGGATACTTTAATTAAAAGTCCAATATGAACAGGTAAATTATAGATAAATAAAGCGTCGTAAATAATACGTAGCCAGTAAAAGAAAAAATTAGATAGCATAAATTCTCGAAAAAAAAGCTAAATCCATAGTTACGTATGATTTTAGTTTTTTTTTAAATAAGAAAAATACCACACAAATAACTGATTAAAGAATTAAATACAACTGTAGATTTAACTTTTGCAGGCGGTAAAGGTAAATACGTAGACTTTTCAAGATCGAAGGCCTTCTTGTGTAAAACGAAAAATAGTAAGGCTAGTGTTTCCAAAGGTGGTTTTAAAATACTTATAAGTTATCTTATTATAGAAAGTAGTTTTTATATATTAGATAAAATATTTGCACAAAATATAGGCATATCTGTGTTTATGTAGACTAGAGTATATATATATATATATATATATATATATATATATATATATCATTAATAAAAAATATATATAAACATATAATTATCATAGTTGCAGGAGATTTATAGATGACTTTACATGTGTAAATTATAAAGAGGAATTTGAAAAAAAAAAACAGAAAACATTCGATTTATCCCAAGGAGTGAGAATTGAACTGTGAACAAAGACGAACATACGCTTAATTCCTGGATCTAGATATAAAAATTGAGGATAGAATACTTATTTATAAAATGTCCGATAAAAGAATATCCTTCCTCTTAAAAAATATAGCACATGCCTTATATATATATATATATATATATATATATATATATATATATATGTATATATATATATATATATATACTCGGGTTTTTTATTCAAAAGTAATGGACTAAAAAATTCAACGAGGTTGTTAGATAGTGCTCAATAAAAAGAGCTGATAATACTTGTTTATTGCTATATAAACATGGTCATATATATATATATATATATATATATATATATGGATAGTTTTTTTGTTTATATCCGTTATAAGCGCGGAGTGAAATTTGCAGAATTATATACGTATAAATACGTTTGAAGCCAAAAACTGCAACGCGAATTTTTTTATAAAATAAACGAGTGTTTATTTTTTAAGAAATATATTTCCGAGTAAGATTCCTTTGTCAATCCTTTTTCTCTTTTTTTCTTCGACATGATGTAGAGTGGAAGATAAGTCGACGAAGAGTCCACGTGATGTTGTTAACTGCGGGGTATTTATGGAGCCGGATAAGTGACGCGTGGTCGCGCATTATTAAAATCTGGGTAGTTTTTTTTGTTTATATCCGTTAGAAGCGCTGAGTGAAATTTGGAGAATAAAATATGTATAAATAATAAATACGTTTGAAGCCAAAAACTGCAACAGGAAATTTTTTTTATAAAATAAACGACTGTTTAGTTTTTAAGAAATATATTTCGGAGTAAGACTCCTTTGTCAATCATGTTTTTATCTTTTTTTTCGACATGATGTACTCAGACACGATGTACTATGACATGAATTGTTTAACCCACATTTCTCTGAAGGAAAAAAAACTAGATGCAATATCAAAAATATTTTTGTCCATGTGTTTTGAGGAAAGTAGTATTTGGTGAACACTGCTGGGGAGCCATGGTTAATTATGCTGTTTTATTTTTAAATCATCGAAACAGTGTTAGAATTGTTAGAAAATGACGTCCAGACTATATTGGAATGGAGCCGCAAGTGGGTGGTAACATTTAATGCTAGTAAAACTAAGCTGCCCTCATTTAACAATTACTAGACGCCTCTCTAACCTCCTATATCCATGACAGATAGCACCCTCCCTGAGAATTCTACATTCAAACTCTTCGGCCTAACATTTGCGGGCAATAACTGGAACAAATACATAGAGGTCATTGTAAAGGCTGCTGCAAAGTAGGTGGGTTCCCTCTATCGAGCTAGAAAACTACTCACGCCTGAGAGTATCCTGTACCTTTACACGGCCACTGTTCGCCCATGCATGGAGTATTGTGGCCACATCTGGGCTGGTACATCTACCACTAGTCTCTCCCTCTTAGATAAAGTCCAAAAAAAGACGTGTCAATCTAATTTGTCCTACTTTATCAACTAAGCTCCAGCCCCTGTCTCATCGCCGCAATATTGCATCACTGTGCCTGTTTTTCAAATATTTTAATGGAATGCTTTATGCTGAACTTGTTTCACTGGTACTCCCTCGACGTACATATCCCCGACAAACCCGCTTAGCAATAAGATCTCACCCCTTCGCTGTTGTTGTTTCGAAACGACAGAATGCTTTATATCCTTATAGCTTCTTCCCTCGAACAGCTAGACTTTGGAATTCCCTTCCTTCTGTCTGCTCCCTGATGTGCAGAAGTTTAAATGTAACATAAAGAAACATCTTGTTAGTCCTTCTTAGACATGGTCTCAAATAGTAGCCCCTTACATCCAAGTGGCGATATGCTTTGTAAGGAGTGAACATGAGTAAAAAAAAAAAAAAAAAATTAAAAAAAAAACAGTGTTTCATGGTAAACAACTATCGATCCCTTTAAGAAAATGTTTACTATTGTTTGTCCATTTTAGTAAAACTATTTAGGGGTACGGAAGATTTATTGAGTTACCAACAACATAATCTTCCTACGAATTCCATTATTTTATTTTATTTTATTTATAGCTTTAAAGGTTTGAAAGAAACTTCCTAGACGACGAAACACGTGTTAGTGAATAATTATATTTTAAAAATAATACATATGCCGCTTCTCATTTGAGGGTACGATATTGGTAAAAGGGACAGTTATTCTCAACTCGCATTTAGGTAAAGATGCACTTTCGTATAATTCATTCAAAAAAAGGATTGCAAAAACAAAAACAAATAACATTTACATAAAACACGATACATTCAACCAGTCGTGCGAGATAGCCTAGTCGTAGAGGTTAATTCTTCTTTCCATGAGGTCCCGATTTCGAATCTCGCTAGATCCAGCCACTCTAATGAGCCGTAGACGACGAAACCTGTATCAATGGATAATTATATATATATATATATATATATATATATATATATATATATATATATATATATATGAAAGAAAGAAATCGAATGCCCATTATAGGAATGTTTCTTGTCAGCTGCATATTTCAAGAACTCTTGAAACCGTCAAATACCGAAATGACCAAATATTTTAACAAGCAAAAACACGATCCACTTGGTGCTTGAGCGCCTTAGCCAGGAGACGACTAACAACTTACTTCCTAATACCTTCCTACTTACCTCCCATTACGCCTTACTATGTAGGATCCCACCTTCCCGCCAGACCTTTGATCAATATAGATGGGACAGGTAAAGTACTTTCCCAGTGCATGTCTTTTCTAGCCAATTTAGATTCCCTACGGACATTTTAGAAAGCAGAGAATTAAGTTTTACCAAATGATCATATATGTTATAGAAACAAAATGGGTTCACTTAGAATTCCACGTATACTAAATAAATCCAAATAAGAACTAAAGATGGGGATAACTCAGGTGAATGTTTCGTTTCTACTTACCAAGATATATAGAAATAAAATGCACCCTCTCGTAATAGAATAGTAGTTGAAACATTTAGTTACTAATGTATAATAGTCACGCGGAAAATCAACTAAATTCTAAAGATATATTAAAAATTAAAAAAAAAAAACATATTAGTAAAATATATAATTATCATAGTAGAAAGTTCTGGGCCCATAACCTCTAGAACTGTAAGCCATGTTTAATTTCAGAACAGTTTCCGATGGTTAGTTGTTCTACACAAGTCCTGGAGGTACCTAGTAGACAGTTCTCGAGTCGGAATCCACAGAGCAAAAAAAAATATTCTTACCGTGTTACCACGAAGAAGACATATGCAAATTTCCTACAAGGTTTAATATTTTATGGAGCAATTCTTGTTTCTGATTAGTTGGTAGCCGAACGTGAATGAATTTGATTCGTCAGTTCCTAGCAGCATCGTTTATAAATAGAATCTCCCGACTGTGGGGGATCACACTCGATTATAAAAATATTGCAATATATATATATATATATATATATATATATATATATATATATATATATATATATATATATATATATTACATAGAAAAAAGTGAGCATGAAAATAATATGGTTAAGATTACCCTTAGAAAAGTAAAACGGTCAGTTCTTACAACTGGAAAAGACAAAGAACAGATATCCTAGTAAATCATATACATATTAATAAATTAACTTAAAATATTGCAGCATTAAGAATTGATTATATAATGTTAAATTGAATTTGAAAATAATCTTACTGCTGCAATATTTTAAGTTTTAAATTTATTATATTTTTTATTAGAACCTCTTGTCTTTTTCTTTTTTAAGTTTTGTACAACTAGTCCTTTTACGTTGCTAAGTTTAATCTTAACCATTTTACTTTTCATGCTCGCATTTTTCTATGCAATCCATGATTTTTCCAGGGTTTGCTTGGTCAAAAATCCATAAAAAATATTAACAACTTCTTAAATGGACTAAACAAAAAATCAAATAAAAGACGTACATAATTAAACAAATAGTGCTCAGTCAGTTTGGGTCGGTGAGGGTTAACGATTGAGCAAAGCGACAGTGAATTATCAGCTACAGTGCAGCTGATCGAGAGAGCAGGACAGCGGTGAATTATTACCAAACGAATGAAAACACTGCAAGGAGAGCAAACACATTTGGTTGCTATGGTAACCAACAGCCAATCAGAAAATAAAACGTCTCTCCGTTTCTCACATACTCTGAGAACTTTAGAACACCAGTAATTTTATTATTACTTTTGAAGTGCGACTCTTAGCGAAAGCACATATCACAAATCAACGGCTGTATTTTTGGAATGTTAAATGTTTTGCGTTTGTTTCAGTGTCTCAAAGTTTTGCATGGAAATTGAATTTAAAAAAAAACTGTAAAACATGAAAATAAAAGAAAGTTTCGTTTTTTTTTTAATTAAAAGAATCGTACTAAACTTTTGTGGCATTTCTTTAAGAATCTCGGATTGGATTCGAATTATTGTTTCATTTAAATAAAAATTAATTATTTATAAACGATTTTAACTTGCAATAAAAGTTTATAACATTACGTAAAAGTGGAATACCATTTAAAAATCAAGTTTTAAAAGGCAAGTCTTTAGTTAGTCCTCTGAAGCAATTTTACGTAATGTTATAAACTTTGCTTATTTTTTCTTTTAACTGATTAATTACGATTTCAACTTGCAATGAAAAATACGAGTGGAATTCGTAAAATGCTTCTGGAACTCATAACCTTAAGCTTCTTGTCATCAGCAAATCAAAGTGTCCCCGAGCATTGAAAGGAGTTTCACCTTTGCCAGTATCCTACTATTCTTCACGAAATGGATGGATGAATCAACAGTTGTTTTTTGCAAGAACTTGTGCCAGTTATCCAGATGCGTTTTCTTGAATTAGGTAAACCTGATTCAAAGTGCTTGCTTCTGTTGGACAATTGTAGAGCACATCCTCATAAGTCAGAACTAGTGTCATCTAGCGGGAATATTTTTGTGTGCTACTTACCACCTAATGTGACTTCTCTCATCCAACCTATGTATCAAGTGATTATTTGGAACTTAAAATCTTTCTACAGAAATGATTTCATGATGAATATGATAAATAGTACCGTGAGTCTAAGCGGTTTTCAGCGCCATTTTACTATAAAAGATGCTATATTTTCTATCGCAAGTGCATAGAATCAAGTTCGAGCAAGCACATTAACAAAAGCATGGGGTAAATTATGCCCAGCGCCAAAGGCTCCTGAACTGAAAGAATCAGAGAATACATCTGGTCTAGAACAAATTCTTGAAACCAAACGGTTACCGACCAACCACGCAGTTCTTAAATCACCTAATGCGAATGATGCTGAAATGTGGGTGCAACAAGATGAGGAAACTACTGATCAATATCCTGAAGGCAGTAATGGTGATGAAAATAGCGACAGCTCCCATTCTCTTGACCCTAATAAAGTAACCAAGAACACTCTGATGAAGCAATATCATGGGATGATGCAGAAAATTCTATGGAGAGGGTTATAAAATTTCTAGAAAAAAGTCTTTACTCTAGTGACACCTATGTTTTGCAAGCAATGTCACTCCGAAGAGATATAATCATAAAGAAGCTACAGAACCAAAAAGTTGTAGATTTTCGTGATCGCTTACGGAATACAATGGCAGGGCCCGAGAGCTTAATCGATGAAAAAAGAAACTGCAATGAGACTCATTCGATGAATAACTAAAAATAAACTGTATTTTACATAAATGTATGATTTCTGTAAATGATAACTGAGGTAATAAATACCTAACAAGTAAGAGTAGATTTAATTTATTTTTAATGTTTTTGTTCCTGGTAAGAATATTTAACAATTCTTTCTTGCAATATATCGTAAACTCAACTTAAAGTATCATATAGCAATGGATTTCATTTACTATTTCTGAATGCTTAGAAAATTAAAGTTATACAGCACATTTTTTATCACGAAACTTGAACAGCACCCTCTAATTTGAACGAAACGGATGTTCAAATTATAGGACATATACTGTACAAGATGTATGTATATATATATAAATATATATATATATATATATATAATAAATTATAATTTTATATAATTATAATTTATACTTATAATGTTATAATAAAATAGAAAACTTTAAAAAAATAAATAATAAAATAAAAATAAGCATTAATATAATTTTTTTACATTTTATATATATAACGTATATATATATAAACTATATATACATAATATATATATATATATTATATATAAACTGTAAAAAATTATATTAATGCTTATTTTTATTTTCTATTATTTATTTTTAAAAAAGTTTTTATTTCTTTATTATTTTCTTTTATTTTTTGAGGCAGAGAGACTGACAAAATATGTTCAAATATATGAATGTTTGGAACTTACATTTGACCACACTTACGCAACTAAGAATATAAGGTAATAAGACACTAAAAAAAACGATGGCTGTGCATGGGCGTTCAGAGGACGCTTAGTCATACGAAGGCCGTTCCAAGAGTACAACAATCCTTTTTTAACCAAAAAATGTTAAATAGCTAACAGGACGAAGGTGGTACCATTTAAACAGGTGACCTTTTGGGCTTCAGAATTTAATTTCTACATAGTCATTCCCAGCGCACTTTTACCATGAATTCAATGACAAATTGCTGCTTCTAACGGACGTTAAAGAAAGAGTTGCTTATTGACAACCTCACACCAGCAGTATCTCCAACAGAAAGTGAATTGTCAGGTCATGAATGCATACGTTCAGTCATCATAATAATGTTCGGGCGAAATAAACATTGGAGGCATTACTTTTTGAACGCCCCTTCTAGGTGCTGTATATGCTCTCCGCTTATCTCGGCATAGTTTCCAGTCGTCTGGGACTTCTCCCTGCAACTGGACTCAAGCAGTGGCAATTCAGGAGAGGTGTGGTTAGGAATTGCGAAACCATTGCACCACAATTTCACGCGCAGCTGCCCCCACAGGGTGTATCCATCGTCTTTCGAGATTGAATGGAGACTTTTAGAAACACACACACAGATATATATATATATATATAATATATATATATATATATATATATATATATATATATATATATATATATATATATATATATATATACTTAAATATCTGGAATAAAGATGACATAACTTTATTATAACACCAGGTCAATAAGGAAAGTAATGAGGTTGAAAACACTTTTTTAGGCCATGGTAATACCTTATAAAGACTTGGAATTCTGAATTTCGCTGTATCTACACACACGCGCGTGCATATATATATATATATATATATATATATATATATATATATAAATAATAAATGACAAAAAGTTATATTCCAAAATTCATAATGTTGACCATCTTATAATTTATTCCTTTAATTCAGTTGCCTCATACAATTCTTGACAGTATGTGTTTCATACCGCAAAACCAATCACTAAATTATCAGTGAATCTATTATGTCCTAAACTTATCAGGAGAAATAGCAACAATCAATCCGTCAAAAGGAATTGGAGTGTGATTTAATCATGTCAATTCACACTTCAATTCCTTTTGACGGATTGATTGTTGCTATTTCGTCTGATGAGTTAAGGACATCATAGATTCACTGATTTATAAAATTATTAAGTGATAGATTTTGCGCTACGAAACAGATACTGTCAAGAATTATATAAGTCAACTGAATTAAAGGAATATATCATAAGATGGTCAACATCAGAAATTTTGGAATATAACTTTTTATCATGTATTCTCTATATTGCTCTGTAATTACATTGAGCTTCTTAAATAAGGATATAAGGATTGATATATATTATAAGAAAATATATTTCTACAGAAATATATATATATATATATATATATATATATTACTAATTAAAAGGCTAAATCTGTATAACTTTATGTATTTTAATTTGCTTAATATGTTCGGAGTTTAATAGATAATACTTAATTCGGCATCATGATTTCTGAGATCGACAATAATCTATTCTTATGTAACGAACACTGGCGACGAGGAAAATTAAGAATCTTGCATGTTAATCACCAAGCAATCTGGCGACGAGGAATATTACATAATTCGAAATTATGTTACCCACCACACTATTGACAGAGAATTCCAAACGGATTTTTTCAAAGAACCTTGAAAAGGACGCAGAAACGCTGGTGACGTAACATTCTTGAGCAGCTTAAAAAGGATGCCACAACACGGGCGACAACGATACTTACAGAACTTTTATTTGAGATCATTAAAAAGATCAACTCTTCGAGATAATGCCGGAAGTTGCTAACAACTCCAGCTGCTATAAACAGGTTTTACTTGTGAAGTTTAAAGAATCTGTTGTTGGATTCTTTTTTTTTTAGATGAAGTGAATTTCCTTTCTTTTTCTCTCGAAGAGGAGGTCAGGTATTTCATATTATAAACTTTTAACAGGAGAATATTTATCTAAAAAGAAAGAAAAATAGCGTATCACTATCGAAATTATAAACATTTCCGAAAATGTTAATTAAGTAAGAAGGCAAACCAAAATAAACGTTACAAAACTTAGCTGAAGACTGTGAAAGACATCATCAAGATTCTAACAAGGTGCCAAATATACTAAAGAATCGGTAAAAATAAGTCAGAGAGCATATTCCAATCGTCTTTCAAAAATAACTCATACCAAAAGCAGATTTGTTTCACGCTTCATCTCAGTTCAATAAAATCGAGAAAAATTACTGTTACTGTTTACTTTTAGTTAGACACCAGTGTCGCTTTTTTAACGTGGAAAAGAAACAAAAATAAAAAAAAAATTGTTCTAGTCGAGAAGGATTTCTCCTCCACTGTGGGAGAACAAGAAAGTGACGTGCAGCATCTCAAGAACAGATACTACACCGAAGGCCCATAACGTCTTGTCTTATGGGATTGTTCTCCAGCTGTTCATTGGACTCTGGTGTATGATAGTATGGAAGGTTCTGAAAAGGAGGCATGCGTGTAAAGAAAAAACTGCAGCTTTTGGGTGTAGCGGAATCAAATGATCGTGATGAAAGAGAAAATATGGCATATATATATATATTTTTATATCAACTCTCTTTTCCTTCGTAACTAAGAGTGACCAATAAGACGCATGCTTTTAGCAAAGCAGAAAAAAATGGAAATTCTATTATCCGCACCAGTTGACCCATTTCAATTTCTCAATTTCCAAGAGATTGTAAAACCATGTAAAACAATATAATATTTTCCAACAGTTTTTCTCGTTAATAGCTCTTGGAAATGAAAATGAAGTCGGTCCTCTTATTTCATGGCGAAGGAGTCTCAAAAAAGAAACATTCATGGTAGCGTGGGTGCACAGAGTAGTATCTTCCAATTGTAGTGTCAAATTTTATGGAAACTCCTCAACAATATCTCCCTGTTTTCTCCTCTGCATACGTTGTTACACCATGTGTAATAAAATGGAACCTGATTATAAATAAGAGTTTTTGCAAGATTATCTTGTTTACATAATTTAAAAGTGCAGTAAAAGTTGTGTCATTTGGATTTAGCGGGCCTTTCGCAGCATTTTCGTTTGTGAAATAAACTCTCTGACCAGTTTCAAGATGAACTGCAAAATGTTGGATTGTAGGATGTCTTTCATGAATGGAAAACCCCTAAAATACGCCAAAATGCTTCCAATTAGTGCCCACATATCTACCATGTAAAGATGGAGTAACTTCATCACTAATGTTTTCGTGGGAAAAAACATGGCTACATTAGATGCCTTATTTATGTATTTGCAAACATATTTGATAGATTTCAAAGAATTTTAAAATTCAACATTCATGTGAGCATTGTGTGTCTTCGACGCTAAGGTAAAATAAAAACAATCCACCTATTGTCGCCGTCATGACTACCAACCTTTGTTTTAAAGCCATCATCTTTAGGCGATCTTCTCCTATAAGACGGATAATCCTCCTTATTAAACTGATTTCGAGTGGAACGTTTTTAGGATATCTTTTTGTACATTAGCCATCAACCATGCAAGGTGAATTTCTATTGATATTACCACAAGACCCATGCATCATGTGACTTTTTACAATTTAAAATAAAGTTGAATTAGTTTGTATATCAGGTAACTCAACTAATATAATGGAATCAATTTGATTGGAGTTGATTTTTCTGGTAAGTCACAAAAATATATACGCATGAAGCAAGTTTCTTTTTTGCCACTCAATTATGTACATGAAGCATTGTAGTGGGCCAAAGATGTTTTGATTTCTTTATCATAGTCATCACCTTGATTATCTTCAGGAAAAACACCTTTTTCGATTGATGTATGCTTGTCCAGGGAGTGGTTCGTCTTGAATTTCCTACCATTTTGGATTTTAAGTGAATATGATAAAAGGTCTAGTTTTCCATAATTTCTAACATAAGTCATTACATTTAGGGTCCTTTCATGCATATATCGTTAACTACCTATGAAGCTTGAAGGTAATATGCATATCTGACCTATGTAGTTATTTATATGATCTTTGAGATGCATGTAGGAATCTACTTTTAGCTTGTTTTAATGAGTTTTAATATATAAAAGGATTTCTGCTTCAACTTTTGCAAACATATAAACAACAAATTGATGGAAGAGATTTTGACTTCTGTGAAGATGATTGAATGAATTATCTCTGATCATAAAATGGTACGCGTAATCCATATATGAAAAATGTTTCGTGGCATTTCCAAACTTATTTTTGGTCAAGTGAGATGTGATAAAGGGCTATAACTATATTTTTCTATTTTTATTTATTTTTAGATAAAAAATAAATTTAAATACGATCAATCAAACAGTAAAATATCTGAGAAATATTTAAAAAATTCAATTCTGCTGTATTTCAATTTTTAAAAAAAAGTTAGTACAAAATATTTGTAAATAAAATTTGTTTTCTTTGTGAATAATTCCAAGTGTAGTATCTATCATGGAAAAAATAATTTTAACTTTATTTTCGAATAAATAATTAGACATTCAGATTAGGATAATAGTCCGCAATAAAATAATTAATAAATTATATTCATCTCAATGAATTCCAATTAAATAATATATATAACATTTGGTACGGACTCGACCATAGATTATCAGATAATAAATAAACATCGATTTTTATGACCAAAAACTTGATCGCCCCTCGGAGTCCGTGGCGTATTGGATAGAGACGTTGAATCTCTAGGGTTTCAGGTGAGTATTGTCTGAAGGTAGCGGGTTCAATCCTTCCCAAAAGCTGATCACCGGCTTGCTTGGCCAAAAAGTCGTGAAACAACAACTACGGATGGCAGTAATTGCTGAGAATGCAATTAAGAGATTCGAAGTTTCTATCCGTCGCGGTTACCACCTGACGATGGCCAGAGGAATAGTTGGCCGAAACGTCGTGAAACAACAATATCTAAAAAGATAAGAATAAGTCCGCAGTAAAATTAATTAATAAACGCCTTTAAGTAACTTTGATATAAAAAAAAAAAACAGTTACTTAAATGGGACAAAAACTGACCGAAAATAATACTTAATAGTTTCACCTTCGATTTTTATCATAAATTATTTTAATGTTGGTAAAACCTTATTTGAGTCACCTAAATAAGTTTCGGCATTACTCACAAACAACTTATTTTTCTTAAACTATATTTTAGTAAAACAAATTAAATACCAATCTATGAAAGACAGATGCCGAAATTTTATTATACGACACCTGTTCAAACTGAAGCTTAGAACAATATTTTCATGTGAACTATACTAAAAAAAATCTTGTTAACCTTTGTTACATATTTGCATGCTATAGAGTGCAGGTTCGAACGCAGATGATATACTTTTATTTTACCATACTTCATCAAACTGAAGCTTAATTATAAACGCAGATGGATATAAACTGTTTTTGTTAAAGTTTGTGACATATTTCGATTCTATTAAGGCCAGAATACGGCATTATCCCGTCCACACACCGATTTCCGTCAGATCACTGACGTTAAGCAACGTTGAACCTGGTCATTAGTAAAGTGCTTGACCAATTTGGTAATTCCAGGCGTTGAAGGTAAGAGAACGTCGGCACTTCCCTGCAAGAGTTGCAAAAACCTACAGTCGTAACCTAAACTAACGGGGATATACATGCGACCGGGAAGCGCTTGTGAATTTCATACTCCCTTTGAATGAAGCTGTTAAAACCCGAATAGGGTTAGTACCGATTCACAGATACATGGAAGCAAGGCACGAACGGAGACCCGACAATTTTATTATACCATCTCTGTCCAAGCTGAAACATATCAAAGTATTATACGTATCCATATATAAAAAAAACCCTTCTAATTTTTTTATTTTATTTCCATACGCTGGCGGTCATGCGCATATATATATATATATATATATATATATATATATATATATATATATATATATATATATATATATATATATATAGATTTATCGAACAGTCACCTGGTATGGGAACATGTGATTATAAGTCTTGCTAAATAGTATTGACAGTAATATTCTATAAGTTCTATCCCATCTAAATAACAATTGCTCGATATACCAGATAGAGCAAATAAGCTGTAAACTATTATAATTATTTGCTAATATTTTCTCCTCTGAAGAGATGGTAGACATCTAAATCCTATAGGATAAAGAGTTATAATATTTAAAAGGTATTCTTTGTCTAACTTAAAATAGCCAAAATATTTTTATTTGAAATTTAACCGTTTCACGTCAGAAATTTTAAAATTTATTTAATGACTAAAATTTCATATATATATATATATATATATATATATATATATATATATATATATATATATATATATATATATATATATATATATATATATATACTCGGGTTTTTTATTCAAAAGTAATGGACTAATCGATTCAACGAGGTTGTTAGATAGTGCTCAATAAAAGAGCTGATTATTCATTGAACTTTTGAATAGTCAAGTCGCTGCCTGATGATATCTGTTGTTTGATTGAAACAAGTGGCTATTTGTAGCAGCAGGATGTGACCATGTTTATATAACAATAAACAAGTATTATATATATATATATATATAAGTATATATATATATATATATATATATATATATATATATATATATATAGAGAGAGAGAGAGAGAGAGAGAGAGAATTTTACAAAGGTAACACTAAATAAGTGTATGTATTTATTTTATATTTCTTCTTATTTCATTTGGTTTCCTTCAAAAGCTCCGGCTGATAATTTTATTCTGAAATGATAACTTGTACATTTCACTTGACCTCTTTTTTTACTGAAAATTTTGGTGCCTTTAACGTCATGTTGTCCGAGTCATTTTGGCATTGGGTTTTCTATTTTAAATTTATTCCAATCACCATTCAATTTTTTTCCTCTCTTCTTCTTCTTTTTCTTCTTCTTCCTCTTCTTCGTTTTTTTCACTCATTTTCATTAATTCAGCCTTGCCTTGACAGTCGAGCTGTATATTTTTTCCATTCCTTTTTTACACACATTTTATCTTTCTTTTAATAATATATTGGAATTTTTTCCCTTTTCCTTGTACCTATTTGTGAATTATTCCACGGATTTCTGCCTTTTGGATTACTTTGGATCACTTTCCAATTACGCGATTCCCTGGATTTTACTTCTGCGAATAGAAATTTAACTAACTTTCTTGCATTCTGCATCATTGGATTTTACCGCCATTGGATATTTTACCCGTTACCAGAATATCCATTCACGTGAAATAACTTTTTTTCACCCTATTCCCTCTGTTTCACTTTTTGTTACCAAGTAAGATCTATGACTTACTTGTAGTTTTTTTTCATTTAATACTTTTGCAAGCAAAATCTGATCCCACATTTTGCTAAATCCTACCCTCTGATGAGAAGGAAAGTATTTCTTTGAAATTCTGCAGATTAAGGACTATCCACTTATTTAGTGTTTCCTTTTTAAAAGTAAATATGTTTTTAACTCTTTTTCAAAGTGTTTTTAACATGTTTTATGAACTGCTTGTTCTTATTATAACTCTATCTCCTATTTGGTTTTATTGAGCTTTTACATCTGGTTTAGATTACTTTATAAATATTAATTCTTTAATATATATAATTCACTGTAATTTTGCCATCTTGGATCATTTTGGTAAACTTAACTGCAATTCTTATTATACACACAGATATATATATATATATATATATATATATATATATATATATATATATTTGCATGTAAGTAAGCAATAATATGATCATGTTACGATCAGCTAATTAATACTAACTAGAGACCTGTATATATATATATATATATATATATATATATATATATATATATATATAACTACTTAATTTACTCACATAAAATTAATATACGAAAGTATAGATTTATGCGTAAACTTTAAGTATTTACTTCAAAAGTGCTCAATACGTAGGTAGAGCTAGTTAGTAAGTTATAAAATGTATATTGCAATTAAGCTACACTGAATATTCTGCGTTTCATCTACACTAGGATTCTTCAGGCTTATGCGCAATATATAACTTACTATATGTATATATATATATATATATATATATATATATATATATATAGTAATGCGATTGATAATTTAAAATTTAAAAATCAAATTATAATTAAATTAAAAATCCGTTTCATGAGAAGGAACAACAGCAAAATCAATTATTTGTACGATCGTTTCGGAAAACAGTTTTTTTATTGTGGTAGACATCAAGTTACGGACAATAATTATTACATATAGTTCTTTAATAAACAAGGTTTCCTTGTCAGCAAATTGTGAAGTGTTTTTATTAAATTTAAAAGACACCATGAATAAACCTAGCATTAAAAGTAAGGCAGATGTATCTGGAAAATAACCTTAAATCTTGAGAATTCTACCTTTAAACCCTATCATAAACCTAACCAATCTCTACTATATGTCCACAATGAATCAAACCACCCTAAATCAATATTAAAATCAATAGTTCCCAATATCGCTTTAAGAATTTCTAGACTGTCTTCTACTTAATCCATATTTATCAAAAATGAAAAATATTACAATGAAGCCCTTAAAAACTCGGGAAACAATTCGCAAATAAAATTCATAAATAAAAATTATAGAAACATAAACTGCATTGAAAATACACCTATTAAGAGCGTAATAACATATAATATGGCAATGTCTTCTCGTATGCGAGTTAAGAAAAATGACCAAGAGACAAAAAAAGATAAAACCAAACCACAAATATTAGATAATAATACAAATAAACAACAAACCAAAACCAGTAAACGTAAGAATAGACATAAGGAGACCCTATAGTTCAACCCTCCATATTCCAAAAACCTAGAGAGAAACATAGCCAGAGAATTTTTTTTAAATATTAGATAAGAACTTTAAACCCCCCCTAGATATAATAAAATTTTCAATAAGAACACAATCAAAGTCTCTTACTCTACTATGCCTAGCATTCATCAAAAAATAATTAGCTCTAATAGTAAGAAAATTAATAAGCTACAAAATACAACTATACAAAATATATCAGACTGTAACTGTAGAAGAAAATATAAATGTCCCCCACAAGGCTCATGTAAAATTAAAAATGTTATCTATAGCTGCACAGTATCAAAAACCCCAAATCTACATGAATCTATTAACAGCCATAACTCAACTACCAGATTAAATAAGGACACCAACTTAAACCAATCTACCGATCAATTACAAACCAACCCACCATATAATAATCCAGCACCAGACCTAACGGAATATAATCACAATAAGCAAGAGGCAATATATTTTGGTTCCACATCTGGCCTAATAAAACATAGAATTTCAACGCACAAATATTCTTTGAAAAATAACTCTCTGTCAAACCAAACTACTCTATCCAACTATATTTGGCAACTAAAAAATAGCAATATTTCTTTCAACTTGAAATGGCGAGTAATTGAACCTTGCAAACCATAAAAACCAGGAGATAAATTCTGTGCACTATGTACAAAATAGACCCTAAAAGTTTTAAAATATGAAGATATAAAAAATGCAACCACCCTATTTAATTCAAGACAGGAACTAATATTCACATGCAGTCATAAACGTTGGTTTAAATTTAATAAACATAAATCAGCTTAAATCATTAAAAGTTACTTAGTAGTAAAAATAGATTACATTTTTTTTGTAGTTAATTAAGTTAAGCTAATTATCCCCCTTGCACCCATTAATTAAAGAAAATATGACTAATTATCCCTCTTGCATTATGTAATTATAACAACAACATTCGAATTATAATCCATGGCGTATTTAAATCAAAAGTATGCTAACGGAAATAATTTATTGCACGGGCGTCCCTTTTGAAAATTCATCATTCGATAAGGTGAAAAACTATAGCAAAAATCAATATGAGTACTTTAACCATAGTTTCTGATTTCAAAATGCGAAAAATTAAAAGGTAAATGTTTGTACCTATATTTTTATGTATATACCTGTATATCTATGTATATGTATATATGTGTCTATTTTTTCATATATATGCATGTATATATTTGTGTATGTGTGTATGTATAATATTGTACTTAAACCAAATTTATAATTTAAAGTCCAATTTATATTTTACTCTATTTCTTTTCTATCTCGAACCCATATTAATTCTCTTATCAATTTTAATCCAGACCAATATTTCAATTTTTTCCAGATACATCTGCCTTATTTTAATGCTAGGTTTATTCATGGTGTCTTTTAAATTTAATAAAAACCCTTCACAATTTGCTGACGAGAAAACCTTGTATATTAAAGAACTATATGTAATAATTATTGTCCGTAACTTGATGTCTACCACAATAAAAACACTGTTTTCCGAAACGATCGTACAAATAATTGATTTTGTTGTTGTTCCTTCTTATGAAACGGATTTTTAATTTAATTATAATTTGATTTTTAAATTTTAAATCATCAATCACATTACTAAATATTAAATTAGCTCTAGGATATTTACCTATCGAGCTTATTATATATCTAAATTACAACGAGCACTTTTTCTTTCCTGTATTTTAATTAAACTAGTAATTTCACTATTACATTAAAATACACTTAGCTCTGTAGACTATTGTTCTAATCTCCTTTAAATTTATATATATATATATATATATATATATATATCACTGGCTCTTTCAGTCTTTGACAGAATATGAATAACCACAGAGGGGGCAGCAGTTGCGCAATCTCTAACTACACCTCCCTTAATTCGACATTGTTTAATATACGTGGCAAGTGAAGTGTATGTACAGGACCACTGAAAACAAATGCCAAGATAAGCGCATATCATATACAGCGCCTAGAATTTCCAAATGGTCACCCATCTGGTACTAACTAGACTCAGCGTTGCTTAACTTCTGTGATATGACGGGAACCGATGTGTCAACGCGATTTTACCGTATATATACACGGGCGGCAAAAAGAAAGGCTGCACTTGTATTTTTTCAAAAACTGCAAATTTAAGCTAAATTCAATGACACTCTTTAAATATACCATACCTCAGTTGATTGGCCTTTTATTCTTCTATAATTCTACATGTTCATATTGAACGTTTAATTGAAATATTTTAGTGTTCACGTCAATTTAAAAAAAATAACTTCAAATTGAGGAGGAAAAAGAAAATCCGCAAAATTGAAAATTGTTATTTAAATGTAACTTCAGGACATGAATGCAACACAAATACAACAGGCACACAATTAACTAGTTAATATTTAGTATCATAGCTCTTCTGCAATGTGACACTCTGCAATATTTTGGGAATTCCTTGAATTCGACTGCAGCAATACCTCGGGCAAAGGGCATCCCACTTTCTTTAATTTTTGCCCAAAGTTCTTCCAAATTTGAAAATTTATCATTGTGTAGATGTTGCGTGATTTAATGCTTTACGTTTTCGATAGGATTGAGGTCTGGAGATTGGGCAGACCAATACAAATACGGAATATCATGCTCTTCCAGGAACCTCTTAAAATTGCCAGCTGTGCGAATCGGAGCATTATCCTGCATGAAGATGTGATTATCATGCAAACTCCGACCAAAATAGGGTAGAAAATGTTCAGTCAACATATTAGTTTACTTGTTCGAATTAATTCGACCTTGCAAGCGAACTATAGGCCCTGGACCATTGTTACTAATAATAGCCCACACGAAAACTGAACCTCTACCACCTTGCAGCGTTGAAACTGAGCATAACATTCTTCGTCTTTTTTCCGACGGACGTACTGCCTACCATCACTGCCTAGCCTATTGAACTTGCTTTCGTCGCTAAAAAGTACTTTTGGCCAATATGAAGGTTCATGATCTTCATTGCATCTGACGTGATCCAGACGGCACTTTTTGTTCTAAAGAGAAATCATTGGCTTGCGTCTTGCAACATATCCTAGCAAATTAAATTCCTTTAATCTGTCCTTGACAGTAGAAAGATAACACTTTTAACAAGATTGCACTGTTATTGGATTTGGTGAGTCGTTTGAAATCTATTTCTCAGGTTGCGGATCTTGATAGCATTGCCTTCTCTGTTAGAAGTAAGTCTAATACGGACAGATGCAGGGACATCACGAACACGGCCGGTGTTTTGGTGCTTTTGCACAGTCTTTCGTACCGTTTTCTTATCACATTTCAATCTGCATCCGATTACTCGATTGGATAAACCAGAAAGGTGGAGATTAATGAGCTCCTGACGATCACTGAGAGAAGGTCGTGGCATATGGACTAAATGTTACATTGTATAACCTGGAACAGCAACAATTACGATTAGAGATGCTTTGTTGCCTTTTGGTGGATATTTTAAACTGATTTAGGGGCGATAATCCAAGCTGGTTTTAATCGAATTTTTTGCTGTGGACTTTCTTTTTGCCTCCTCAATTTGAAGTTATTTGAAGTTTAAATTGACGTGAACACTAGAGTATTTCAATTAAAAGTCAAATATGCACAAGTAAAATTATAGAGGAATAAAAGGTCACTCAAATGAGGTATAGGTTGTTTAAACAGTTTCATTAAATTTAGCTTAAATTTGCAGTTTTTGAGAAAATTACAAGTGCTGGCTTTCTTTTTGCAGCACTATATATATATATATATATATATATATATATATATATATATATATATATATGTGTGTGTGTGTGTATATATATTTATATATATATATATATATATATATATATGACATATTATATATATAATATGTAACGCATTGACTATCTTGGCCATTTCTTATTTCAAATATCCATATCGGGAATTAATATGAAAGCCCCTTCTCTTGTCTGCCAACACCCCTTAATCCAGATCGATGACACTGCAGGTAGTTAATCTGCACAAGTACTTATCCTACCGTACGCCAAGAGAAGGTTGCAAAATCGGCCAAGGTGGTCTTCCGGGCTCCCCTAACAAGCAAAATCTCTTGTTCACTTTCAACGAGACTCGACTTATTGACACAGCAATCTTGTCTACGTCCAGTTCGGCCGTTGCAGTCCTCGCCGCGGGCCGACATGCGGAAACACCAGAGTTGACCAGTCAGAATTATATGTCGTCTTTCTACTCGTTCCAACGAAAAGAGCCTTATATTCGTCACACTGTCGGTCGGCTTGGACATGCGCAGATTATTTTGCCTTGGTCGTTGCCTTTTTCTGTGGAGGCGATGGTTCAATGGAAGGGAGGGGTAAGAAAGGTTGGTATGTGAAAAGATAGATGGATACTACGGAATAATGAGGGAAGAAAGGTGGATCAGGTAGGTAATATGGTCAGGGAGAAATATAATTCAAGGGCGGGAGAGATGATGTATCTACAAGATGGACGAAAAATAAACGTGAAGAGTAAAGAGAAAATATGTAATTTGGTAAGAGATCGTGCCCACGAAAGAGAGACATAGAGAAAAATTATATAGAAAATGTACTCATAATTATTTGTAAATTTTATAAAACACTGGGAATTATATACACACTCATATCTATGTTATATTTCTTTTTAGCTGTCTGTCCGTTCCACATTTACTCGGACACCATTCAATCCGTATAACAGAAATGCATTAACCTGCGTTATGATAGGGCGCAATGAACTAAGTGGTGTGGTATCTGTCAAAGGCAGAAATAATAAGCATTAATAGGGATATATATATATATATATATATATATATATATATATATACACACACACACACACATATATATATATATATATATATATATATATATATATATATGTGTGTGGGTGGGTGTGTGTGTATGTGTTGTATAATACGCTGAAATATGATATTTAAATTGGTGTAGATTTCGTAATTATTATTATTATTATTATTATTATTATTATTATTATTATTATTATTATTATTATTATTATTATTAATGCTCACTCATGTGGACCCAACGGTTTCCGTCAGATGATCGAAGTTAAGCAACGTTGAGCCCCGACTTTTCACTGGACCCAAGCAGTGCCGATTTAGGAGAGGTGTTGTTGTGGACTGCGAAACCTTTGCCTTTCGTGGTTGTGGACTGCGAAACCTTTGCCTTGCAATGACACGCACAGCTACCCTTAAAGTTTTGTCCAGTCTCTCTTGAGACTTAACGGAGGCATCGATTGATTATGATAGAGCCAATTCTCTATTGATTATTATATTGTACCCATATATATTAGCATCCACTCAGTGTTGATCAATCGTCAAATATGTTAACATATTTTAATGCATAAAGATATTTCTCATCTATTATTATCACGCCAATTCTGTATAAATTATTATATTGTACCTTATATATGGCAATGATGTTAAGAAGAAAAAAGTAAGACTTTCGTTTCATTAGCTATAATCGAAAAATAACATAGAGCTCTCCAGCCTTATTTGGTGCCATCTGCACTATATCCTAACCTATATGAAAACTAAAAACAGTAAGGTTGTAAGAAGTGTAAACAATGAAATGAAATGAATATGTGCACATGCGTAAAATAGCATTATTATTACGCCCGCCATGTTCCATTTTCTTCCCATTTTGACCCCTGAGCAGCTATTTTTTACAGGCTAGAAAATAAATTGAATTACTTACATAGATCCAAAATCCTTATAAATATAGCTTAATATCAGAAGACCGACAATTAAAAGAGTAGTTTGTTAGAGACCGTTTCTCAGACAGGCAGGCAAACAAATGCGATCAAATTTCCTACTATTAATGCACCGCAATGCACCCTGGGAATCTCTGCATGTCTACCAACAGTTGCATAATCCACAAATCATTGTAATCGAAATTCATTGTACAAAATTTTACTGTAGATTTTATTTTTTTTTTATAATATAATGGCTTGAATTAAAATTTAAATGCCAAATCAAATATTATGATCGAATTATGCTTTAAACAGAAACGTTCATTTCAAACGCGCCTACATCATATTAAAGAGCCTACTGTTGTCTTAAGATATGTGGCCTTTTCACTTTTGTGATAATAAAACTTTTCAAATGCACTTGCGATGTTGGACTGTAAAAGGTGTTAACCCTGATTAAAATCGCATGTTCCTTCTTCTGTCAGATTTTTTTTCGATTATTCATTGTCGATACTAATCGAATATATCCCATTAAATAAGAGATACTAGTGCACTTATTGATCTGTGCTGAAATCATAACGTTATTATTCAAAATGCCATTCTTAACATGGGGAGGGGAGGGTGCTTTGTACCTATTCTGTACTTTAACCTTACAATTGAATGAAAACATATAAAACTTTTATTAAACTTGGAAATACGATTTAAAAAATAGCGCGGATCAGTAAGTGCACTAGCACCAAATAAGCTATCTAAGAACACTGCCCTGCACATGAAGAGGATTCGTATCAAATTTCAGAAACATCAGCTCAGACGTTTTCGAATCCATAGAGAAAGAACTTAGCGACACACACAAAAGTTCTTTTTATATAATAGACTAGCCTGGGTGCCCGACGTTTCCCGCGTGTTGGGGGGGGGGTGTTCAGCAAAAAAAAAAAAAGTAGCAGAAGGCAGGCAGGCAGGCTTGAACCCGTACAGTGTAGGAGGAAAAGAACGTAAAAAAATACAAACAAAAAAACGTGACGTTTTTGTTGTTGCGCCCATCGTCAAACTGGAAGTGGGGAATGTTTAAATTAAGGCTAGTCAATCGAAAAGAGGGTATATATATATATATATATATATATATATATATATATAGAGAGAGAGAGAGAGAGTCTTTTAAGAATATATACACACATATATATATATATATATATATATAGTCTTTTAAGAATATATATATGCATATATATACATATATATATATATGTATATACAGGCTTTTAAGAATATATATATATACATATATATATACATGTATATATACACACACATATATATATACATATATACATATATGTATGTATATATAGGCTTTTAAGACTATATATATATATATATATACACACACACACACACACACACACACATATATATATATATATATATATATATTCCTAGAAGCATCCGTACAATAACGATGCCTCTGTTCAGTCTCAAAAGACAAAGGATACCCCCTGTAGGGGAAGCTGCGCGGGAAATTGTGTAGCATGGGTTGTGCAATTCCTAACCACACCTCTTCTGAATCGCCACTGTTTGAGTACAGTGCGCAAGGAAAAATCTAAGACGACTGGAAACTACGCCGAGATTAGTGTAGAGCACATACAGCACCTGGTATTTTCAAATGATCACCCATCTTGTACTGGCTAGTCTCATCATTGCTTAACTTCGGTCATCTGACGGAAACAGTCTAACAAATGTTTTTATCCGTATATATATATATATATATATATATATATATATATATATATATATATATATTTATATCTTGTTCACTTTCAACGAGACTCGACTTATTGACATAGCAATCTTGTCTACGTCCAGTTCGGCCGTTGCAGTCCTCGCCGCGGGCCGACATGCGGAAACACCAGAGTTGACCAGTCAGAATTATATGTCGTCTTTCTACTCGTTCCAACGAAAAGAGCCTTATATTCGTCACACTATCGGTCGGCTTGGACGTGCGCAGATTATTTTGCCTTGGTGGTTGTCTTTATCTGTGGACTCGATGGTTCAATGGAGGGGAGGGGTAAGAGAGGTTGGTATGTGAAAAGATAGATGGATACTACGGAATAATGAGGAAAGAAAGGTGGATCAGGTAGGTAATATGGTCAGGGAGAAATATAATTCAAGGGCGGGAGAGATGGCGTATCTACAAGATGAACGAAAAATAAACGTGCAGCGTAAAGAGAAAATATGTAATTTGGTAAGAGATCGTGCCCACGAAAGAGAGAGATAGAGAAAAATTATATAGAAAATGTACTTATAATTATTTGTAAATTTTATAAAACACTGGGAATTATATGCACACTCATATATATGTTAATCGTGCCCACGAAAGGGAGACATATATAGTCCAGTGCGCAAGGAGAAATCTAAGACGACTGGAAACTACGCCGAGATTAGTGTAGAGCACTTACAGCACCTGAAATTTTCAAATGGTCACCCATCTGGTACTGGCTAGTCTCGAGATTGCTTAACTTCGGCCATCCGACGGAAACAGTCTAACAAATGTTTTTATCCGTATATATATATATATGAATTATATATAATATATATATATATATATATACATATATATATAGGTATATATATATTTATATATATATATATACATATATATATAAATATATATATATATATATATATATATATATATATATATATTATATAATTTATATATATATACGGATAAAAACATTTGTTAGACTGTTTCCGTCAGATGGCCGAAGTTAAGCAATGATATATATGTATATATATATATGTATATATATACATATATACACTCACACACACACACACATATATATATATATATATATATATATATATACTAGCAGGGGTTACCCGGCGTTGCCTGGGTGATCGGCCCCCTTCCCACTTCGAGGGGTAACAAAAAAACTCACCCCTCTGGATTTACATGCTTGGTGCCGGCCTCCCCCCTTCAGGGAGAGATAATCCCCAACCCCACCTTCAGGGAGGAGGGTGCCTGGAGGCTTCTCCCCCTCCAAGGAAAAAAGTCACCTCCTCCTGGCCTCTTCGCCTCACCCACCCTTGGGGGGGCACCGGCTCCCTCCTTTGGGGGGAGAAACTGCCAATCTCCCCCCCTTTCGGGTGAGAAAATGCCAGGCTTCCCCTTTTGGTGGGGGGATGGTGGCGTGGCCTTCGTTATAAAGATGGCCGGCCAGCCGAAAAAATGACGTCATCGCCGAGTTCCCAACAAGCAAGATATGTGGAACTCTTAGACTGTCAATAATCAACAGTAATTTTTACAGACAGCGTTACAAAACTTCAAAATTGGATTGAAATAAAGAACACGATGATTTATACTGAAACTCATCTAATATTAATAATAAAAAAATAATTAAAAAAAACACAAGTTGTTTGTTTAAGTATTATAAGCAATTGAATATTTCGTTGTATTATAGATTTTAAAGATTAGAATGCGTTCTTTAATTACTTATTAATTACATTTTAAAAAAGTGAAGGAACACGATTTGATTTGTAGTAAACTTGAAGTTTATTTAATATAATTAAATGAAAATTATGCATGTAAGATTATGAATATTTGAAGCAGAACATAAGCAAAACATTTGATATGAGTTAAGACAATAAACAAATATTAAAATTAAACTATTTTTTTAATCAAAATGATTTTTTTAAAAATCAAAATGAATGTGGGTTTGTATTACTGTACACATAGATTCGAAAAAGTTGTCAAAAAACAAATATATAACAAATAAATGTTATCAAAGGCAAGATAAGTTACTTTTCTATCAAACTGGATATATTTTTCTTATTTTTATTCAATGTAACATGTTTATTAAGCTCGAAAACCATACAGTGTTTACCGATGTATTGGAAAATTTAAGATGGCGTCTGACTTCCTCTTTAACACGGTAAGTTTGGGAAAAGGTGTTATAAATAAAAAACTGGATAAAAAACTGTTAAAAACTCGCACAATATATGTTACCGTGACATAGCTTGACATATATTCGGCGGATTTTTAATAGTATTTTTTCTAGTTTTTTTTTATAACACTTTTTCCCATACTTACCGTGTTAAAGAGGGAGTGAGGCGCCATCTTGAATTTTCCAATACATCGGTAAACACTGTATGGTTTTCGAGCTGAATAAACATGTTACATTGAATAAAAACACGAAAAATATATCCAGTATGGTAGAAAAGTAACTTACCTTTGATAACATTTATTTGTTATATATTTGTTTTTTGACAACTTTTTCGAATCTATGTGTACAGTAATACAAACCCGAAATGAATTTAAGACCACGAGTGAACGCGCGTTTTTTTTAGTTTAGTTTCATATATATATATATATATATATATATATATATATATATATATATATAAGTATTTTTAAATTTTATCTTTCTAGCTTTAAAAAAAAGTTTTAAAATTTTATCAGCCGGCATAATTTATTTTTAAATATTGAAAAATTTCAGGAAAATTAATTTTTGCTAGATTTTCAAAACATGTGTGTCAACAGCTTAAAAAAATCGTCTCTTCAAAAGAACATGTTTTAAAGAAGACGGTAGTGAACGTGTGTGTGTGTGTGCGTGTGTGCCCGTGTGCTGGGTAGGACAGCGTTGTTTTCGTGTTGTGTGTACGTGTATGCGGCTAGCGCCAGAATGGCGGATGTGGTGTCGGAGGTTGGATTGTTAGATTGTGTAAGTTTCGTATTTTTGTATTTGTAAATGGCAAGTTAGGAAAAAATTAAACCCTTCCAAGATGGACAATAAATAAAGCCATAATATTTTATGGTAAAGTTAAGAGCTTAGGAACCATAGTTTTTTAGGAGATGTGATTATTGGATTAACCAATCAGAAATCGTCTGTGGCACACGCATCTCTGTTTATATATATATATATATATATATATATATATATATATATATATATATATATATATATATATGAACGGACATGTATTTCCTCGTCTTACTAGTCATTTGCACATCGGCATAATCCCAGTCAGGAAAAGAAGTATGTATTGCATTTATAGATACTAGTTTTCTTTGAGAGATAGAGACAAATTAGTTAAGAAGCACTACGACTTGTATGACCTACGGTAATATGTAAGGACGCAATTCTCATATACACTAATTTTCTTCCTTAGTAGACATTACGGCAAGTGCTCTTCAAACATAAGTATACTTTATTGCGTATCTTGTTATATGTAAGAATCCTTTGCAAGTGGATTTTGGAGATCAGGGGACAGATTGATGGTATGATATATATATATATATATACATGCATAAGAGAGAGAGAGAGAGAGAGAGAGAGAGAAAGAATGATAGATTTGATCTTCGAAAAACTGCTGTTCCTATGTGCATGTGAACATGTTGCTTTTCGAAACAAACCTACACACGATCAATAAGCAGAGCTTGAATAAGATTTTGAAAATAAAAAAGTTAAATACATGGTAGAACGACAAAACTGTCGTCCCAAATAATCATTATATATTATTCACCACAAGACATATATATATACACTTGTGCCCGATATTATTCATACCCCTCAGATCTTTGAGATTTCTATAAGAATATTGCTCAAACCAGAAGGTAGACAATATTAAAGGGATTTCAAACAATAAATCAAGCATAAGCATTTAATTGAAACTTAACAAATAAATAAATTATGCAAGTTTGAAACATTATACAAAGAAAAACAATAATGGCACTAGTTCAAAATTATTCATACCTCTCTTACTAATAGTCAATAGCATGCCCTTTATTCTTAATAACTGCCTATAACCGTTTTGGATATTTATCAACAAGGTTTTTACAAGCATCAACACTGATTTTTTACCATTCTTCAATGCAGTAGTTCTCCAAATCCCTAAAATTTCTAGGTTTCCGCTTTTTAACCTCAGTTTTCAATATGTGCCAGAGGTTTTCGATAGGGTTCAGGTCGGGACTCTGGCTAGGCCATTCCAAAACATTAATTTGATTATCCTCAAACTATTTCTTGACCATTTTGGCAGTATGCTTTGGATCATTATCCTGTTGAAGGACCCAGTTTGGTCCTAAATGGAGCTTCTCCGCATCCTGTCTAATGTTTTTCTGGAGTATCTCCAAATATTGCTCCTTCTTCATGGTTCCATCTATCTTGACCAAACTACCTGGACCACTAGCCGAAAAGGAGCCCCAAAACATTAGGCTACCACCACCATGTTTCACCGTGGGTATGGTGTTCTTTGGGTTGTAAGCTTCTCCTTTCTTCCTCCAAACGTAAGAAGCATCCATATGGCCAAACAATTCAATTTTTTTTCGTCAGTCCACAAAATACTTGAGTAAACGGACTCTGGAGAATTCACATGGGTCCTAGCAAACTTTAGAAGTGCTGCAAGGTGTTTTCCGGTGTGCAATGGAGTCCTTCTTGGTCTTCTTCCTTTCAGACCATTTTCATGCAGAGTCCTTTGCAATGTTTGCCTTGATATTTTTATGCCAGAAGACTCCAGATTTTCTAAAATGTCCTTAGTAGTGGTGGTTGGATTTGCATTAACACTTCTTACAATATTCCTGGTGGCTCTAGCAGACAGTTTCCTTTTCCTTCCTCTACCAATCAAGTTTTTTGTTGTGTGGTGGCTCTGGAATTTTTTGATGATGCTCTGTACTGTTTCTGTAGGGACCTCAAATTTTTTGGAAATTGACTTGTAACCTAAACCATCCTTATGTGAATTCACAATTTTAGGCCTAAGATCATTACTAAGCTCTTTTTTCTTCCCCGGTCTAATAATTTTTATTCTTTTATTGGTTTTCAGTTGATATCATTTTAATTTCTGAAAAATGCAAAAAACGAAATGAAATTAATCAAAGGTTGTATAAAAGCATTCAAAATAAGAATCAAACAGGAAACAAACAGTCAGAAACTCGATTAATACTGAAAAAATAAGGGGGTATGATTATTTTTGAACATTGCAGATTTTATAAATAGCTGTGTATTTCTTTTATGACAAGTATCCTGAGATTTTAAAATGACGAAAATGATCAGAAGAGGTTTATTAAGAATATGTATCAATATGGACGGAAACAATAAATTCTTACAAAGTTACACCTAATAAACTCAATTTTCAAAGGGGGGTATGAATAATATCGGGCACAAGTGTATATATATATATATATATATATATATATATATATATATATATATATATATATATATATATGTTAGTGATGGGACGATTCCAATATTTTTCCCGATTCCGATACAATTACTGATTCCGTACTAAATTCCCGATTCGGTTCTGATTTTTATGAATCTCTAAATATTTTACCATAAAGATTTATTTTATCCCGATTACCGTAAAAAACACATCTTAAATGTGGCTATAACTTTCTCAAACGTAACACACACACTTGTGATAAGGTTATCCAGCGATTTAAGTCTTACCGGAAGTTTGAATCAATAAATATTTATCATTTTATTATTAATATCAACAGTGGACGATGTTTATTAACCTAAAATCAAATTAAAAAGATAATTTAAGGAATCGATATCGGCATCGGAAAATAGGCTGAAATTTTTTCCGATTGGGATACTGATTCAGATACCCCGAAAAGCTCCGATTTTTCCGATTCTCGATTCCAATTTCGATTAATTGTCCCAACACTGATATATATATATGTATATATATTTATATATATATATATATATATATATATATATACGTGTGTGTGTGTGTATGTATAGTAAGTTATAAAATGTATATGGCGATTAAACTACACTGAATATTTCGCGTTTCATCCACTCTAGGACTCTTCAGGCTTATATATTTTACAGCTTACTAACAAGATCTACCTACGTATTGAGCACTTTTGAACTAAATATTTAAAGTTTACGCATAAATCTATACTTTCTTATATTAATTTCTTGTGAGTAAATTAAGTAGTTATATGTATGTATATATATATATATATATATATATATATATATATATATATATGTTATTCATCACAAGTCATAGTTATATATATATATATATATGATATATATATATATGATATATATATATATGTGCTAAGAGAGAGAGAGAGAGAGAGAGAGAGAGAGGAAATGATTGAATAAGTGACAAAGTCTTTATTTAAAATTACAAGATACTTATCATTTTACCGTTTATTAATTGTAGAATTGTGCACGTAAACTTATGTTAAGCAGTAAACGGTAAGATGGTTAACGTCTTGAAATTTGAAACGTAGACTTTTGTCATTAATTTGTTATATATATATATATATATATATATATATATATATATATATATATATATATATATATATATATGCATATACGGGGAGCGTTCCAAAGAATGCCTCCAATTTTTATTCCGTATAAATGGATCAAAAGAGATTGCCGATTGTATGGTTATGATGACTAAACTTATGAAACTTATGCATTGATGTCGTGAAAATTTCAAGATGGATATGTGTCAGAAGCAGAACCTCCTCATTGAATTGCTGGCAAATTGCATTGAGGATGATTGTGGCTATGTAGAAATATAAATTCTGCCAACAAAATGTCGCCCGTTTTTCTTATACCATTTCTAACTCCGTAGCTTTTCAAATTCTTTAGTTAAAATTAGACTGAATTTTAAATGGACATTCCCCTATATACAGTACTACATTCTTTATACTTTTCTATGTAAATACAAGAAAAATATATAAAATTTTATATATATAGTCATCGACATACAGTCCTGTGTCGTTGTATCACAACTACTCAGTGCCGCTAGACCAAGGCGCGAATTGAACCTAGACCCACCGCGTTGACAGTCAGCAGTTCTACCGATCCACCCACGGGAGCGGCGCCCATAAATTACTTCGGCAAATGTCTATTTAAACAAACATTTATCCACCACTTTTACAGTGCTCTAATCGCTTGTTTATAAACAAACAGTGAGCGTCGCATTTTTCAGCCAATATATATATATATATATATATATATATATATATATAGAGAGAGAGAGAGAGAGAGAGAGAGAGAGGGAGAGAGGGGGGAGAGAAAAAGAAGGAGAGAAAGAGAGAGGGGGAGGGAGATAATCGAATATTTTTGAAACTTATAAAGATTCATTCATTGTGTAGTGGACAATTATTCCCGCTTCTCAAATCGTTAATGCTTTCCTTACAAAACCGGGCTCTGTGGTCATTCGGGTTAAGGCCATAACGACAACCGTCATCGTCTCCTTGTGTGTTAAGATTCTTGAACACACCGCGGCCGGCAATGTTTTCGCGTCCAGCCGAATCTGCGGAAGGGAACATTCACCTCCTGCTTTGGCCACCACCACATTCACCCCTCCAGCATTCAACACTTGTGTCCGTACGTTCCTGCCAGCGTTTTTGACTCTCTAAACGGGCTACTTTTCTGCCGCCCTTTGTATAATTTGCTGACCTGTTGTCAGGTTTATATACCTGTCATACTTCGCTTTCTTTATGCTCTTATCACCCTCCCCCACGACGAAATACGACGTCCATTTCCTCGAGGTTCGAATGGGGAATGAACGGTGTGCATGCTGTATCTTTGAATGAGTGGACGTTGGAATCCAAGGATCTGCACAAGTTTAAAGCCACAATGCAATATTTATTATGTAACAGCTAAGAATTAATCGAATTCTCATTTTTTCTTTACTAATCTTGGTTCTTGAATTTGTCCTCGGATCGAAAACTTTGTTCGTTGTGCGAGAGTTAGACCAAATATTTTGTTTACTATACTTCACTATCCTATGTATATATATATATTTATAAACTTGAAATTGTCTGTGTGTGTCTGTGTGTGTACATTTCCCTACCAAACTACTCTGTCAATTTTCAGTCTATAGACATGAGATTTGACAGAAGAGGTATGTAGATTTTGGAAATCTTTTTACTTGGTTTTCGCCCAGAAATTTGGCTGTCAAGTGGTCAAAGTTCAACGATTAGACCTTTGAAAACTTTTGCGCCAATTTTGGGAAATTTTAAATGTAGGTTACTTGTACATTTTAATTCGATTTGAGCCCAAAACAATAAACGCTAGAGGGTCAAAGTTTTATGCAAAAGAAAATATTGCCCTTTGCGGTATCTAACAAATTACTCAGCCAATTTTTTGGTTTTAACATTTGAAATTTTACATAAAGTGTATTCAGACATAGGAAAAACACTTTAATCGGTTTTCGGACGATTTTTTCGCTTCCAAGGAGTCAAAGTTCAAAAGATTTGACCTTTGCGCTTTCTAGCAAACTATTCAGCCAATTTTGGGTCTAAAAATTTGTAGATTTTATATAAAGAGTATTCAGACACGCAGTAAGCCAAAGTTGAAAGAGCTGACATTTGCAGACTCAACCAAACTCCTCCGCCAATTTTGGGTCTAGCCACTTGAAATTTTAGATGTAGGTTACCTGGACATGAGTCAAACTTTTTCATGTATATATATATATATATATATATATATATATATATATATATATATATATATATATATATATATATGCACATGAAGTTATGAACAGTACATAGGGCCCGAGCAAAGCTGGTCTGAACTGTTAGTAAATAAGAAATATCACTAGAAATTTATAATTCGTTGATAAAGAATTCATGTTTTGTGCCAAATTCTTTGAGTAAATCTAGTATTGTGCTGACTAATCCCTATCTGTCCACTACTGTGAATTAAACAGATATACGCTTCATCTTAACATGACAAAGGTCCGCTGAAAATTTCAGACAGGCTTGTCTAATAGTTTCCGAGAAAACTTTTAGATTACATGTGGTAATGTGGTGATTAATCCTTATTAATCTCTTTTAATCTTCAACTATGGATTGAAAAGATACCATCATATTCTGTTCGATTCATCTATTAACAGTACATTCAAAATATTTGCCAGATCGGCCCAATTGTTTATGAGAAAAAGGGAGTGCATAAAGGGAGAAATAGACACAGGGTTCCAAATATAGTCGGCAACCTGATAGATCTTGAACTCTCAAATAAGCTTCAACCTCTGCCCCATTGACGAAATGTTGCATCACTCTGCCTGTTTTACAAGTATTTTTATGGCGAATGTTCTCACGAACTACAAAACCTTTAATAACTCTGACAAACCCGACAAGCAGCAAAGTCCCCCCCCCCTGAATAGTTGAGATCCCTAGACGTAAGAAAACCCTCTGCTCTAATACATTCTTCCTCAGAACTGCTAGACTTTGGAATTCCCTTCTGGGTCCATTCTTCTCCAAATGTACTGACATGAAGAAGTTCAAGTGTAACGTAAACAGTAATCTTACTGTTCAACTCCCTACAAAGTCTGATTGCAAATTATTTCCCTGATAATAGCCCCTACATCAAAGTGGTACTCTGTCTTGTTTGAGATAAAAATGTAAAAAATAAAAAAATAGAAAAATACAGATAAAGATAAATATAAGTTATAACTTTTTAATCTATGGAAATTAAGAATTTTCAGTTTAACTTTGATAATGTGCATTAGTTTGATCTTTGTATAACACGATCAACCGGTCACTTAGGTTTTACTGGCTTCACGTGTTACATTAAATGTCTTAAAGTGGTCTCGCGAAGATATGAAGGTGACCATCATTAGGGTCTATAAGAAGAAAAGCATATCTGAGATGTTGGATGTGTTTTGTGGCTCCTTCTCTTAAGATGGCGGTCTGACTGGAATTTTCTTTCTTCAAGGTATTTATGAGGACCTTTACGGCAGACACAAGAAAGACGACACGCGACACAATTGTAATATATATGGAAAATAACTATTTTTTTTTACATTATAGATACAATATATTAAAAAAAATACAATTTAAAACTGGACAATAGGCTTTTCAAAATTAACTCATCGACCCGAACTAGTTTGGAGGGAGAGGGTGCTACTCCCTCGTTCATGGAAAGACAAAAATTATGGTACTCACCTCATGATGGCCTGCACAGAAAGAGGGAGAGCTCTAGAGAAGGGAAGTATGGAAAGGCGTTTCTTTGTATCTCTACGCACATGGCCAAATCACCACTCGGCCATGCTGCAGAGTGTGTTAGAAATAGTGGCACTGAGAAATAATGCGACATTTGGACTACTATTTTCATATTGAATTTTTTTTTCACATTCTTGATTGATGTAATTTTTCACCCAGGTCTAGTTGAATCTTTCTATAGAACTCGAGGATCTATACGAAATTCAGACACATACCCTAGGATAGTATTGCGCTTTTTGTCAGTCAAGACTGCGTAGACAGGCTACATTTTTTGCTGATTTCAGCTATTATCGCCCGTAATCAGGATTAAGCTATCGACTATCACATAACTGATATTGAAGCAACGTTTTTCTGTCTTCTAATCAATGTGAAACATTAATTATGAATGTTGTTTAAATGTTTAGAATTAGTGATTATTACAACTTATAAAACATTTTTGCCGATTTGTTAAAGGGACATTTTAAAGAATGACTTAAGACTATCTATATATTAATGCGATAGCGCGTGTGTCTTATTTTCTGTGCCACACTTACATCCTTATTCTTCCGAGTGGCCGTCGTCTAATTGTTACAGCCTTCCATTTCTTGTAATACACAATTTTACCAATAATTCCTTATAAGTTTTGTCTTCATTTTAGATTATAGCTGATGGCACTTGAGGTATATTTTTCTTCTAAATAATTTTACCAAGAAGTCTCCATGTGTTTTAGTCTCGCTTTCGATTATTGCTGAAGGTTGGTTGGTTGTTTTTGTTTTACGGCATATCAACCCTTTTCGGGTTATTTAATGGCGAATCCAAAGATTTTGAAGAAATTTTTTTTAATAGAATATATTTGTTGTTTTCACATCGGTTTCTATTTAACCGATAGTTGGGACCTTAACAGTTACTACCACTCCGGGTCAGAGTGGACCTGGGAGCAATGGTAATTAAAGGGTGGCTCCACACTCCCCAAACCCCGCAAGCTGGGGCCTCACCACTGGATATAGTTTAAGGTCATATCCAGGACCCCATTGAGGGACTTTTACCCTCTGCAGGAGGATAGTCGGCGTATTCTAATGCCCCACCGACAGGGCCTATTGCTGAACGAACTCAGGCTATATATATATTTTTTTAAGCTATTTACCTGTCTGTGGATCTATCTATTTATCTATGTGTATTATCGATAAATCTATCGATCTAGTCATATGTCTATTTCTGTATCTATCCAGCTCGATGTATCTGTCTATCTGACTAGAGATATATATCGATAATACTCATAGATAAATAGATATATCTACAGACAGATAAATAACTTACAAATACTGTCTTGTGTTGACCTACTACATAACAATATTATGATGAGTAAACACATAGTACATTACTCATCATCAAACCAGACGGAAATATATGATATGGCGATGTCACAATAACAATAAAGAAAAGAGAAACTAGACTAGCCTCTTTGGAGAGTACGTAATGCCTGGGATGGTTGTTTATAAAAATAGTACACATAATATAAAACATTGTCATCTCCTGTCTCATCGACAATTTTGCCTCCTTCTGCCTGTTTTACAAGTATTTCAATAATGGATGCTCTGACGAACTACACGCCCTTGTATCCCCTCGAGGAAAATACCCCCGACAAACCCGACAAGCAGCGAAATCCCACCCTACACAGTTGAGATCCCTATATGTAAGAAAGCCTTCTACTCTAATAGCTTCTTCCCCAGAACTGCAGGACTTTGGAATTCTCTTCCAATTACCTGCTTCCCCAACTGTACTGACATGCAGAAATTAAAGTGCAATGTGACCAGACATCTTGCTGCTAAACTCCCTACATGGTACCCCTGCAACTTAGGTCCCTTATGGTCGTCCTCTAAATCAAAGTGGCAATGTGCCTTGTTTGGGGTGAAAATGTAATATATATATTTAAAAAAATGACGCGAACAATGCAACAGGGACAATAGTTAATACATTAATTACTAGAAGAAAAGGAAAAAAATAACTACCGGTAAGACGCTATTATGACCCCAGAAAAGAGTTTACACTATTGCACATAAAAGGAGTAGTTAATGCCTGGGAGGACTGCATCATAGCAGAACTATAAAAGAATATTGGAGAAAAACAGCGAAAGATAAGGCATTAATCAAAATTCGTATAGAAAACTGAATTAAGCAATAACAGTTTGTTTCAGATATTGAATTACTTCATGGTTTCAGTTTAAGAGAAAAATCTCAGATGTCCATTATTATTATTATTATTATTATTATTATTATTATTATTATTATTATTATTATTATTAATAATAATAATAATAATAATAATAATAATAATATTAATAATAATAATAATAATAATAATAATAATAATAATTGCGGCGCTAAAAGAAAGTTCGAACTTGTCATTTTTTTCAAAAACCGCACTTTTAAACTAAACAGAATGTAACTGTTTAAACAACCTGTAGCTCATTTGATTCATTTTTATTCCTCTCTAAATTTTCCTGTTCGTATTTGACTTTTAATTGAAGTATCCTAATGTTCACGTCAATTAACAAAATTAAGTTCAAATCGAGAAGGCAAAAAGAAACTACACAGCAACAAATGACCTTAGAACCAGATTAAAATATCCACCTCTTAGGAAACACAGCATCTCTAATTGTTGTTCTAGGTTATACAACGTAACACGGGGTCGATTGTCGCTTAGTGACCATCATGCGCTCATTAATCTCCACCTTTCTAATTTATCCAATGGAGAAATCGGCCGCAGATTGAAATGTGCTAATAAAACGGTATGTATGACTGCAAAAGAATAAAACATCGGCAGTCTTCGTGATGGCCCTAAATCTAATTGGCCATGAGTTACAAGAAGACAATGCTATCAAGATCCGCAGCATAAGAAACAGATTTACCCGACTCCCCAAATCCAATAAGAGTGTAATCTTCTTAAAAGTGCCATCTTTTTACAATTAAGAACAGATTGAAGGAATTAAATTTCCGGGGCTATGATGCAAAATGCAAGCCACTGCTTTCTGAAAAGAAAGAAAAAGCCCCGTCTGGACTTCGTCAGATGCAATGAGGATCATTAATCTTCATATTAGCGAAAATGATTTTTAGCGACGAAAGCAAGTTCATTAGGCCGGGCAATGATTGTAGGTAGTACGTACGTCTAAGGAGGGACGAAAAATTTAAACCTGTGCACAGTTTCAATGCTGCGAGGTGATGGATGTTCAGTTTTGGTGGGGGGTGTTATTATTGCCAATGGTTCAGGTCCTATAGATTGCTTGTAAGGTCGAAATAATTCGACCAAGTACATTAATATGTTGACTTGGCATTAATACGTTGACTTCAGCCGGAATTCGGATCATACTCTCATCATCATGCAGGATAAATCTCCCATTTACATATCTGGCTATGTCCAGAGGTTCCTCGAAGAGCATTATATTCCGTGTTTAAATTGGTCTGCGCTATCTCCAGACCTCAATCCTTTCGAAAACGTATGGCACTACGCAATGAGAAACTTTCAAATCTGGAAGATATTTGGACAATAATTAAAAAGAAGTGGGATGCTATTTCAGCGGAGCATTGCCACAGACTTATTCAAAGAATGCAGAAAAGCTTGATGGATGTTAAATAGCAGAAGGGCTATGCTATAAAATATAAACTAGTTCACTGTATTCCTGTTGTATTTGTGTAGTATAAAAAATACATATAAAATAAGATCTTCGTGCGGAGTTTCTATTTGCCTTCTCGCTTGGAAGTTAATTTTTAAAATTGATGTGAACAGTAGGATACTTCAATAAAAATTCAAATATATACGCGTAAAATTATGGAGGAATAAAAGGCGAATCAAATGAGGTATAGATTGTTTAAACAGTTACACTCAATTTAGCTTAAATTCTCAAGTTTTTGAAAAATGACAAATGCCACACACACACACACACACACACACACACACACACACACACACACATATATATATATATATATATATATATGTGTGTGTGTGTGTGTGTGTAAGAACAAGTAGTTAATAAAATAGGTTAAAAAACACTTTGAAAAAGAGGTAAAACATATTTAATTTTAAAAAAGAAAGCACAAAATAAACTGATAGTCCTTAATCCGCGGAGTTTCGAAGAAATACTTTCCTTCTCACCAGATGGTAGGATTTAGCAAAATTCGGGATCGGATTTTGCTTGCAAAAGTATTTGATGAATTATATATATATATATATATATATATATATAAGGAACTTTATATGTGTGCCCCTCTGTGCTTATGTTTCCCGTGGATTCCTATGTATAATGTGAGTTTGAAATGAATGTTTATGTTTAGAACAGAATTCAAACATAAATAAAGATGAGACTAATAGTCCGAAATAAAAATAAATTAATAGAATTCAAACATGATACTTGACTTTTACATTTTAAAGTTTAATTCCAACCATTATATATATATAAAATAAAATCGAGGCTTGGTTCTCTACAGTGCAATGTAGATTTCAATGCAATGTATTGTGAACGAAGTCAATGCGGGGAGGAATATAAAGCTTCCTTCCGATGCACTGCCATGGGTCTTAATTAGAGCAGACAATCGATTTGATTTAAAAATGGTCGATTTCACAGATTCCGATGACAATAAAAATATGGGCGTGTAAAACATTAGATGATCGTCAGTCAATCCCCAGCAACGTCGGTTATCCCCGTTAGTATATATATATACATATATATATATATATATATATATATTTATATATATATATATATATATATATATATATATATATATATATATATATATATATGGGGGGTGTAAGAGAAAAAACTCCACTTTTTATTGTGTATGTATTGAGCTTTTTTTTATTTATTCGGTTGGGATTAAAATATCTACTGATATTTATATTAGACTAGCCTTGTGCCCGGCGTTGTCTTGATATTTGTAAGTGAGTGTTGCGCAAAAAAAAAAAAAATGTAGGAAGCAGGACTCTCGAACCCGTGACGCGAAGGCGAAAAAGAAAGTGAAGGTGTGTCTAAGGGTGTTGGTTGAGCAAAAAAGACAAAAGGAAAATTGTGAGCGCAAAAAAAAAAAAAAAAAAATGGTAGCAGGCAGGCAGGCTCGCACCGGTACCGCGGAGGAGGAAAAGAAAGTGTAAAAAAAAAACAAAGCAAAAAAACTTGACGCGTTAGCTGCTGCACCCATCGCCAAAACAGAATTGACGTAGATTGAAATTAAGACTAGACAATCAAAAAGAAGCGGTCACTTTCGAAAATATCGGGGGAAAAAACGACACCTGTAGAAAAGGTGAAGGAATTAATGTTTTCGGCCAATCTTTCGATATTTGTCGTCCGGGGGAGGGTCATGCTTCAAAATGATTCCGATCTAGTGAAAATCTGTCGCTTCTGTCAAAAGTTTAAAGCATACATACATACATACACACATACATACATACATGCATACATTTTAACAGACAGGAGAGATTTATATAATAGAAGATTGAAGTTTATGATTGCTTATATCATGTAAACGCTGCATCTCTTTTGATTCATTATATATATATATATATATATATTAGCAGGTCGCACAAAGTTGCCCGGTGGTAAAGTAAGTCTTATTTTTAATGTTTACTTTTTAGAGATTTTGTATTTATTATTATTATTATTATTATTATTATTATTATTATTATTATTTTAAAACAAAAAATTCTATTAATTATTATATTGTACCCACTATATATCACTTTGACAAAAAAGTTCTTGCAGTTTTTAACTTTTAAATTTAGATTATTATACCTCGGCTCAAAGAAACAAGTATTCATAGAAAAAAAGCAACATCACATGTAACACACTTTCGCCAATGCAAAACAAGTGTATTTATGCAAGTAACGTACAAATATTTTGTTCTGGTGGCGAGGAAGTCAGTTTAGGCGTTTTTGATATTGTTTAGGTTTATGAAACGGAGAAAGTTGTTAAGATGCTTGAAAATTGGTAGTCAGTAGATGAGAGGGCTGGAGAGTATGGCGGATAAGACAGAGTTTCGTAGCCCAATTCGTTCAACTTCTACAGGGTCGATTAACGATTTAGCAATCTGCGATCGGGCGTTGTCATGGACAAGAATTAGGTGTTTTCTGTGGAATAATACTGAGTGTTGTTGTTGAAGTTTCTGATTCATTTCATCCATTAGTTGGCAGTACTTCTCCGCCATAATACATTGTAGTCTACATTGCACGGTAGTATCGCCTACATTTTTAAAAAAACTGTAATGGATGAGACGGGCTGGAGACCATCTAACAGTAAGCATGACATTCTTTTGGTTCAACTCTGTCTTCGGGAAACGTCGTGGAGCTTCCTTGGCGTCTTACCACTAAGCTGAGCTTCGTTGATTATCGTAAAGAATCTATTTTTAATCGCAAGTCATAATCCAGGCGAGAAACGGATTGCTGTTGTTGCATAAAAAAGGGAAGATGACATTTCATGACTGTTTTTTTTTTTTTTTTGCTTTGTTTTCGTTCAATTCGCGAGGCAGCCATTTATCAAGATTTTGGTCTTTCCAATCTCTCTCGAGTGGTTGTAAATCATCGTTACGTCTAAGTAGAAGCAAGTTCTCGAACAGTTTGATTGACTTAAACTAAGGTTCTTAATTGATCGTTGTCAACATCCGATGGCCGACCACTATTCTCATCATCTGCAAGACTCGTGTCGCTGCCACGAAATTTCTTAAAACACCATTGTGCTGTGCGTTCAGTAGTGGTTCTTGGGACAAACGCTTCGTTGTTATCACGAGCTGTTTCAACAGCTTTTCGACCGAGCTTGAATTGAAATAAGAAAATTGTGCGAATTTACTTTTTTTTCCATCTTGTATTCAACGCTCTTAAAATCAGACATAATTGTTTTAAAATGATCGTAATTCAAGCGAAAACCCCTATTTAAAATGATATAAAATCAGGCTATTATATCGAAAACTTGTTCGAAAATCCCGCAAGAATCATCTCATCAACAATATCAACGCAATGCCCTTTTCCGGTGTGGTTCAATTGTAAATTACGGTTGACTATGATGTTTTAATTCATGCAGATTTCATATTATTAAAATACATTTTCGTTAAAATATTTTATTGTAGCCAATGATTTGAAAAGTTTAAAAAACAAATTACTTGGGTGTCATCAATTAGAATAGAAACTGAAATATTTCACGCTCAAGACTTAGTCAATACCATTTAATCAAGCGACAGATGACTTTGAAAACGTTTAAAGTTAAACGACTTGATAGAAACAAAAATGCTTACTTGCGCATGAGGAGATGTTACAGTTTTAGTAAGCTCATTCCTCCTAAGTTTAGAAGTTTCAATTTTGACCTCTCAGAAGATATAACCTTGGTTATAAGGTTATAACGTCTTTAATATCACTTCTACGCAGTTGTCCAAACTTGAACTCAGTATTCTTTCTCATGGTTTGGGGTTATGCTATCCTCCCATTTCCCCTTAACGAGAGGAGATATATTCTGAACTCGAAGTTGATCATTCGTAATTATACCTGGACTTAGACCTGTTGCTGTACGAAACCAGTGAGCTAGCTCTTTTCCTTTTTATTTTTTAAATTCATTATCTTAAATATTGATCTATATTTAGATATTTTAAAGTTCTGTACTCTTAAAAAAGATATTCACACAAACATACATCCCCCCCATATATATATATATATATATATATATATATATATACTTAATTTACTCAAATAAAATTAATATACGAAAGTATAGATTTATGCGTAAACTTTAAGTATTTACTTCAAAAGTGCTCAATACGTAGGTAGAGCTAGTTAGTAATTTATAAAATATATATTGCGATTAAGCTACACTGAATATTCCGCGTTTCATCCACTCTAGGACTCTTAGGAGACTTATGCGCATAAGCATATATATATATATATATATATATATATATATATATATATATATATATATATATATGTATATATATAATCAGATAGTTGCGCATAAGCATATATATATAATCAGATAGTTGAGGTTGAAAAACAATGATGATGATTTCGGCCTATTTCAGGATATGGAAAGTCGGGTTCGAGTTGGGTGGTTTTAAGCGTAACTGTTAGGGGATGTTCAATAAGTGTATGAAGTGTATGTTTACCATGGGATCATTTACAAGAGACATAACCACCGAGCTATCGTCAATCGCAACGATATTAAAGTTTATTTAAACATTGATAAAGGCATACACGTTCTTAAATGTCGATCTACAGTGATTGAGAGACTGGAGATCACGATATCGTACGTAACCCAACTGACCGACTTTTCATTCATAGACCGTGCTCAACACTTAGTAAACAGGTTTCTTAAAGGGCCGGAAATAGTAAGTATTTTATATGAAAAACCTCAATGCGAAGCACACACACACACACACACACACACATATGTATACATGCATTATTTTTAAAATATAATTTTTAAAATATAACAAACAAACAACATCTATATATATGCATATATAGATATAGATATATATTGATAGATAGATAGATGTAGATATCCCACATATATCATACGATATCTCACCGAAATTGTATCACCCTTACTTCTCCTATTTCTTTTACCATTATATCTAGTATTTGGGCCATTTAAATATGTGTTTATATTCATAGGTTTGGATTTTTAGATATTCATATTAACTTTTATGATTCTATTCATACATATACATATATACACATATATTCCTACATGTATATACAAGGCCGGCAGAAAGTCCGCACTTGTAATTTTTGTCAAAACCTGAAAATTTAAGCTAATTCAATGTAACTGTTTAAACAACCTATACCTTATTTGGTTCACCTTTTATTCCTCTATAATTATACCTGTTAATTTTTTTTTTACACAGGCATCACCACATTATCAGGGCCAAGGGGCCACTCAAGGATAAGAGTTAAAGAGTGTACAGTAGAAATTGGAAAATATGGTAATCATTAGTAATTAAAATTCGGTAAACTTGATAACTTATATGGAATGGCTCATCAAGAACTTATTTACGTTAGACTTTAACACAACCATATTGTAGTCAGCCGGTAAGCAGGGAAACAGAAGACAATTCCACAGGCGTGCAGTTCTAAGAAAGAAGCTTTGTTCATGGAATCTACGTTAATATTTGACTTTTAATTGAAGTACCCTAGTGTTCACGTCAATTAAAAAACAATAGCTTCAAATTGCAGAGGCAAAAAGAAAAGTCCGTATAATGGAAAACTGTTATTTAAACATAACTTTAGGACATTAATGCAACACAAATACAAGACTTGTTAATATTTAGTAGCATAGCCCTTCTACAATTTTAAGGCCTGCAATCTTTTGGGAATTCTTTGAATTAGACGGTAGCAATACTCTGGGGGAAGGGCATACATATGTGTATATGTAGGCATATACATTTTTTTGTTGTTTTATACACGCCTTTGTATATCGTTACACATTCGTGAACATGTTTCGGCCAGCCAATTCTAAGTAATTAGATAATTTTACATGCGATATTACATATACAGCAGTAGAGTCTTCTGAAAGGGTTTTTTTTTTTTTTTTTTTTTTTTTTACAAAGGCATCACCACATTATCAAGGCCCAGAGGCCACTCAAGGATAAGGGTTAAAGAGTGTACAGTAAAAATTGGTCAATATAGTAATCATTAGTAATGAAAATTTGGTAAATTTAATAACTTATATGGAACGGCTCATCAAGAACTTATTTATTTTAGACTTGAACACAACTATATTGTAGTCAGCCGGAAAGCAGGAAAACGGAAGACAATTCCACAGGCGTGCAGTTCTAAGAAAGAAGCTTTGTTCATGGAATCTACGTTTAGGTTTAGGCACAGATAAAGAGTGGGGGAAATTATTGATAGTGTTTACAGCTAGACGAGTGTATCTTGTGAAAGTTTGGCGAGGGGGGACCATAGATTGAAGCTCAGTTGAACACTTTCCATGAAAATAACGATACATCAGAGACAAACTCGCAACATCTCTTCTGTGAGATAGAGGTTGCAAGGAGGAGAAAAGGACATCTCTTACGAGGCTACGAAGTCTATTTTGAACTCTATCAAGGCAGGACAAGTCCTTTCTAGCAGCTCCTGCCCAGATGTGGCAACAGTATTCCATCCTTGGACGTACCTGGCTCTTATATAGGTAGAGAATAGCATCAGCAGTGAGATATCTACTGGATCGATAGAAAGATCCCACCATTTTTCCAGCGGCCTTGGCAACAGATTTGATATATGTGTTCCATTTAAGATCAGGAGTAATGGTCAAGCCCAGAAGCTTGTCAAAACTTGAGGCCTCCTGAAGACGAGAGCCATTCATTTCAATTGATGACAAATGTGAATTAGAATGTTGATGATGTAAAGAGAGAAGCTTGGTTTTAGATGCATTAAAAGTAACCAGCCACTCCTTTCCCCATTGTACTACGTGCTCAAGATCAGAGGAGAGAGAATTGGAGAGAACTTGGTCGTTTACTGTCTTAGATGTGGTACCATAAATGGTAGTGTCGTCAGCATAAATGTCTACAATCACGTGTGACTGTAAACCGAAACATGTTCACGAATGTGCAGCGGTATACAAAGGTGTATGTAAAACAAATAAAATGTATATATTCCCCTACTTCGGTATTAAGCACTCTTCTATTAACCTCGTTAAAACATCATTGATTTGTCCACCACAGAAAAATATTAACAAAAAATAATATGTATTCGCATACATACATACATACATACACACATATATACATGCATATATATACATACATACATACATACATACATACATACATACATACATACACGTATATAAGACTCTCCCGTCGATTTCGACGGATGAGCTTCCGCCGCAACAACTAAGTTTCTCAGAAATTCACACAAACTATTTTTTTATAGTGGTGAATGGATTTGTATAGAACCAACCACAATTTTTGGTATTACTGCTAATCTTTATCGATGCAGATGACTGAAACAGAACAGAGTATACAGTAGGCCGCAGGTTTTCACATCATTTTCCTTCTCCTATATGTATTTCTTAGAGAAGACTGGGGTGCCTCTCTCCCAGTAAATTAAAGCACCCCCAAACACAAAACTAGAAATCTCTACAAGTCGGCGCGATACATACAACGCCTCGTCTTCCGTTGCTTAACTTTAGTGATCTAACTAGAACCGGTGTGCAAACATGATGATGCCCCATTCATATATATATATATATATATATATATATATATATATATATATATATATGTATGTATATATATACATATATTAATCAATACATGTACATATAAATACCTATATATGTATATATATAAATATATATATATAGATACATATATAAATATTCATACACATATAAATATACATATATATATACACATATAAATATATATACACACATATATATATAAAAAGGGTTCCTTCAGTCTTTAAGAAACTATGGATACACACGAAGGGGTGCCTGCGCGCGAAATTCTTGCGGCAGGAGGTGCGCAATCTTCAACCACACATCTTCTGAGTCGATATTACCAGTGGCAAGTGAAGTGTATGTACAAGACGACTGGAAACAAATGCCGAAATAAGCGGAGAGCACATACAGCGCCTATAATTCCCAAATGGGCACCCATCTGATACTAACCAGGCTCAACGATGCTTTACTTCGGTGATCTGACTAGAACCGGTGTGTCAACGTGATTATGCTGATTACACACACACACATACACACACACACACACACACACACACACACACACACACACACACACACACACACACACACATATATATATATACACGTATAAACAATACACACACAAAAACATACATATATATATATATATACTTCTGATATATATATATATATATATATATACTTCTGATATATATATATACACTTCTGATATATATATATATATATATACACTTCTGATAAAGATATGTATACACTTCTGATATATATATATATATATATATATATATATATATATATATATATATATATATATATATCAGAAGTGAAGTAATGAATGTCTGTTCGTTCATGTACGCACGTGTGTGTTTCTGTAGAGGAGCTTTTATGTGCTGGGTTTTGTATCAACTTCACCGACGAGCCTAATCTTACCACATGTCAAAACAACACCCCGCGGCGAGAAACGATCCCGTCTCGGCCAACTCACAATCCCTGTCGAGGCATCGTCTTTCTTTTGTTTTGCAAAGGAAAGCTTTTCTCACCAAGTAGACCCTCGAAATTAAAGGCATTCACGCTTGGCTGCTCGGCAAACTCCTACATTTTTTGTTATTTTAATAACCACTTCTTCCCTTTGTTCGTATTTCAACTTCATAAGCAAATTCTATAAAAACGTTTGCCTAGTAACCTTAATATTGTTAATTGCTCACGAGTAAAATAAATACTATGCAGATATACGAAGGGCGTTCAAAAATAATGCCTTTTATTTTTTTCTATGTCGCCTTAATAGATCAAAAGGAATTTTAAATTGTTATCATTATCGAACTTATTCGTTTATGGCTTAGAAGTTTTCTATTTCTGTTTCAGATATTGATTGTTTGAGACTCTAAGAAAGTGCCCTCGATTATGGACGTGCGTCAGTCGCAGAGATGCATCATCTAACTCCTCCATGTAGAAAAATAACCAATTAACATTTACTGGTGCCTGTTAAACATTTACGATGATGACGTAGTTGATGTTAGCAGAGTTAGGAGATGGGTTCTTCGATTTCAGAGTGGCAACAGAGATCTGAGTGACAAAGACGCCCCTGACTTTTACGACCGGCTCTCGTTCATCGCAGGCAAAAGTGCACTGAGAATGGTAGTGACTACGTGAAAAAATAAATACAGAAACACGATAGGTCACTCGTTTTATGGTACCATTCCCATGTTCGTAACGCATCAACGTTTGAGTTTTTGAGTAAAAATTAGGGATAAGCTTATCTGAGAACGAACCTCGTGGTAACGCAAGAAATTGATTAGTATACAAGATGTAAGTTATCAACGTTTATTCCTTGATAATTTTTTTCCTTATTAAATGCAATAACATAAATATATGTATATTATACAGTAGAACCTCGAGATACGTTTTTCAGGTTACGATGTGAACTACGATTTTTCTGCCCCTGGTTACGGTATTTGCCCCGCCTTACAGTGTTATTTACAATGTTATATGATTATATGTTGGCAAGCGTCTGTCTCTTGAGACAATAGCATTCTGCAACTAGTTTGGTTTACTACAGAGTCTGCCGTGACGAATCAGATACAGTCCTGGGCAGGTAATAAGAGAACCTTGGTTTGTCTGTTTATCAGGGTTCCCCTCTCAGCGTTGCAGGCAGACTCCAACGGAAAGGTGAGCCAATACAGTTGGTGTCAGCGCGGTTGCAGGAATTGCCGGAAAGATGTTGCAGAACTTCACCATCCGCCCATCGCAACTCCAAACCGGATTTTTTTGTCGAGGGTTACTCCCTTAGCCTTTGCCTTTCCCAAGGTAACCACAAGGCAGTGGGGCTATTTGATTATATACTTTTGTATTATATACTGTACTGTATTTTGGTTATTACTTTTTAATGACGTATCCCGGGGTTCTAATGTAGTTCGAATTCGGATTGAAAAATTTTGCTTAACTGACTTTCAATTTATGGTCCTCCTTGTAAAACCTTAATGACCAAAGCTTGCCTAACTACAACTACTGCCAAGAATGCCCCTTAATCTCTATTTGTACCTAAAACAAAGTGAACGTTCCATAAGCAACCTTTCTATTTTTATGTTGTCCTACTGTGGAACACAATACTACGGGATTGCCCCCACCCCGATCGGTTATAACATGGTCGCTTTCAAGTCAAACGAAAACAAAGTTTTGTTGAGGCACTGTCGTAAATAATCAATTTCTACACAATTCCCACAATTACAGATTATTACTGTGTTATTCATAAGCCCTTACCCTCGAGTGGCCTCTGAGTCTTGATAAGCCGTGACTCCCTTCTAAAGTATTCTATCGAAATAGGTCTAATAATTACCTAAAGAAATCATACACTTTCCTTAAGAAATTTATATTGGCCCTGTCACGGTGTTTATTAAAGTATTATCTCAGATTTATTCACGTAATTGTTAGTATGTACAAGAACAGCAAAGAGAACGATTATGTAATAATAATAATAATAATAATAATAATAATAATAATAATAGAGAGATTAGAATCAGAGGGATTGCCGAGATAATTCAACGGATTTCAATAATAAAAACTGCAGAAATAGTAAATAAAACCTTTAAATGTGGAGACTAAACGCACACATAGACTACACACAATTGGACGCAGAAACAGTTACAGATGCAAAACACAAAAAAATCATGAAAACTGAAACTGTATGAATAGAAAAAACTGCGCCAACTTTTTTTTTGTGTGAATGTCACCATAAACAGACTCTACATGAAAAAATATATGAATGTTTATATCTTTTCTGTATTAATTTCCTGTGTGTTGACGTGTAGGAATACAAAAACGTCTTTTGAAAAAAAAACAAGAATGTTTCCTTCAAAAGCACATAATTTTCGAACGATCCTTCGATCTTCCTCAGTGTGAATGATAGAAAACATGAGTGAGCGGGCAGGGTTAGCAGCGGGGGGAAGGAGCATGGGTATAGCCATTAAGGTACAGATCTATTTGAATATGACACTTCCAGCATTTTCGACTTGGAATGGTCAGCAACTTGTGTGGCCTCTATTCAAAACCAAGTCCTTCCACGCCACCCCACGAACACACTCGTATACGTGAACATAAATGTATATACACTCGCGTACTACCACATATGCTTCTTCACGTACATATATAATATATATATATATATATATATATATATATATATATATATATATATATATATATATATACACACTTTACATAGGCATCACCACTTATCAAGGCTCAGAGGCCACTCGATGATGATAAGGACTAAGGAGTGTCCAGTAGTCAATTGGACAATATAGTAATCGTTAGTAATGGAAATTCGGTAAATTTGTTAACTTAAGGTGAACGATCATCAAGAACTTGTTTAAGTTGGAGTTGAATACCACCATATTGTAGTCAGCTGGAAAGCAGGCAAACGGAAGAAGTTCCACAGGCGTGCAGTTCTAAGAAAGAAACTTTGTTCATGAAATCTACGTTTAGGTTTAGGCACAGATAAAGAGTGGGGGAAATTATTTATAGTGTTTTTCAGCTAAACAAGTGGTTCTCGGGAAAATTTTGCCAGGGAGGACCATACAACGGAGCTCAGGCGAGCACTTGGTATGAAAATAACAATAAAGCAGAGAGAGACTCGCAACATCTCTTCTGTGAGAAAGAGGTTGCAGGGAAAGGAAAAGGGCATAACCTACTAGGCTACGAAGTCTATTTTGAACTCTATCAAGGCAGGATGTCCTTTCTAGCAGCTCCTGCCCAAATGTGCCAACAATACTCCCTCCTTGGACGTACTTGGCTTTTATATAAGTAGAGAATTGCATAAGCAGTGAGATATCTACTGCATCGATAGCGACCTTGGCAACGAATTTGATGTATGTGTTCCATTTCACATCAGGAGTAAAGGTCAAGCTCAGAAACTTGTCAAAACATGAAGCCTCCCCAAGAGGAGAGCAATTCATTTCAATTAATGCCAGATGAGTAACAGAACGTTTATGATGTAAAGATAGAAGATTTGTTTTAGATGCATCAAAAGTAACCAGCCACCTCTTTCGCCTGTGTGTGTGTGTGTGTGTGTGTGTGTGTGTGTGTGTGTGTGTGTGTGTGTGTGTGTGTGTGTGTGTGTACGCGCGCATGTGTCATTTTTTTACACGGAATAATTCTTTTAATCAGATATTTTTAAAACTGGAATTTTACGAAAATTTTTAACGCGATTTTTATCTATTCAGCATAACAATTATATCGGATCGCATTTTGGACTACATTTGCGAATTTTAGCTTCTCCTATGTAAAAATGGTCGTGACTATTTCAGTATCATCATTTTCAATATGATTCTACAATTTAAATCACGGTTTGAACATTTAAAGATTTAATTTCCATTTAATAGCAATTATATACTTGTTGCTTAGAACAAAAAGCCTACACTTTTAAACTTCATGGATTAAATACATAATATTTTGTAGTCCCTATTTTTGAATATTGAATATTTAATACATTTTAATTTGCACACGTTCATTTCCTCATGTGTATTTATATATAATATATATGTCTTTGTTTGTGTGTTTGTGTGTTTGTGTGTTTGTGTATGCATATGTCCGAGTGCGAGTGTAAGACTCTGTATATATATGCGTCATTTTTTGTGGATTTTGAAAAGATAACCGAATATGTTTATTAGCGTTTCCAACCAGGAAATCTGGACAACTGTTTCTTTGCAAAACGCACCCATATTTTTTATCGTAAAAAATAAAAAAAACAAAATTTATTTATTCATTTAAACAAATATTATTTATATTATTTGTTCCTTGATTGCTGTCTTATATATATATATATATATATATATATATATATATATATATATATATATATATATATGTATGTATATATATATATATATATATATACAATAATCTAGGAACGAATAATATTTGTTTAAAAAATTAAATAATATTAATATATATATATATATATATATTTATATTATATCTATATATCTATAAAAGTGAAAGTGTCTGTGTAAATTTCCCTGCGCAATAACTCTGTCAATTTTTAGTCTACAGACTCGAAATTTGATATACAGGGTACTGAGATTTGGAAAAATCGATGTGATTGGTTTTTGGCCAGAAATTTGGCGATTAACACCAGTCGAACGATTCGAACCCCCCTATTCGAAGACATCCCTAGCTCGATTGGCGAAGACCGTATCGATTCGACTACCATTAACCGCGTGAAATAACGTTGAATTTAAACATTTTAATTTTAAATGTTCATTTACGCCAGTCAGACAGTGATCTAATCGTTATACGATGATCTATGCATAAGCGCTAAGATTTAATTAAACTGACAGTGCTCAACGATAAGAAACGAATTTCTTAAAGTGGATGTCATAATTATTTTTAACTATAATAATTAAATACCTACAGACACTAGTGTCATCCTTTCTTATATATATATATATATATATATATATATATATATATATATATATATATATATATATATATATATATAAATTACAGCTAAATTTACCAAAATGATCCAAGCTGGTAAAATTAAAGTATATTATAAATATTAAAGAAATAATATTGATAAAATTATCTCAGCCAGATGTAAAAGCTCGATAAAGCCAAATAGGAAATAGAGCTTATATTACGAGCAAACAGTTAATAAAATATGTTAAAACACACTTTGAAATGAATTAAAAACATATTTAATCTGAAAAGGAAACACTAGATAAATGGATAGTCCTTAATCCGCGGAGGTTCGAAGAAATATATTCCTTCTCATCAGAGAGTAGGAATTAGCAAAATGCGGATCAGATTTTGCATGCAGAAGTATTTGATGACCAACAAGTAAGTCAAAGATCTTACTTGAAAACAAAAAAAAGTGAATCAGAGGGAATATGGCGAAGAAAAGGTTGATCACACATGAATGGATAGTCTGGTGGAAAATAAAAAATCCAGTAACGGTAAAATTCAAATATAAAACTTCAAGAAAGTTAAAAGAATTTCCATTTGTACAAGTAAAATCCAGGGAAATCCCGTAATTGGAAGAAGATGGTCCATAATAATCCAAAGACAGAAATCCATGGAATAATTCACAAAAATGTGTACAAGAAAAAAAGAAATGATTCCAATAATATTAATAAAAGAAAAAAAAAGATACACTTTTCACTCTCCTTCCGAAACATAAAAATAAATAAGAAAGATCATTGCTGACATTTTTTTAAGTGATGACCTTTACATTTCAGTTGACCTATAATATAGGTCAACTGAAATGTACAGGTTATTGCTGACATTTTTTTAAGTGATGACCTGTACATTTCAGTTGACCTATATTATAGGTCAACTGAAATGTACAGGTCATCACTTAAAAAAATATCAGCAATGATCTTTGACCTGTACATTTCAGTTGACCTATAATATAGGTTAACTGAAATGTACAGGTCATTACTTAAAAAAATATCAGCAATGATCTTTAACCTGTACATTTTAGTTGACCTATAATATAGGTTAACTGAAATGTACAGGTCATTACTTAAAAAATATCAGCAATGATCTTTGACCTGTACATTTCAGTTGACCTATAATATAGGTCAACTGAAATGTACAGGTCATTACTTAAAAAAATGTCAGCAATGATCTTTCTTATATATTTTTATGTTTCGGAAGTAGAGTGAAAAGCATATCTTTTTTTTCTTTTATTAATATTATTGGTATCTTTTCTTTTTTCTTTGTACACATTTTTGTGAATTATTCCATGGATTTCTGCCTTTGGATTGTTATGGACCATCTTCCTCCAATTACGGAATTTCCCTGGATTTTACTTGTACAAATGGAAATTCCTTTACCTTTCTTGAAGTTTTACATTTGGATTTTATCTTCCACCAGACTATCCATTCATGTTTAATCACCTTTTTCTTCACCATATTCCCTCTGCATAATTTTTTTTTTTGTTTTCAAGTAAGATCTTTGACTTACTTGTTGTTTCATCAAATAATTTTGCATGCAAAATCTGATCCGCATTTTGCTAATTCCTACTCTCTGATGAGAAGGAAGATATTTCTTCGAAACTCCGCGGATTAAGGACTATCCATTTATCTAGTGTTTCCTTTTCAGATTAAATATGTTTTTAATTCATTTCAAAGTGTTTTTTAACATATGTTATTAACTGTTTGCTCAAATATATATATATATATATATATATATATATATATATATATATATATATATATATATATATATATATATATATATAGTGGAAATGGTAATTAATAAAAACTGAAGAAAGTGCTCAATACTGTTGTAGATCAAATATACGTTTTATTTTTGATTACCGTATCTTTCTGTCAAGTTACATTATTGTTTCAGCTACCCGGCCGTTTTTCTGCCGTCTGTAGCTTCCTCAGACTTTTACAGTAAAAGTCTGAGGAAGATAAAGACGGCCAAAAAACGGCCGGGTAGCTGAAAGAATAATGTAACTTAACAGAAAGACACGGTAATAAAAAATAAAACGCATATATATATATATATATATATATATATATATGTATATATATATATATATATATATATATATATATATATATATATATATATATATATGGGTAGTTGTATTATTTTTTTATATCCGTTAGAAGCATTGACTGAAATTTGAAAATTAGAATACATATTGAATACAATTTAAAATCGCGCGGATAAGCGATACATCTCAGACCTTATAAAAACAATGCAATTAATATCACGTGGACGCTTTATTCAATTTTCCTCAATTTAATTTAGTGAAGAAAAAAGAGGAAAAACAACATATAGGATTGACAAGGGAGTTGTACTACGAAATATATTTCTTAAAAATAAACACTTGTTTATTTTAGTAATTTCACGTTGCAACTTTGACTTCAAACGTATTCAATACATATTTTAGTTGTTCAAATTTCAGTCAACGCTTCTAATGAATAAAAAAAATAAATAAAAAATTCCCAGATTTTCAAATCGCGCCCTACTTATCCGATCTTATAAAAATACTGCAGTTAAAATCACGCTTCATTCAACATCACGCTTCATTCAATTCTCTTCAACTTAATATCATGGCGAAGAAAAAGAGAAACAACACGTAAAAGATAAACAATAAATAAACTTTTCCATCCTTCCTCAGGATTTAAAAAAAGAATATTTTAAAAGCCACTCATATTTTTGTTGTTGCTTGAAAATGTCTCGCTCATCAACAAACATCCGTTTAGAACAGGTAAAGCCTATTTCAGGTTTAGTTTTGACTTCGGTTAGAGTTAATTAAGGTCTATGTAAGCATTAGTTTGCGCTTAGGTTTATAAAATAACAAACGGTTTCTGTACATTTTTCCGTTATATATTGGCAGATTTTACGATTAAATTAAAAATTTCTATATGTTTCTACTATGCAGTATTCAATAGCAGGTTTTAGTATTTTTCATTTATTCATCTTTTGCTATCATATTTTTCTTGAAAAAATCCAATTACTCCCGCAGAGAACAGAATAGCGGGGGTTAACGCTTAAACATTCAATGCGTGAAGTTTTAATTTAGTGGTCGACTGTTACAAATCAATTTTGAAAAATACCTCGTTTGGTTCCGACTGAATCCGGAAATGTGCTTTGGTAAGAGTGAGTCTCATTTGGCTCGTATTATGTAGAAGTCGTTGATATCTCTAAGCATATCTTGAATAATCGTAATCAATTGATTAGTTTATCATGTTTAAGTTTTAAGATATCATTTCAATCCGCAACCGCGCAGTTTGAGCGGACGCATCTTTAGAACATCCGGTCTTGCTCTTCTTATCTGTATATTGTTTCGCGCGTGTCTTTTACTGTTGTTCTTTTTCTCGCAGTACGTACTTTATCTTTTCTTTTTTTTTTACATTCGACGACCATTTCTTAACAAAACCATGTCCTTACGATAATGGTTTCCTTTCCACTCAGACCACCAGCATTAGAACGTTTTTTCGGAAAAAAAAATCCACAACACTTAAATGAATATAAAACAGAACAAATAAATAAAAGCCAGCAATACAAACACTGGCAATATATAGCCTGCAATTTACTTCCGTCTTTTATTAATACACGTGATAACAAGTTCGATATATATATATATATATATATATATATATATATATATATATATATGCATAGATCAACGTATAACGATTAGATCACTTTCTGACTGACGTAAACGAACATTTAAAATTAAAATGTTTAAATTCGACGTTATTTCACGCGGTTAATGGTAGCCGAATGGATTAGATCTTCGCTAACCGAGCCAGAGATGTCTCGTGATGCGGGGTTCGAATCGTTCGACTGGTATTAATAGTGGCTGTAGGTATTTAATTATTATAGTAAAAAAATAATTATATATATAGCTACTTAATTTACTCACACAAAATTAATATACGAAAGTATAAATTTATGCGTAAACTTTAAGTATTTACTTCCAAGTGCTCAATACGTAAGTAGAGCTAGTTAGTAAGTTATATTATATATATGGCGATTAAGCTACACTGAATATTCCGCGCTTCATCCACTCTAGGACTCTTCAGGCTTATGCACGAATTTTGTGGCTGTTTGTCGTTTTTATATACGCATCTTCAATTGAGATTTTAGTTAGCCAATCAGCTTTCTAGTATCCAATGCGCCCTTTCTATCAGCCACTGAGCATGCACTTATCGGACAAAGGCCTATTTGACCTCTGGTTGACCTGTTCCTTTGTGTGTGCTCTATTTAGCCTGGATATTTAGTACCTTGATCTGATTTAAATCTAGGTTAATGTTTTTTTTATGTTATTTTATATATAAATATATATGTGTACATATATATATGACCATATATATATACACACACATATATATATATACATATATGTGTGATCGTTTATCTATATTCATGTTTATTTAATTTATTTATTTGTTTATTTTCTATTGTTTTTGTTAGTTTTAAAACTATTTTGTATTGCAATCCTGGAGTAAATTTTATCTTGTGAACACAGGTGTTTGCTATTTCTTTTCTACAGTTTAATAGATGTTGGGGTTCTTTAAAGTACAGAATAGCAAATTTTTCATGAAGGCATAATGTACATGGGTCGTCTAGATCCGTACACGTAGTAGCTTGTCTTATTATTTTCCATTCGACTACCGGCGAACGACCGCTTTCCTTGAGTTCCCAGTATTTATTTGCTAGTGTTGTTTCATACGGTGTTTTTGTTTTATTGGTGAATGTACTTTTGTGGTCATATTATCGAGTTTTGAAATCTAAGGAAGTCATACCTACGTAATATTTCTTGTTATTCGGGTTTTCTTTCGAAAATATTGTGGCCTGGTAAACTACGCTTTTGGTTAGACATTTATTTTGAAGTGGGCAAAGAGTGCAGTGTCTACAGTTGCATTTATCTTGTTCGTTATTAATATTTTTATTTCTAGTATGGTTGTTCTTGTCCGGGTTGGTTTATTATTATTATTATTATTATTATTATTATTATTATTATTATTATTATTATGTCTGCTAGTGTCAAAGTAAAACAAAAACAATTGGTCAAAACATTTAAAACTTGTGCACTATAACGCTGCTTAATATTACATGAAAAAAAGTTTTTTTGGGGGGGGGGAGTGATATATAATTTCCAAATAATATACACAACTAAACATTGAGCAATTTATCTTCGATTATTACTTGTGACTACTTCGTTTATTTCTTCCTGCTCAAACATAACGTATTATCATCCCTAATATACTTGTTCTTTTTCGGGTTCCTCTTCTTCCTCTAATACTACTACTATTATTATTATTATTATTATTATTATTATTATTATTATTATTATTATTATTATCTATATATTAATACGATAGCGTGTGTGTTCTTTTGTGTGTCACGGTTACATCCGGGTCATTTAATTGTTATTTTCTATTTCTTGTAAATAATTTTATCAAGAATTCTTCATAAGTTATAGCTGATGGCACTTAAATCATCTATTTTTTATCAATAATTTTATCAAGAATTATTCATAAATTTTGTTTTCGGTTTCGATTATGGCTGAAGGAACACAAGCTATATATATATATATATATATATATATATATATATATATATATATTCCATAAGTTTTCATCTCGGTTTCGATTCAAGCTGATACACCCAAGTCATATGGATATTTTTTTTTTATATTTGACATTAACTCTATGATAATATACGAAATCTGCAGGAATTAAAATATCATGTTTAAGCATACTTTGCGACCGGGCTTTACCGAGTGAGTTTTGATAAATACTTTAGCAGTTTTAACAAAAAAGCCACAACAATATTAGAGCGTCTCAACTTACACTGAACATCTACATAGTGCCAACATGAATATAGTACATATTAATGTGTCCCCTGTGGACTTTCCACGGGTCCCGCTAGTTATTATTATTAATATTATTATTATTATTATTATTATTATTATTATTATTATTATTATTATTGGCTCACAAGGGGCTTTCGTAGAAGTTTTTGGAGATCTTTCCCTGAAAACAACCTGTGGTGTTCCCTTGAAGCTGGGTGACAACAAGTGTCCCCAGGTGTCCAGTACTCTCCAACTCTTTCGATAATATTTTCAAATAAATTTGCAATATCGGAACAGGTGCTTGCCATTGCTTTCTCGTTTGACAGAACTTATAGATATGCGGTTTCAGTGTTTCATGCTACCATTGATTTTTAGTGAGAATTATTATTATTATTATTATTATTATTATTATTATAACCATTATTATTACTATTATTATTATTACTATTATTATTATTACTATTATTATTAATATTATTATTATTATCTATATAATACTAAAAGTCTATGGGTCTTGTATGTTTGCAATCAGATTTCCGGTTTTCAACATCCGGTTGCGCATGCGTAAATAGCAACGTCTTCAATCCGTTATTCCAATTCCGGAATTTTTATATCGCTTTTAATACAAACAATTTCATTTAATTTGATCAAATAGTTTTTTGTTTTTTTTCAACACTCCTACTCCCTCTGTTTTCGTTACGTACGCGAGAAATCTTTAATTCATGTCATTATAAATAAATAATTTTATAAAATCAACCGTAGTTTTTTTTTTTTTTTAACGGCTAAAAACATTCAACTTCGTGAAGTCTGTCGCAGTTTCAAAGAAAACACCTCTCACTTTCACTCTCATAGATTTCAACACTCCTACTCCCTCTGTTTTCGTTACGTACGCGAGAAATAGTTACGTGTATGTGTGAGAGAGAGAAAAAGGTAACCGATGTAAAACTGGATAGAGTTATCCCCCTTAACTAATGCAGACCTTTTTACTAGAGGGCGTTATTACAAAAATATTTCTTTTTCTTCTTCCCATGTTTTTTAAAGTCGTCTGCTTACATTTCCAAACGGAAAGCTGAATCGGTAAATGCACACATTTCTATTACATTAAATAGTGTTTTCCTTTACACAATGGGTACTGAATGTTTGCTTAAATTAAATGAAAAAAGTTACATTTTATTTTCATTTTCTATTTAAAAAGCCATTATTAAAATGTGGAGAGTGTTTTTTTTATTATTCTGTACTTTCAACTAACAATTTCATTTAAAAGATGATATATCAAAATTTGAATTTAACTATAATAAGGATTATGATACCTGTTCAGTGCATAAGTATGACCAACCACTTATAATTCAGTGACTGTAATTTAAAAAAAAATAACAATTATAATAAACAGAACGACTCATAGAAATCTATCTATATTCTTTTTTCATTTTAATATACTTTCATAGAAATGCTTCTGTTATGTAAAAAAAAACTATTTTCTTTATGCCACAAGTGTCACGCTCATACATGAATTCCATAGCTAATATAACGTACTGACCCAACGGGTTACGGGTGGTCTAGTTACTATTATTATTATTACTCTTATTATTAATATTATTACTATTATTTTACTATTATTATTATTACTCTTATTATTACTATTATTATTATTACTACTATTATTATATTACTTTTATTATTACTATTAATATTATCATTATAATTATTATCATTACTATTATTATTACAATTATTATTACTATTGTTATTAATATTACTATTATTATCACTATTATTACTATTATTATTACTATTATTATTACGAATATTTTTACTATTATTATTATTATTATTATTACTCTTCTAATTATTACTATTATTATTACTATTATTATTACTATTATTATTATCAATGTTATTATTATTATTTTTACTTTTATTATTACTATTATTATTACTATTATTATATTATTATTAATGTTATTATTATTATTTTTATTTTTATTATTACTATTATTATTACTATTATTACTGTTATTTTTACTATTATTATAATTATTATTATTATTATTAATGTTACTCTTATTATTACTACTAATTATTTTTACTATTATTATTATCACTATTATTATTACAATTATTAATATTATTATTACTATTATTACTATTGTTATTACTCTTATTATTATTTCTATTATTATATTACTGTTATTATTATCATCATTATAATTATTATCATTACTACTATTATTATTACTATTATTATTACTGTTATTATTATTATCATTATTACTATATTTATCACTACGATTATTACTATTATTTTTATAACTATTATCATTATTACTACTATTATTATCGCCATTATGATTATTACTCTTATTATTTAAACTATTATTATCAATATTATTATTTTTAGTGTTATTATTACTATTATTATGATTCCTATTATTATTATTATTAGTAGTAGTAGTAGTAGTTTTAGTAGTAGTGGTAGTGGTAGTAGTGGTAGTAGTACCTTTTAATTGCTCTCGCTTTCTATTACTAACAGTAAAGATTATCGAATGTTGACCAGGAAAATGGATTATAAAAGGGCATTTTGAAAGCAATAATCATATATTCATATATTCGTTCAAAGAAATGTACATTTTTTGTGAATACTTCTTTTTATGAGAGGTATTTTCATTCATGTTTTATATTTTCGATACATTGCAAAACAAAAAATAGAAAGTGCATTATTTAATTATTCACTTGTATTGCAGTGATTTTGAAATAATCGTAAATTATTTTTTGTTGTAGAAGTTTTGCCTTTGGCATTAGCTTATGAGAAACATATACATGCACACACACACACATACGCACACACACACACACACACACCCACACATATATATATATATATATATATATATATATATAATCTTTCTTAAGTCTTGACATACTGTAAATACCCACCATAATGGTACCTGCGCGTGAAAATTTTGTGTCAAGAGTTGCGCAATCTTCGGCCGCACCTCTCCTGAGTTGGCATTATTAAATACCAATGACAAGCTGAGGTTCAACACAACTGGAAATAATGCCGATGTGAGCAGAAAAGCACATACATATGTGTGTAAGAATTTGGGGGGATTTTTGGCACCCTTAACACAAAACTGCGAATAAAATATACAAAGCTCGTAATTTCTCTTTTTTAAGTGGTTTGTTTAATTTCTTTATGTAATATACTTCCAAAATAAACTATTAAACTTTTTTTGAAAAATAATATAAATATTATTTTTTATTTAAAAAAAAAATAGTGTTTACTAAGTGCCTGCGCGCGTTCATACAGCCATTTTCTCTACGTAATAAAATGAATTGAAATTTACGAGTTATTTTTCTTTCAACTTTTTCACTTTAAAAATCTATCAACATTTTTTCATTGGTTCAATTCTTAGAATATTTGCAGGTTTAATGTGAAATTTTATGTTCTTTCCAATAAACCGAATACAATATTCTAGACAAACGTTTTTTTTAATTCATCATCCCATTTTGAAATGTCTATTAAAATGAAAATAATTAATTATCTCAGCTCAGATTTATATATCACAAATTGAAGTAAGTAAAGGAATCTAATTGAAAACAACAAAAATAGAATAGTTTTGTGCAAAATTTACCTGTAAAGTCAGAATTATAAAACCTTTTTTTTTAGAACCACATTGATTTTTTCTTAAGTGATATCTCACATTTAAAAAAAGTTTTCCTTAAAAAAATTGAATACCTACAACTAACTTTAACTAACTTTTGTTTACAGCCAGAAATAGAAAGGGAGATTAATTCTGGCGCTTAAGGCCACCGAAGTTCTCAATTCGAAGAAAAGGAGACGTTTGTCTCCCTTTATTCCAGTTGTGAAACATCTCATGTCGCGCTATTTTTTAATCCTTGCTTAAAAAAGTATTTTATTTAAAAAGGACATGGAATATAAAATATAAATATGGATAAATTCTTCCCAAGTAAGAATGGAAGTACCCATTAATTAGTATTTTTTATAGGTAAGTGATTTTTTGGAATTATATATAAAAAAATCACTTAATAAAGCCGAATAAAATATATTAAATAAAAACTCATGTATTTCTTATAGCGAATAAAAAAAATGGAAAATTGATCGAGTTGAATTCTTTTAAACGGCAAAAACTGATAAGTAAAATGTGATCATTTTTACAAGTACGATGCCCCATATGGACTAACCTTTGTTTACAGCCAGAAATAGAAAGGGAGATTTATTCTTGCGCTTACAGGCCACCGAAGTTTTAACCTTGAATAAAGGGAGACGTTTGTTTCCCCTTTATTCCAGTCGTGGACATCTGAAATCGCGGTATTTTGGAATCCTTACTTAAAAAAGTATTTTATTAAAAAAACGTAGAATATAAAATATAAATATGGATGAATTCTTAACAATGAAGAATGGAAGTACCCATTGATTAGTATTGTTTATACGTGAGATATTTTTTTGAATTTATATATATTTATTATATTCGAAGTAAGTAAAAATTCGTTGATATTCTTGAAATCTTTTTTAAAGAAACCGGTGTGTAAAATCAAATATTGCTATTATTTAAAAATTTGGTCTTTGCTCCTTTTATATAAAAAAAGTAGGGATTAAATTATATATTTCAAGTAAATATAACTTCCAAAGATAGTAAGTCTAATTATTAAAATTTTTATCACGCATTTTTTATTGCGTTCTTGAAACTGCTAATACAGCGCCTAGAATTTTTAAATGGTCATCAATCTGGTGCATAAATTCGGTGTATCAACGTGATTATCCCGCGTGCACACACACACACACACGCACACACACGCACACACACACATATATATGTATGTATGTATATATATATATATATATATATTAATCTTTATACCGAAAAATTCCATTGTTGATGATGCATTATTTTTTAAATATACGTAATTGCGTCTTTGCTGTTTCCGTTCTATATATGTCTGAAATACTATTTCCATTAATCTCATTATATATATATATATATATATATATATATATATATATATATGTGTGTGTGTGTGTGTGTATACGTGGGTGTGTGCGTACAAATATATACATATATATATATATATATATATATATATATATATATATACTAGCTGTACCCTGCCACGCGTTGCAGTGGTTCAATTTGGTGTAATGGAAAAATTTAATAAAAGAGAAAATGCATGTTTCTTATATTAGTACAACAATCCACTGCAAAAAGTGAAAAAGAAGGCGAAACTGAAAAAAATGGTACCCTTGCAGAATTTGATCTGGATCCTCGAGAGTTTCCGTCAATCATTCATGTTTTGGACTTGACCAAAAATCAGTGGATTAAGCCGAACGTAGCAAAAATGTTGAAACGCTAAATGCTTTTTTTTTGTTGTTTTAAAAAATGTGATTTAGTAATTAATATTTGGTTGATGGTGGGGGGAGGGGGTTACTATACACAGATTCGAAAAAGTCGTCCAAAAACAAATCAATGAAAGCAAAGGTAAGGTAAGTTACGTTTCTACCTAATTGGATAATTGTTTAGTGTTTTTTATGTAATGTAAAATGTTTAATTGGCTCAAAAAACAGAAATGGGCGCGAATTCTGTTGAATACGTTAAGTTTGGGAAAGTAAGTTGAAAACTAAAAACTATACAAAACAGTGTCTGAAATTCACCGAACATATGTTACCATGACATAGGCTGGCATAATCGGTAGGTTTCTGACAGTATTTTGTATAGTTTTTTTTTAGTTTTAACTCACTTTCTCTAACTTAAAGTAATCAACAGTGTCCACCACCATTTGTAGCTTTCAAATACACCAATAAACACTGTTTTTCAAGCCGACTAAACGTTACATTAAATGAAAAGGGTTTATATTACTAAACACAGATACAAAGAAGTTGTCAAAAAATAAATATATAACAAATAAATGTTATCAAAGGCAAGAAAAGTAAGTGTTCATCCTAACTGGATAAGATTTTAGTGTTTTTATGTAATGTATAATCGGTTCAAAAACATTCAATGTTTATCAGTATATCTGAAAAATACAAATGGCGGCAGGCTGTATCGAACACGTTAAGTTTGGGGAAATTTTGGGAAAATGAGTTTAAACTAAAAAACTATACAAAATACTGTTAGGAACTCACTCAATATATGTTACCATGATGTAGGCTGACATATAATCGGTGGTTTTAAACTTTTGCTCGATACAGGTGACGACTTTTAAAAATCCCTTTTAGTGATAACCTGGTTTGAGGATATTTGTACAACTAAACGGCAAATCTGCTCCAAAAAATCCGGTATTATTTTACTTTAAGGCCCGTTTCACGTTCATATATAACGAAATATTTTATTGTAGATTTCGGTGTGCTAAAAACGAATCTGCAAACCGTTTACGTAGCAAAAAAAAAATTTTCATGAAATTCATTAAATTACTTTTTCGAAAAGTGGGTGATCACTTTTCAATGTAAATTTAACTTAGAATGAGCACCCACTTTCTGGCCACCTGAGAGAGGGGCATTTTTCTGTTTCTTGGCTAAAAAGTTTTTTGTTTGATTTCTTTTGCATGGTAATAACCCCTGAACTCTGGGACTATTTTCCATTTAACAGCCGTAGCCTTCGTTTACGCTATGCGTAAGCATAAACGAAAGCTGTTTAGCCAATAAACATGGGAAAAAATCCCCCCTCTCGCAGGTGGCTAGAAAGTGGGTGCTCATTTTAAGTTAAATTTAGATGGAAAAGTGATCGCCACTTTTTCGAAAAAGTAATTTCTTCAAATCATAAAAAACTATTTTTTTGCGACGGAAACGGTTTGCAGATTTGTTTTTAGCACACCAAAATCTACAAAAAAAAATTTGCTATTTACGAACGTGAGACGCACAGCCCTTAATGGAAAATTATATCAAACATCCGGGGGAAAATAGTTTTCAATAAAAACAGCAAATGAATTCGATAGAAAAAAAAATGGATGCTATTTTTTTTTCTTTCTGTGTGTTTCTTGGCTAAAAAGTCTTTGTGTTTGATTTCTTTTGCATGGTATAAACCCCTGAACTCTGGGACTATTTTTCATTTCACAGACGTAGCCTTTGTTTATGCTATGCGTGAGCATAAACGAAAACTGTTAAATATGCATTCGCGTACCAAACTGCCTTGTCAAAAAAATCTTTAAGCCAATAAACACGAAAATAAATGCCCCTTCCTCAGGTTGCCAGAAAGTGGGTGCTCATTTTAAGTTAAATTTAGATGGAAAAGTGATCACCCACTTTTCGGAAAAAAAAAATTCTTCAGATCATGAAAACTATTTTGGTACTCCATGGGCGTTGAGTTCCATGGCGACCCGCAGAATTATTTAATGGTCGTTCCCTTAGTACCCCCCTAGTCAAGGCTAACGCATGCGCACGTAATTTTTTATTTATTTACTTACGTGGTGGAGTTTCTATACTGATAGGTTTTTTGAAATTTTTTCACTGGATTATTATTGATTGAACACTAACCAGATTATGAAAAAAAATTGAAAAAAAAAATCATTTCAACATTTGAAAGGGGTACTCAATTTTTAGTTACCACGTTCTGGTAAATCGGTCACTTTTTATTTATTTATTTTTTTTTTCTAAATACGGAAGTGTCTTCGGGAGATATAAAATGGTCGCATGTTGACGAAGCAATGTATCGGGAGGCGTACGGGATTAAAAATTATTGGTAATTTTTTAGATTAGGTTCCCCTCCTCAATTTTCTTTTAAATGACGACTTGAAATGGTTTTAGACTATGCTGAATACGAAAATCGCATCTAAATTTTGCAGAAATAAGTAGTTATCAAGATATAAAAAGTTGTATTATGCATTGTAATCTTTGGCGGCCATCATTTTTACGTGTCTGTATTTGTTTATGGCGCGTGTGCACGTAAAAAGATGGCCGCCGAAGAATACAATGCATAATACAACTTTTTATTTCCGAAAAATTTCAATGCAATTTGCGTGTTCAGCATACTCGGAAACCTATAAATGTCGTCATTGAAAGGACAATTGTGGATGTGGACCTAATCTAAAAAAATACCAAATTATTAAACATTTCTCGAGCATGTTAGTGAAATTTATAATACTTTAAAAAAGATTAAAAAGAAACAAAAAAGTTTTGAAAAAAACTCACCTTTCACAAAAACAATTTAAAAAAAACACAAACTGACTAAATAAGTAAAAAAAAAATAATTAAAAATCTCGAAACTTTATTTTCATGAAAACAATAAAAAAAAAAGTCCTGTTCTCTCTATTTTTTTCTCTTTGAGAAACAAATATATTTCTGACTTACAAATGCGGTAGAGACTCATTATTTTTACTTTCTATGGTTTTGATATACCGCGTTTTTATTGCTTACAAAATGGGTGACTGATTTATCAGAACGTTGTAACTAAAAAGTGAGCACCACTTTCAAATGTCGAAATAATGATTTCTTTTTTACATTTTTTTTAATAATCTGTTTAATTAGTGTCCAATCAATAATAATCCAGTGAAAAAAAAATCCAAAAACCTATAAGTATAGAAATTAAGCATGGGAGTAATGGCTGTACAACAACGTCGCCTTTCGCACTTTTACAAACATTTTTTTAAAAAGTAACTAAACAATTTATTGATAATTTGTCACGTGTACAAACATTTATTTATTTACGTAGGCTTAACTCCTTTCATGAATAAGAAAAGTTTTACTCTTTAAGAATAATAAAAGGAAAAAGTTACTGAACATTTATAAAAGGACTTTTTTTCACGAAGGCCAGAGGAATAGTTGGCCGAAAATTCGTGAAACAACAACTAATAAAGATGAGAATAATAGTCCGCAATAAATAAAAATGGTGCTAATGCAGAGAGCGATCATCCGCGCTATTTTTTAAATCATATTTCCACGTTTAAATAACGTTTTATGATGTTTTTTTTTATTTATTCAATTGTAAGGTTAAAGTACAGAATAGGTACAAAACATCCTTACCTCCCCATGTTAAGAATGACTTTTTAAATAATAACATTATTTCAGCACGGATCACTCTCTGCATGAGTAATCTTATATAGAAAAACAAAAAAAAAACCTCAAAAGCAAGCAACGAACTTTTTTTGGGGCCTTATATAATAAAGAAAAGATGTGTAAATTAAAAAATTTGGAAGATAAACAAATGAAATATGTTTTTTTTTGTTTTTTTTTTACTTATTGAGTTAACAGAAAATGAAACCTTTCGTCAATTCGTGGTTGTGAAATGAATCGAACCGGAAGTTCAGTTTTATCAACAGAACAGATTCGCAGAAACGATTAAATAAATATATTTATTTTATTTAATATTTTAATTTTAATAAGGTAAATTTATTTTAATAACATAAAAACATACCTCGACTCTAAAAATGGGTTGTCTGAAAATTTCAAATAAATTGGTAACGTATAAACATGGTTTTATTTGTTTAGAACGAACCAACTTTACATTTATATATATATATATATATATATATATATATATATATATATATATATATATACATATGCAAATATAGACATACATATACTTCTACATATTCATTCATATATATATATATATATATATATATATATATACATCTGTGTGTGTGCGTGTGTATGTGTGTGTGAGTGTTTATATATACATACATGCATGATTAGACCACCATAGGTGTGATATGAGATCAATCGTAAAACAATTCAGCATCCATTCCCTTTTTCCTCTTCCATCAAACAATTCGAGCTACAATCGGGCGATACCCCCGCCGCAACTGGTACTATCATGCTGTGACCCTCTCTTCCATCGAAACCTTCCTCGCCTATCTTTTAGCCCGACCGCCCACCCATTACAAATGACCCTTAAGCCCACCCTAACCACCACCGTCCTTCGCGTTCCATTGGCAATGATAACACACGCCGACGCCAAAAATCATTTTGTGTTTGTTTTCTTAATCATCAAATATGCCTTTTTTATTTCAGACAAACCAAACTGTTTATCTTGCCGTGGTCGTCGCCATCGGTTTTGCAATTACATTAGCGGAACAAGCTTATTGAATATAATCCTTATCTATCTATCTATCTATCGATCTATCTATCTATCTATCTATCTATCTATCTATGTCTTTATGATTTTCTCTTTTTGTCTGTGTTCTTGTCTGCGTATCTACCTATCTACTTATCGATTTATCTCTCTGTATTTTTATATATCTACATCTACCTGCCTATCTATTGATATCTTTTATATATCTATCGAACTATTAATTTTATTTATTGCGGACTATTACGCTCATCTATGCTATATTCAAGTAAACTAGCGATAAAAAAAGGCTAGGTCAAATTCCAGATTGTTCCACAAACAAGGAATTATTTTCTATACAGGAAGCTAGGACTTTATTTAAGTAGTATACTTAATATCTATTACTATAAGCTTGCTTTTATTGAAATGTTGCTTCCCTTCTAGCTGTATCAAATTGCTGAACATTGTTTTACTTTCAATTATATTTGTAGCTTAAACGCACTGACCATAGCTACGTCGTTAGGACTTTTACTTAGTCGTACCAAACTGACTGTATTTTAATATGAATCCCGACGCACCATACACTAATAGTTTTTCTTATTACGGTACAAACCCGTGCTGGATTATGTATATCCAATATATATACTTTACATCCAAGATGACTGCCTACGCCTGATTTACATGTTAAATTAAATTAAAAAAAATTCTTCTTCTAACTAAACTTTACTTGACACTCAAAATTCTAATAATTAATTCTACTGCATTCTGTAAGTTTAACCCTCTCCTGAAAACTAACAATCTGCCCTACTCCCCAAGCTGCCACTAACACGCATACATTACACACGACTTGGATGGGGGTCCTCAGCTTTCAGCCATTAACCTTCGCATGCTGACCGATTGGAAGTCATGATCACTAAACATGCATTCATTTCTACCCCTAAGGCATGCACTAGTTTGTTCTTAACCAGGTAGATACTTACTAACTACGGTCTGTACTTAGATTTACAGCTATCTATATTAAATAGCAATAGCCGTCTCTTCCTTAGCCTTACAATGTTAAATACAAAAACTGAACCGATACTCTGTAACGCAAAATACAATTTCCTGATTTATAAACGAAAGCTGAAGATATCCTTATTAGAAATGGAAACCTACTAAACACCCAACACCCCTATACATACGCATCTACGGAAAGTCTCCCCATATATCTGTTTACTGTATTATGCATAATGTAGACGCCATAGCGTATCATTTACTTCCGCCTGTACTCTATTGTACTTATCAAAAATGACATTACTTGTATCTATTGAATACACATAACCCTTCTGCCATCTAAAATATCCAGAGCGTGTTCAACACTTTTTAGTTAATTCGTAATATCAAGCCATTCTGTAACGCATTATCCTATTCCTAAGTCAACATAAAAATAAAAGGAATAACATTTTATTTTACTTTTATTTTTTATTTATTCATTTATTTTCTCGATTATAAATTTAAAGGAGAAAGAAACATTAAGCCATATTAACTCCTTCCAACAGATCTGTTTGCAAATATAGCTGCTTTCACGGCATGAACTCATACTCACCCCCTCCTCCAGTAACAAACAATGAAATAGCAATGTCCCGTAATCACTTTGAGGAGTATAATCTCTCAGTAGATATATAACCTTTATAAACTAACCTAGTAACAGCACTAACCACTCTCGCGGGGTCGCAGAATACCTGAATTAGGACCCAGGCGCGGGGAAAACCCTCTTGGTACTGATGGACCCATAGATCTTCCCAGATCATACATCTAGGAGAAGGAAAACTCTTAAGCTAAACCTAAGGGGAGGAAGGCCTCTCCAGTCTTGGATGACAACCTTCCTAGAGCTGGTGACTCAAACAAATTACCGGTCTGCAAACCTAAATTGCTTAAGGAGTAGATAGGCACTGTCTATCGCCTGGCTTCGATACTCCTTCTGTGTCTATTAGCCAGGCGTAGAGGTCGAACCATTGGGAGTCGACAGAAATACTCAGTGGTCGATCTTGTTTCCTGACTAGGGCAATGAACGGCGTTCATTGCTCACTCCCGACACATCCCAACCCTAAAACTGGGCACTCGAGAGTGCTTGAATTCCGTAATGCCAGTGCAAGCAGATTGTGTTGACCATCGTCTGATGGGTTGAGGGTACTGGATAGACAGTTCCTTGCTGCTGTTCCCGACTAGTAGTGCAGAAGTCTTAACTCTTTGGTAGCGCTTAGAGCGGCTGCTCCATCACCAGTTGTATAGTATCGGCATGTTTGTAGTGCCATGTCGCGCAGGGAAAGGGACCTGCACTCGTCCCCGGTGGGCTAACCTGAGACCACAACCCTAGTAGATGGAGGGGCAGCTGATGATCTGCCTGTGTTGCTTCTGGTGTCCTGCATAACCTCTTGTTCAGCACCCCTTACCTAAACTGAAACTATTAAAAATACAATGACAGTGCATTCAAAAATTACCCTAAAACCAGCCAAAACTCAAACAAAAACACCTTGCCTTCTCCCTGGAGACTCGCATTTACGAACATCCGTGGGCTTATAACTGATTTAAATGATGTTGAAGCATTTCTCCTAACAAACACCCCAGATATCTTAGCACTAAGTGAGACTAACCTACACTCCACCATCCCCTCTAACTACTTTAATATGCCCGGATACCTCTAACTCTTCCGTAAGGACTTCGACGAACATATGCATGGGCTTGGAGTCTACATTCGAAACACCCTCCCCTAGACTAGGAAAACTAAACTAGAATCGGAAGATCAAGCCGTTATGTGCTTTAGACTTAACATACAAAACAACATTAGCTACTTTTATTTTCTCTACTGCTGTCCCCAAACCTAGGACTGTACCCTAATAAACAAAGTCTCTGGCAGTATAGATACAGCACTTTCCCGCGACTCTAGCGCACAAGTCCATGTATTTGGTGACTTCAATGTCCACCACAGCAACTGGCTTGGATTGTCTACTCACACAGACGCAGCTGGTACCACAACACGTATCTTCTCTATATCTCATTCCCTATCACAGATGGTTACGTTTCCAAACCGCTTCCCTGACCAGCAAGAACAACATGCATCGCTTCTAGATTTGTTTCTGACCACAGTTCCCGATGACTGTGTAACGGATGCCCACAGCCCTCTTGGGAACGCCGATCATAAAGTGGTAATGGTTGAAATCGACATGAATTATAGAGCCAAAACTGAAGAGCCACTGCTCAAAACAACGAGATATTATAAAAATTGTTGACTGGGAAACCATCAGAGACCTCATCAGGGACGCTCCATGGTAAAATATATTTTCACTTCCTGCTGAACATTGCGAAAATTAGACCACTGAATGGTTCAAAACTGCAATTGAAGCACATGTTCCCACACGCAAATTCTATAGCGAACTCCACTCTCCCCAATGGTTCACTTCAAGTTGTGCAACTGCCATAGCGCAAAGGCAGCATGCGTACTGAAAATTTAACGGACATAAGTCCAGTTTAAACAGACAGAAGTACATAGAAGTCAGAAATAACTGTAAAAAAGAAATAGCGACAGCTAAGAAAGAATTTACTGAAACCACCCAAAACGCATAGAAGCACAGAAATTAGGAACCCGAGACTTCTGGAAAATCTACAACAGTGTAGTAAATAATGGGCAATTAACTATTCCCCCACTATCCAACAATCATGAGGTTGTTTGCTCAGCAACTGAGAAGGCTAGCATGCTTGCCAGACAGTTTGCCTCCAACTCCACACTGGACTCTGCTAACAACTCCCTCCCTGACTTTCCTTTGCAGACAGACGCCACACTAGACGATCTGAAAATCAACCCTGCTCAGGTGCATGCTATCATAAGGAAGCTTGACACTGCAAAAGCATGTGGACCTGGTCTCATCCTGGTTGTGCTATTAAAAAAGTGCGCCGCCGAAGTAGCTCCAGTTCTCTCCAAACTTTACAACAAATGCCTTAATGAATCTTGCTTTCCTGCCTGCTGGAAAACTGCTTCTGTAGTGCCAGTTTTCAAGAATTCTGGCGAAAGAACTGACCCAGTAAAGTATCACCCCATTAGCCTCCTCCCACTTTTCGCCAAAATATTTGAGACAATAATTAACAAAGGTCTAGTCCATCACCTTACAGTTGCTAAACTTCTGACTGACCAACAATATAGATTTAGGCAAGCCCGTTCCATAGCAGACATCCTAACCGTGATCTCAGAACGTATACACCAGTAACTAGACAAAGCGGGGGAGGATAGAGCGGTAGCTATAGATATATCTAAGGCTTTGGACAGGGTATGGCATGAGGGTCTTCTCAATAAAATCAGATCATACGGCATCACTGGAAGAATACATAACATAATTAGATCCTTCTTAGATAAGAGAAAAATCCAGATTGTCCTTGACGGTCGTACATCTAAACAATATGATATAAATGCGGGAGTTCCTCAGGGGTCTATTCTTGTGAGATGGGTGTGTATGCTTACGACACCTCGCTCTATAACAGACACGACAGGAAAACTAATGAACACATATCTAAAGAAATAGCAGAAACACTAGAGGAAGACCTCCGATCCGTAGTGGAATGGGGACAAAAATGGATGGTCACCTTCAATGCTGCCAGGACTAAACTTGTTTCCTTCAATAATTACAAGAATCCTTCCCTACCGCCAATAGCAATGGCCAATGACTCTTTTTCTGAAAGTACATCTTTTAAACTCCTCTGCCTAACGTTCACAGGAAACATGAGTTGGAACAAGTACATTGAGAACATTGCCAGGACCACTGCGAAGAAGGTGGGTTCTCTTTACCGTTCTAGAAAGCGATTAACGCCTGAACCTATCCTATACCTCTATAAGGCCATCATTCGCCCATGTATGGAGTATTGTTGTCATATTTGAGCTGGTGCATCTGACACTAGTCTCTCGCTCCTAGACAAGGTTCAAAAGAGTTGCCAATTTGATAGGTCCTGAACTGTCAGCTAAACTTCAACCTCTGTCACATCGACGAAATGTTGCATATCCCTGCCTGTTCCATAAGTACTTTAACGGTGAATGCTCTGACGAACTGCAATCACTTGTGCCCCCTCGACGTAAATACCCCTGACAGACCAGACAAGCAGCTAAATCCCACACCTTCACAGTAAAGATCCCTAGATGCAAGGGAGCCTTCTACTCCAGTAGTTTCTTCACCAGAACAGCTTCCAGGTCCCTGCTTCCCTTACTGTACTGACATGCAGAAGTTCAACTGCAATGTGAACCGACATCTTGCTGCCCAACTTCCTACACAGTACCCATGGTGCTTATGTCCCTGATAGAAGCTCCCTACAACAAAGTGGCAATGTGCCTTGTTTGGGGTGAAAAGTTAAAAAAAATAAAAAATTCTTAGTTGTTTAAGGACGTTTCGGCCAACTATTCCTCTGGCCTTCTTCAGGTGGTAACATCGACGGAATAGAAACTCCGAAACTCCTAACTGTATCCACTGCAATTATTGCCGAAACGTCATTTAACAACTAAGAAAAATAAATAAATAAAATTAATAATATTAATAAAATTAATAAATAATACTCATTTAAATAATGAATTCAATTAAATAATATATATCTATCGATCTGTTTGTGTATTTGTCTGTTAAGCTATTTGAATGTCACCTCTCTTTATAGATGCATGTGTGTATGTATGTATGTATTAGTGATGTGACGATTCCAATATTTTTCCCGATTCCGATACAAGTACCGATTCCAATTCTTTGGTTGGTTGTTTTTGTTTTACGGCATATCAACCCTTTTCAGGTTATTTAATGCTGAATCCAAAGATTTTGAAGACAATTTTTTTTTATAGAATATATTTGTTGTTTTCAAGTCGGTTTCATAGTTGGGACCCTAACAGGTACTGCCACTCCGTCTAGAGTGGACCTGGGAGCAATGGTAATTAAAGGGTGGCTCCACACACCCCAAAGCCCGCAAGCTGAGGCCTCACCACAGGATATATATGTTAAATAAGCAGATGTTTTCCTAAACTTAAAATTACACTTGTGGGGATTGATCTATAGAGTTTAGCTTTCCTGGTATTTTAAAATAAAGTAAATATTTATTATTTTAATCATTACTATCTACAATGCAAGATTTTGCTTTAAACAAAATAAAATAATGCAAGTCAATTAAATGAATCGTTTTGGTATCGGAAAATTGGCACCATTTTTTCGATTCCGATACCCCCAAATTTGCCGATTTTAGTGATTCCCGATTCCGATTCCGATAAATTGTCCCAACAATAGTATGTATATATGAATCTATCTATCTACCTATCTACTTCTCTGTCCATCTGTTTTTCTATCTATTTATTTGGTGCCCGGAAAACTCGTCCCCGGAAAACTTGCCTCCGGAATACCCGTACCCGGAAAAACTCGTACTCGGAAAACTCGTCCCTTTCTGCTAGGTAGGAAAACTGGTCCCATATTGAATAAATATCGATTGAGAACACATTTTATGATCGTTCTTGAAGACGATATTGTTTTTAAAAGAGAATACACACCCCATAATATTTAAAAAATATTTTTACTTGTTTACTGTTTTTTTTTAAATTATTATTTATTTATTTATTTATCAATTTAATTGCCTGCCAGGAGAATGCCTATTAAACACTGCTTACTATATTGGCGAAACTGCTAACGCTTTCTCACGAATTATCGATTATCGATAATTATCGGGGCTATTCTGAAACCAAACTTTACTAAGATCACTCCCGGACATATACACTAAAGTTCTGTAAATTTTTAAGAAAATCTGTTTAGTCGTTTCGAAATCTATAAGGAACAAATTCACACACACAGACAACGTTGTATTTATATAATTGTATATATATATATATACATATATATATGTATATTATTTCATATATTATGTATTATATATATATGTATATATATAAATATATATATATATATATATATTTATATAAATGTTTTGATTGTGTATTTATTTATACTTTTAAGCGATTCTGTGGCGTTTTTTTTTACTTCCTTAGTGCTTTAAAGGGCGAGGTTATCTGCCCTTTGTTTATATTATAGTCGCCTCCACATTTTTGGGGCGTATTATTTGTAATAAATTTATTATTTAAATATTAATGTAAATATTTTCTAGGTGCATAAATATTTTACTATTTTATATTATAGATAACTTAATTTTATGCGGGTAAAAAATATTTAAATAAATATTTAAATATATAATTGTATATATATATATATATATATATATATATATATATATATGTGTGTGTGTGTGTGTGTGTGTGTGTGTGTGTTATAAATATATATATGTGTGTGGATGTGTTCTTGTATGTGTGTGTATGTATGTGTGTGTGTCTAAACCCTTGTCTCTATAATTCCCCAAAAAGCTGGACATGATTCTAATTATATATATTGTTCTTTTTGTAAATCACACCAAATTGCTTCACATGTGTTGACCTCCGTATGTCATCTCCAAAGTAGCTGTCCAGTTCTCTATATTCTTCTTCATGTTCTTTATTCGTGAAATCCATTTCTCGTACAAAACATGTTTATTTGTGTTTTGACGCTTGTCATGGATATATTATTCTTTCTCTAACCCAAGCCTTTCTTTTGTTTATCTATCTCTCTGCTTCTTCTGTTTCTCAACGATCATCGTTCGCAATCTCCTTCTGCTTTTAATCTTTTGTCTTCTTTTTGTGCTCATCTTCTTCTTCTTGTACTTTACTAAATCCTTTGCTTTGCGGTTTACTCTCTTTTTATATTTTATCCTTTTTTTCCCCGCCCTCCTCTTCCTCGTTTCTTTTTTTTATTATTTGTACAAAGGAATTACCACTTATCAAGGCCCAGAGGCCACTCGAGGATGAGGGTTAAAGAGTGTACATTGGTTAAAAAGACAATATCATAGTAATCGTTAGTAGTGGAAATTTGGTGAATTGGATTACTTAAGGGGAACGGTTCATCAAGAACTTGTGTACATTGAACTTGAAGACGGTCATATTGTAGTCAGCTGGAAAGCGGTCAAATAACAGAGAGTTCTACAGGTGTGCAGTTCTGAGAAAGAAGCTTTGTTCATGGAATCTACGTTTAAGTTTAGGCACAGATAAAGAATGGGGAAAATTATTGATAGTATTTTCAGCCAAACGAGTGTATCTCGTGAATGTTTGGAGAGGAAGGACCATGGATTGTAGATCAGACGAGCACTCGCCATGAAAATAAAGATAAAACAGATACAGGCTTGCAAAGACTCTTCTGTAAGAAAGAGGCCACAGGGAAGAGAAAAGGGACATGAACCACTAGGCTACGAAATCTATTCTTAACTCTGTCAAGGCTGGATAGGGTCTTCCTAACACCTCCTTTTGTTCATTCTTTATATTTTCCTTTTTCTTTTATATATTTACTAGCAACAGATGTATCCGTCGATACCCGGTATTAAACGTAACGTAAAAAAATAAAAAAAATGGAAAGAAACTGAGACATGCGCATGCGAGTATTTTTAAAAAAATAGTTCCCTACTTCTAAGTAAAAAAAGATATTTTAATACTCTACTCTTTATAGCTGAAATCGAATACAAAACCTAACAACCAGTAAGTCATGTATGATAATCATTAGGCCAGCTTGCCACGATCTTTAAAAAGTGTTTTCAAACCTACTTATTTGTAAGATGATGAAGCTATCATGTGTATAATTCGTGCATGCGCAGTCGTTAAATGGTTGGCAAAAAGGTAAAATTCCGATGACCTCCAACCTCCATAGAGAAAACACAGTACAAAACATACTGTTGAGTGTATAAAAATATTTTTATATATATATAATGGCTTCGATAAGTTTAAAACGCACAAAAGTCAGGTACTCCAATTGCGCTCCAAACAAAGGCATTAATTTCGAACGCACTCTTGTCAGATTAAAGAACATACTGCTAAATTATATGTCGAATATTTCGGCTTGTCTACATAAAACTTCTCAAATGAACCTGTGATGTTAGGCTGTGTAAGGTGTTAACTTCGGTCCAAATCTTCTGTTCCTCCTTTCATCGGATCATTTCGATTGCCGATTTTTTTTATTATCGACGCTTCTCGAAAACATTTCGATACAAAACCTGTGCACTACCAGGCACATAAAAATCGGCTGACCGTTTTCGAGTTCATAGAAAACAAACTCGCAGGCACACAAAGTTCCTTATTTAATGGTGTAATGGAAAAAAAAATTAAAAAGAGAAAATGCATGTTTCTTATATTTTTAGCACAGCAATCCGCTCCTAAAATTGAAAAAAAAAGCGAAAAAAATGGTACTCTTGCAGAATTTGACCTGGGTCCTCGGGGTTTCTGTTACTCATGGCTTAGGCTCGACCAGCAACCACTGGATGAAGCCGAACGTTGCTAAAATGTTGAAACGCTTAATAGAGTTTCTTTTTTTTGTTGTTTTTTGCATTCAAAAATATAAGTTTTTAATTAATATTTGGGTGTGTGGGGGGGTTACTATACACAGAATCGAAAAAATTGTTCAAAAACAAATAAATGAAATTAAAGGTAAGACACGTTAATTTTCTACCTAACTGGATGATTTCGTAGTGTTTTTATTTAATGTAAAATGTTTAATCGGCTCGAAAAACATACAGTGTTTATCGATGTATTTGAAAAAGAAAAATGGTGGCCGACACTCTGTTGAATATATTAAGATTCGTAAAATGAGTTAAAAATAAAAACTATAAAAAAATACTGTCAGAAACCCACCGGATATTTGTTACCATGATATAGGCTGACATATTTTCGGTGGGTTTCTGACAGTATTTTTTAAATAGTTTTTAGTTCTGAGTCATTTTCCCAAACTTTACGTAATCAACAGTGTCAACCACCATTTGTTTTTTTCAAATACACCGATAAACAATATGTTTCTCGAGCCGGCTAAACGTTACATTAAATAAAACACTAAAAAATTATCCAGTTATGTAGAAAAGTTATTTATCTTACCTTTGATAACATTTACTTGTTATATATATTTTTTTTCATTGACAATTTTTTCAAATCTTTATGTATAATGATACAAACCCGAAGAGGGTATTTTACTGTTATTTTGGTATCGCACCATTTTTAAATAGTTTTTCCAAGTTAAATTTAAATTTCACGTTTTTTTTAAATAAATTGTTAGTTGAAAGCACAGAATAGTTACGAAGCACCCCCCTCCCCATGGTTAGAATGACTGAAAAAATAACGGTTTTAATAATAATTTTCTGTACTTTCACCTAACAATTTACGGTTTTAATAAAACATATTTTCTTATATAAAAACAACTTCTGTTTACAAAAAAATAAATAAAAAAACAAAAAACGTGTACTTCCAATTTTTTTAAACAAAATTTTCTTGAAAAAAATCTTTAATCTAACAATTTACAGTAAAAAAGTAAAAACAAAACATTAATCGACTGACGTATACGAATCGGACCCCCATTGCTAAATAGGCACCGGCTACAATGTTAAACGTACCGTCTATGTTGTTTGTCCAAGTTAAGTTCAAATTTCATGATCTCTTTTTTTTTATAACCAATTGTTAGTTGAAAGCACAGAATAGTTACAAAACACCCTCCCCTCACAATGGTAAGAATAGCTGAAAAAATAATATCGGTATTATATCAGAACGTTACCAAAATGCATATGTACCGTAAAAAAAACTTTCTGTAATTTCAACTAACAATTAATGGTTTTAATAAGAAAAAGAGTTTGTATTTTCCTATATAAAAACAATTGTTTACAAAAAAAAAAAAAATGTGTACCGCAAATTTTATTTAATTTTTTTTTTTACAACAAACATGGTTTTGTTATTTTTTGTTTTTGTTTTTTTACTTCCAATTTCCTCTCCGACTTTTATACGTTTCAACTCAAAACGCACTTTCTGGCGAGCATTTTTGTCTCGGCTGATATAAAAACAACTATATTTTTCAGTACGGTAGCATAGGTGCTTATGTTAAAAACAAATCAACCGGAAACGCGCTAAATTGTGACATAAAAAAGGCGAAAATTCGTAAAAAAAAAAAAAACGAAATACATGATGCAGTTCTCAAAAATTCTTAAATAAAAATAAGAGTATGGCAAAATCCACGTTCAACATTGTATGTGGCATTTGGGGGTCGACTCGTGTACATCAGGCCATTAATCATATTTGAAAAAGACAACAACTTTTGTTTGCTAAAATAATAATCGCCAATCGTTTTTCTTATCAGTCGTCCACATGTATATGAATAACGAAGCAATAAATTCCGAGTCTTCCCCCTTTGGTATTCAACCAATTGGTGCTCTTATTATGTCTGTGTTTTCTGCTGTATATTATGCACATCTTTGCCGATAAAAAACGATTCCACACGATTTCGAAAAAAAAACAACATTTTAAAAAAAAACATTTTAATATTTTTTTTTGTTTTAAGTATATAAAACACGCTTGGATTAGCTAAACATGCTATAGCAAAATGTGAAGACAAACGGATCTTTAGACTTTCAGTCTTTCTAAAAAAACATACCAAACATTTCAATTATATATATATATATATATATATATATATATTAATGTATGTATATATACTATTATATATAAGTCATTTTGTGGGAGGTCCTTCCTCATAGGTTCCGAAACGCTGAGCCAATCTTTTTTCAAATTTCACACAAAGCTAATTTATATTTCTGTGGCAGTGATTTTAGATATATTTTGTACAGAAATTCATCCGATAATTATTGAAATTCGGAAAAATCAGATCTTAAAAATAGATTTTCTCTCTTATAGATTAAAAAGAAAAATTATTACAGGAGAAATATTTTACGTTTCACCGGCACAGGGGAATATAAAATTTCAGCTATTAATTGCTTTTTTAAAAAAGCAAAGTTCTGATAATCTGGAGATATATCTTAGTGATATATCATTCATATATAGCTCCAATGATCCCGTGTTCAAATTTTATATTATATTTTTTTATTGTTTAGGAGTGCATTTAAAACACCGCAAACCATTTTTCGCTTGCATACTTTAAAAGTAAGAATTAATCATAAGTGACCTTTCAAAGCCATTCAGCTTCAAGCTCAAATATAAGCTGACGTGATATTTTAAGCAAACATAGACGGTATTATTTTATTTCTTTTATTTCTTTTGCGAATTGGGCCACTGGACAAATTATTCCCCGTAATATATAATACTCAATAGATGATTGATTCTATAATAATATATATGCAATCTGCATAAATTAAAATACCATATTTAAGCCTATTGTACGACCGGGCTACGCCGGGCTATCATCCATATATATATATATATATATATATATATATATATATATATATATATATATATATATATATATATATATGTCAGTCAACTTAGCTCATATGCGTTGATCGTCATTTAATGACAAGATCACTCTGACTGACCTTAAAAAGAATTTAAAAATAAAAGAATAAGTGTTTGATTTCAACTGTACCTCTCGCGATTGTCCTTGCTAATGAAGTCAGACATGCCTTCTGTTTCCAGGGTTCGAATCTCTCGATTAGAGTTAATCGTGACAACCTGCACTAATGATTCCCGAAAGGATAAAACACTAGTGTCTGTAGGTGTTTAATTATTATAGTAAATAATTATATCAGCCCCTTTAAGAAACTTGTTTCTTATCGTTGAGCGCTTTCAGTCGAAATAAAAGTCTGTCAACTTAGCTCTTATGCGTAGATCGTCATATAATAACTAGATCACTCTGGCATATGTTTAAAGCATTTAAAAAATAATAAACGTTTCATTTCAATTGTATCTCTCGCGATTGTCAGTAACAGACATGACTTCTGTTGCCAGGGTTCGAATCCCTCGACAGGCGTTAATCGTAACAACCTGCACTGATGATTCCCGAAAGGATAAAACACTAGTGTCTGTAGGTATTTAATTATGATAGTATATATATATATATATATATATATATATATATATATATATATATATATATGAGTGAAAATTGTTCAACAGTATATTCTTTTACATACCTCGGCTCTATTGTGTCTGATGATGCTAAATTTGAAAAGGACATCCAATGTAGAATTAATAAATCTAGTGAGGCATTTGGTAGGTTGCGACACAGACTCTGGAATAGCCACGATGTGTCTCTAAAAGTAAAGGTGGCAGTCTACAAATCTGTTGTTCTGCCTACTCTTCTGTATGGTGTCGAAACGTGGACCTTGTACCGCAAGCAGATAAATCAGCTTGACTCCTTCCATATGAGATGTCTGCATTTTATATGCAATGTTGGATGGCTGGATTGTGTTCATAATAGTGAATTACTGGAGAGATGTGAAATCACTGGTATTGAATCATTTTTGGTCGGGTCATCTTGTAAGAATGGATGACTCAAGAGTTCCTAAGCAACTTTTTTATGGGCAACTGACGAATTCTTGCCGTCCAATAGTGCGTCCCCTGCTTCGTTACAAAGATAACCAAAAAGACAAGCTGAAACATTGTGGAATTTCTCTGAGTTCCTGGGAGAGTGCAGCAGGGGATCACAGAAAAGGGAGGAAGATGTGCTTCCTGGGGACCAAAGAATTTGAACATAACCGCCTTTGTCATAGGGACAACCTTCGTGCAAATATGAAGACAAAACACAAGAAACATCCACCTAAAAATGAATATGTATGCCATTGTGGTTTCAGAGCTCGCAGCAAAGCAGGGTTATCTGTCCATTCGAGTAGGTATCTTTGACCGACGAGCATATGAAAGTTCCCCATCTGCGGAGGAGTGTGCCGGACGTCTACAGGATTGCAATTACGCATATGGTGTCACAGAGCTTGGGAGCTGCTGAAGATTGCATTTTATTTTATTTTTTTTTGCTTTTTAAATCATTACTATTTATTGCGTCCAATAAATATCACCTGTTTGTTTAAATGTATGTATATATGTGTGTATGTTTGTCTGCCTGAAACTTTCGACAGGTGACGGATTTTCACGAGATCGGTATCGTTGTGAAGCCGAACATTTGGACGACAAATACGGAAAAATTGGCTAAAAACATTAATCACTTCACTCTCAACTGGGCGCTTTTTCGCCGATGTTTTCGAAAGCCATCCTCTCTTTTCGATTGACTAGCCTTAATTTAAACTTACATCACTTCCGGTTTGTCGAAACAGTAAAGACGTTGCCTTTTTAGTTCTTTTCCGCCTTCGCGATACGGGTTCCAGACTGCCTGCCTACAACCACTTCTTTTTTTTTTTTTTTTTTTGGCTTAACACACACATCCAAACACCCGGGCAACGCCGGACACCCAGACTAGTATAGAGAGAGAGAGAGAGAGAGAGGGGGGGAAAGAGAGAGAGAAGAGAGAGGCATAGATATATGCACATATTAATATATATTGTTGATCAACATCTTCTTTTGCTTTATTTCTTGTACATCAATGTTTCTGCATCTTCATCCTCACCTTTATATTTTGTTCATCTTATTATTATACAACGACAACATTAACTTTTCTTTTTTTTTCTATTCACATCTCTCGTAATCAGTTTCTTTAGCATAAACGGACGTTTGCTAAATAGGCGTGGTGTGGTATGTAGTAAACTTCTTAAAAACACAACCCTACAACGGTTGCTTATTTTTTCTATGTATAAACTCCATTCCCATCTACTTCGACCCGCTGCCAACATTCGCCTTCGTCTCATCCTACCACCTATCCCGTTTTTATTTATTTATTTATTTTTGTTCAAGGAATGACAACCAATTATTTTGAAGACATGTACAAGAAGTCTGATTTCGTTTTAGAGATTCTTGGACTTCTTCTTCGTATTACTTTTATTCATTTTTTTTTCTTCTTTTACTGCATACGACAACCCTTATTAATAAAAGGCTCTGTCTGTTGGACCTTCTAAGTGGTCAGCAGTCTGTCATTTTTCATTTTATATATATATATATATATATATATATATGAATTGTGCTCTATGATTACATTGAACTTCTGAACTAAGGATTGCTATATATTGTAAGAAAATATATTTCCACAGAAATAAATAAATATAAGATTCAGCCACTCAGGTGAGTTATAGATGACGAAACATGTGTCAGTGGATATATATATTTAAAAAAAATAATACATATGCCGCTCCCCATTTAAGGGTATCAAACTGGTCAAAGGGAAATATTCACAACTCGGATTTAGGTAAAAATGCGCTTCCATATAAATAATTGAATTCATTCAATAATATCGCAAACAAAAATTAACAACATATTATTTATTTATATATCTATAATATAAAGCTGAGTGTGTGCGTGTATGTGTGTGTGTGTGTGTGGTCACGAATAGGCTCCTATATGCTTGACTATTTTAAAAAACTGATTACATATAATGATAAAAGATGTATCGAGACACAGGAATGGATATGTTTGATCTGGCAGAACGGTGGTTCATTAAAATTGTGTGGTCTGCGTTCGCGCCTGGTCCACAAAGTATGGACATAAAAAATTAAAAAATTAGAAAAAAAGTTTACAAGTGTTTTTGATATAGATGTACATAAGAATACTTTGATAAGTATGTTTTAACTTAAATAGGGATGGTATAATAAAATTGCGCGGTCTGCGTTCGCGCCTGACCTCCATAGAATGGAAATATGCACAAACTTTAATAAAGACTTTTCATATCTATCTGCGTAAGTATACTTTGATAATTATGTTTCAGTTTGAAGAAATATGGTATAATAAAATTATGGGGTGTTCGTTCGCACCTGAACTCCATAAAATGGAACTATGTCACAAAGTTTAACAAGGTTTTTTAATATAGATCCACAGAATATTGTGATAAGTGTTTAAGTGTGAACAGGTATGGTGTAATAAATTATGGGGTTTATCTATTTTATTTTACTTTTATCATATTTTGCTTTGGTTTTGATACCCCCAAATTCAACATAACTTTACAACCGTTCCTTTTCATAACCTATCATACTTTCATAAATCAGAGTCCATTTTCTGTTGGCTGTTTTTGAACTCAGTCAACGGCGGGTACTTTTGCTAGTATATATATATATATATATATATATATATATATATATATATACATATATATATATATATATATATATATTAATATATATGTGTGTGTATGTATATATATATATGTATATGTATATATAAATATATATATATATATATATATATATATATATATATATATATATATATATATGGAATGAAGTAAAGGAATGAGGCTGGGCTAACTGTATTATTCTACGTTATTATTATTTGTGTGCCAGTGACATTATTATTATTATTATTATTATTATTATTGTTATTATTATTATTATTATTGTTATTATTTTTGTAGTAGTAGTAGTAGTAGTAGTAGTAGTAGTAGTAGTAGACTTATTCTTATGCAACAGAACGCGGACACGAGTATGTCAGCAGTATACAAATTACGAGCCGTATACGAGCTGACATCCCCACAAAGAAGAAGAAAAAATATTAGAAAATGGAGAAAGTGTTTGCAGATCGAACAGCATGTAAGCGACACGCGGGTGACGTCACTACCAAGACGAGAAGTCACGCGTGTTCGAAGAAGGAGGAATAAAGATATTTTCTCATAACCTGAAACAACGAGTTGAATGTCTTTCCTCTTCTTTTCTTGTGTACACTCGTACGGAGTTCAAAACGTTTCGGCCCTGAACAGTGATATGTTTAATCTTACACATGGAAAAGTAAAGGACTAGTTGTTAAAAGGAAAGTTGTTAGGAAAGAACAATATATTTTAGTAAAAAGTATAATAAATTTATAACTTAAAATATTGCAACATTAGGAATTGATTATATTATGTTAAATTGAATTTAAAAAATAATTAATGCTGTAATATTTAAGTTACTAATTTATTATATTTTTTACTAGAATATTTTATCCTTTTCTTTTCCATTTTTAACAACTAGTCTTTTAATTTTCCATGTTCAAGCTTAACCATATTCCTGTTCACGCTCCCATTTTTCTATTGTAATCCATGATTTTTCCAGGTTTCCAAGAAATTCGCACGTTCTTTGTTTAATTTCAGTCTTATTTTTTTGCCCCCATAAACATAACAAACATATATGTAGTAACAATGTAAGGCTCGCGTCTGCTTCAATAAACTCCCCCCCAAGTATCTCTCTTTCATTCTATCATTCTGTCTGTTTCAGTTGTTACTTCTGTCTTTGCGACAGCAGTGAATTAGTAACAACACTATCGCTGAAGGGTGTGGTTGCTATGGAAAACAGTCATAAAATACGTCGCTCACCTCCGTACGTATTTTTACGATTTTGAACATCAGTAAATTCTATTGCTTTTTGAACGAAGATTGTTTTTTTTTTCACAATATAGGTGAGAAGATGATCTATGAACTGTAATAATTTTGGAAATTTTGTCGAAAAACGAGTGAGCGCTGAAGCTTTAAAGCAGTTCTAAACAACTAAAACTGCCACTCAACCACATATATATATATAAGTTGTTTACAAAAAGGGGATGTAGTAGTCCTTTAAATAGAGAGGAAGGTATGCAAAATAAAATCATCTAAAAATGGGGTTTTTGTCGCATAAACTCGATACAAATGTCGACTGAAACTAAAAAAGAAAACTTGATACGGTTGTCTTGGATTGGAAGGCACTTAGATAAAGAACTCTGTCCCTCTCAAGACGAACAAAGGCGGCGCACCTTGATCTGATCCTCTGAAGTATCGACTATCCGGCCGCCCGTGGGGACGAGGTATGTGCACAATGGAGTCTACTGAGGATAGTACATTTTGGTGGGTGAGCTTCAGACTAAGTAAATTCTATGGAGTCTGTTGTTTGAATTCCGATATTCGACGGGACAGCAACCGTAAAGATGCTAACTACTGGAGGTTTCAAAAAGGAAAGCAGAACATGCTCCTATAGAGCGCCAGAGAATCCTAAACCAGATTTTACAAATTTTAGTTGTATATTTTGTTAATGAATTTCTACAAACTAAGAACGCGTTTACATCAAGTCCCAGCCCAATTGATGATGTAAGTTATTATTTTATTAAAAAGGAATACACATACGTATTTAATCTCAGCTAATTATTATTATTACTATTAATAGTAATATTAGTAGTAGTAATAGTACTAGTAGTAGCAGTATTAGTATAATTATTTTAGTAGACCCATTTTATTGTTACTATTATTAATAGTAGTAGTATTAGTAGTATTGGTATTATTGTTATTGTTGTTAGTAATATTTTATTATTATTTTTATTATATTAGTATTATTATTTGTATTTTACTATTATTATTATTATTAGTAGTAGTAGTAGCAGTAGTAGTGGTAATAGAAATATAATTATTATTATAAATAATTTATTATTAGTAGTATTGTTATTGTTATTATTATTTTATTATTATTGTATTACTATTATCATTATTATTATTATTTTATTTTTATTATTACTGCTAGTATCTATATATTAATACGATAGTGTGTGTGTTCTTTTATGTGTCACGCTTTCCGGCAAATTTCATTGGTTGAGATTTAAGAACATATACGCTATCGCATTAATATATAGATTATACTAATTGTGAGTTAATGGATTTGGTGAGTGTTTAATGAGATTCCTCCTCCTTCTCGAGTAGGGGATGATAGTCTGATGTGTTTACTTCCGGTGATGACGTCATTGTCTTCTGTTAAAAAAGATGCATATTATATATTTATGATCTACTACATTGACATGAGATGCCATATTCGAAAAGTCGCATTGATGTACTGCTGATTCCAAAAATCAGCTAAATGGATCAGTGCACGCTAGGGGCTTATTTTTAACCTTCAAAAAATCACGTACATATATCAAGTAATTCTGAGTTCATATTTTGGTCCGTAATGTCCGCATGGCATTAATTGCAAACACTCTTCTTAAGAAGTGGGAGGTGGTTAAAGTCAACGGAATGCTTAGACTGATACTACACTCACAAATACACTAGCAGAATACGCGGCGTCACCCGGGATTGGATAAGATAGATGGAACATATATACTATAAGAATACCCTGAATTGGTTGATGTGTTTGCAATGAAATATTCAGGCAGGCAATATATCAAAGTTATTATTTTAGTAAGAAGGACAATCATATCGGTTAAAATTATAAAAAAATGATTGTCGAAATTAGTAACATATACAAGCATGATGAAAAAATGATAAAATGCGAAGTGATTGATTGGTGTGTTTGTTATTTAATAATCAGCCGAGAAATATGTCAAAGTTATTATCATAGTAAAGGGGGTATAATGTGGAATAAATTTAGAAAAATCATTGTTGAAATTAATAACATATCCAAGACTTATGAAAAATGATAAAATAATGTGAGTTGAAGTATTTGGTGTGTTTTTAATGAAATAATCAGTTCAGCGAATATATCAAAGAAATTATTTTAGTAAGGGGATGGCGATAATGTGGTTGAAAATTATGAAAAGTGATTGTCGAAATTAGTAACATATCCAAGAATAATGAAACAGAATTAAATGTGAGTTAACGACTTGGTGTGTTTGTCCTGAACTAATCAGTCCAGACAATATATCAAAGTTAATATTTTAGAAAAGTAGGGCGATAAATTAGCAAAGTAGCCTATCCAAGAATTATGAAATATGATGAAATGTGTGTTAATTGATTAGTGTGTTTGTAATGGAATAATCAGACCAGACCATATATCAAAGTTATTATTTTAGTAACGGGGGCGATAATGTGGGTTAAAATAATCAAAAATGATTGTCATAATTAGTAACCCATTCAAGAATTATGAAAAATAACGAATTGTGAGTTAATTGATTGGTGTGTTTGTAACGAAATAATCAGCCTAGTCAATATATCAAAGTTATTATTATTGTAAGTGGGGTGGATAATGTTAGTTAAATTATGAAAAATGTTTGTCGAAATTAATAATATATCCAAGAATTATGAAAAATGATGAAATGTGAGTTAATTGATTGGTGTGTCTGTAATGAAATAATCAGCCCAGACAATATACCAAGGTTATTATTTTAGTAAAGGGTCGATAATGTGGGTGGAAATTTAGTTAGAATGATTGTTGAAATTAGTAACATATCCAAGAATTATGAAAAATGATGAAATGTGAGTCAACGTAGTGGTGTGTTTGTAGTGAAATAATCAGCCCAGGCAATATATCAAAGTTGTTATTTTAGGGCTAGAATAATATAGTGTTGTCTTCATTCATGCTGAATGCACACCGAATGCCTAGCAGCAATATATTACATATGAAAGATGCCGCTGTGGAATTTCCCCAGGTCCTGCTAGTTATTATAATTATTATTATTATTATTAGAAGTATTATTATTATTATTATTATTATTAGTAGTAGTAGTAGTAGTAGTAGTAAAATTTACTAACTAGGAGTTTAATACAGATTGAAATGAAAAATTCCCATTGATCTTTAATAGTATGTGGGTGGCAATAATCATCCCTAAGGTTCCATTCCTCTTCGCTCTCATTCAGTGGAGTTCTAGTTCCTATTTATAAGAAATTGAAGTACAACATCTGAAGGACATATACTACACTTTGATCTTCGTTCGCAGGTCAAGAGTTCTAGTCCCATTCTCCATGACCCTCCTTACTTATTTTTGTGGTATCAGCGAGGGCGCAAGCCAGTTTACTTATTCTTCTGTATTTTTAGTGTTGATGATTCTAAAGTAATATTTCTTTGTGTTTTATCTCTGTAGCAATTTTTGTATGTTCGGCTTGTGCCAGTAGCTACTGTGTGTTAGTCTCCACCTTCAAGAGTTTTCCTTATTACTTATTCGTTAGGGATCATATAGGCCATAATTAGGTATTGTTCACTGCCAATAACCAGTGCTTATTCTTTGGAGTTTGAAAGACATCAAGTCTGTCCAAACTTTTAAAGTAAATTCCATCTTTTACGATAACTATGGTGAATGACTTTGCTTCATTGCAAAAGTCATTCGTCATTTTTTCTTTTAATCCCCCTTCCCCTCCGTCTGTGTGCCAAAGTAGAGGTCTGCTTAATTATCTTTTTACTTTTTTTTTTACACTCGCCCCCTGATCCTCTATAACTATGTAGGACCGTCTCAACTGAGCTGGGGGTTACGGTAGTTAGGTGGTTAAGTTCCAGTTCCACGGAAACACTTTCATTAAACCCACACTTGTCTTTCCTAGTGGTATATTAAATCAATTGGGGCTTTGTTTATATGTGAAGAGGCCAATTAAGAAGATTTCAGTACACTGCATGCCACCTAGTGGGACTTACATATTTTCATTTAATTTTTGTTACAATTTGTCTGTGATAGGTTAAGCTACCTATTTTATATGTTTTTTTCCTGCCATTCGAGAATTTTTCATGAAGACTTTAGCTGTTTTCCTTATTACAGTGTGTTGTATAGTTTCTGTTTTCCTTTTGGTCCTTATTACTCCTAATAGGTTTTCAAAAATAGTCGGAAATGTTTATATTGGCGTTATGTAGCCTTTTCTCCTGTTACGGAGGGATGCGGGCGAACTGTGTCCAGGCAAGCAGGAAAATAAACAATGGAAATTCTAGTCGATCAAAAGAACGATCGGTCCCAGGAAAAGGTGACCTCAGCAACATACGAAAAACGAAAAGGTGACCTAAGATACATACGAAAAACGAAAATAAACAATATGGATCCTGGGATTTGTAGCTACCTGTATCTATGACGTCAATCGGTCATGGGTCCGACCAAAAACCAGCAAAATTGCAATAACAAGCTGGCGAGAAAATAGGTTAACAGGTCAAAGAGATATCAATAAAAAGAGGAGAGAAACAAAGCAACAGGAGACAGTCAAACAGACGGAGAGAAGAGAGGCACAAATTGACACAGTTTTGACCCACCTCTGCCCTAACTCTCATCGCCGTCATTGTGTTGTAGTGTGTATTTGAAATATATAGTAAAATAAACAAAGTCTTTTTTTAATAAACAAAGTCTCTCGTATTCATTGATAAATGAAATAACTGCCCATTTTAATAGCTGGATGATCACCAGCCAGACATATATGTCTCACTCCTGATTCATAATATTTCAGTAACTTGGCAACTTCCCCGTATTTACATCGTTTTTCCGGACACGTATATAACATTAGCGGCATCTCGAATCATGCAAATAACGAAGATGTAAGGTGAGGTGACGTTTCAGCGGAGCGAAGAGGAGAGGACGAAATGGCAAAACGTATTCTGCGGCGATAAATACTTTTAGGCACGTGTTGACACGGCAGAGTTGTTTTTAGCTACCTGGCGGATGATAGAAACTTTAAACAAGATGCAGGACTCATTTATTCCTCGAAATTTCAACAAAATTTTTGGACTACCGTATATGGTGGAACAAATTATAGGTATAACAGCTGGTTATAAGATGGCTTGGATCATACGTGTCAGGCGAGATGGTGTCGAAACAACTGGTAATGAATGTTTTTCTTTAAAATAATAAGAAAAAAACTTGTATCGAAGACCTTTTCATCTATTTTTTTCGAAACACTAAATAAAAAGTACGGAAGATTATTGAAAACCGGTAGAAAGTATGTACTACGTTACACAGGGATCTGCTGAGGAAACAAACTCTATAATTTGACTCTATTATGATGTTCAGTTTTCTTTCTTATATCGGTGTATCTGTTATTATCTCAATGTCCCAGAAAACTTATGGTTTTGTTCTCAATACTGACTCCAGTTTGTGTCTGTATTATTTGTCTATCTTTTAAAAATACAATCATTTGCTTTTCTCATACAGTCGTATCCCTTTTTAAAAAAATCTTATTTGTGTTTAGTTTGCTTTATCTAATTATAATGAGATTTAATGGTTCGTCTTTTTGTCGCAGAATCTACATCTTCTATTTTCCAGGGTTTCATCTGCGACCATTTTAAACTTAGTTGTGAACGCGTTGTTTTCTGTACACGTCAGTAGCGATTTCATGTCTCTGTACAAGAGTATTTTCTTACCTATTTTTAGATGAGTTTATGCGTTATTTCTCTTTTTATTTCTATGAATTGTTCAGGTTTGATGTTTTCTTTTCTTTTTTACTATTTCCATTGTATCTTTCTCTTTCTGGTTTCGATGCTTATTGTATTGTCTATTTTGTCAGTGTCTCTTTTTTCTCGTATAAATCCTCATGCGTTCTGGGTGTTGTATATATATTTTTTTTCAATTCTTTTTTATATCTTTCACACAGTTTCTCTGCTTAGCAACCATCTTCCCCTTTACGTTTATGTAAATTCAAGTTCAGTCACTATTATCCTTCGGATATATAGCAGCAGGCATGGTAATGAGTATACTAATCTGCTGCTGAATCACATGACCACATTTTTCTTTGATCTCGCCTAAAAATGGTCCACTAGAATATTTTTAGTAATATTGGCCAAGCGTTTATTTTCATTACTAGATTTTTTCTATATAATATAGTTTCTAAGTGTTTTTTTTTTCGTAAGTATATTCTTTCATTTCACACACACACACACACACACACACGCATAACCACACACACGCACACACACACACACACACACACATATATATATATATATTAATGGTGTTTTAATATATTGTGTACAATTAATTGTTTCTCATAATATATTAAATTTCATCACAGCTATACTTAGAAGTTAATTGTCACCCATGATATTCCGGATTTCTTTGAATCCTCTAACCTTCTACGAAAAAGTTAGTTCGAAATTTCATACTGATTCATGAGTTTTACAAGATATACACAAAACGTTTGAGATTGCAAAATAACATCCAAGATGGGAACAGCAGTATACATAATCTCATCATTACAAATTATACATCCTCAACTCAAAAAATTCACAAGGAAGTTTTTATGATTTCTTTTTTTTTTAACCGCCATTATATTCTTTTTAGTTTCTATGTTTTATTTATTTATTTATTTTACACCAATCATTATAGTAAATAGTAAATTTTATCTCAATTTTATTATCTTTCTTCCATAAAATGTATAAAAATTGTTTTCCTTTCTTTCTTTCATTCCGGCCTTACTCATACCTATAAATAATTGGTATTTATTTGCTTCCCCACGAAGGCAAAATGTGACACAAGGTCGGTTTTAATAAGGACGAACACTAACTCCCCGAAAAAGGCCACTATTACAGTAAGCAAAAATAAAAATTGCTTAGGTATAGAAGGGGTTCCCATCCATTGATTAAGGACAAATACACTGAATTGTAGGTATTCATTTGCTTCCCACGAAAGTAAAATCTGACAGAAAGTCGTGTTTTTATTTGAAAACTCCTAAAAAAAAGGGGCACTCTCGAAGTAGGAATAAATAAAACTTACCTCAGTGTAGAATGGTTTCCCTGTGCATTGATTAGGGACAAATTAATAAGTGACACATTAGAACAGATAATACACTTGGATCTTAGCTCGGAGTTATTTATTAGGTTTTCTACTTTTCGTTCTGTAGCAATTACTTTGCCTTCTTTTAATTTTTGTACGTTGTTCCGATTCCATTTTTCATTTGTCCTTTTTTTCGTTTGCGTTCTGATTTTTAAACTGTATTTCCTTCGTTGTTTCAGAGTTTCTGTTTCTTTCATTCTAAAAATCGTAAACGGGCATTTCTGTTATAAATTACTTTACCTTTTTCTATATTTCGTCCTTCCTTTCTTTCCGTTTTTTTTTTCTTTTTTGCCTTTTATTTCTTTTGTTCCTTCTTTCGTTCTTTTATTCTCGTCGCAGAAGGAGGGACTTCCCTTCCAGTTGGCGCCACTTTAAGACCAAAATCATTTAATGTGTTTCTTTTGCGGCGGCAAATTCAGGAAATGGAAAATACGGTGTTTATTTCCGTGATATGATTCAAAGAATTTGCAATCAGCCATGTCATTTGCATGTACGTGTTTATACATCTTGGGATCATGTGATATATATATATATATATATATATATATATATATATATATATATATCTATATATCTATATATATATATATATATATATACACGCATATGCATATTAATATGTGTAATATATATTAAAGGTGGCTCATCTCAAAATGTGATGTATATATATATATATATATATATATATATATATATATATATATATATATATATATATATATATATGCATCATTGCATTGTATATGTATGCGCGTAAGTTTGTGTGTGTATATGTATGTGTAAACATTACACACACGTGTGTACATATCAGACTGTATTATTGCAATATCTATCTATCTATCTCTCTCTCTCTCTCTCTATATATATATATATATATATATATATATATATATATGTGTATATATATATAGAGAGATGTGGATGAATATATATATATATATAGTTATCCACATACAGTAGTGTTTCACTGTTTCACAGCTCATCAGTGTGGATAGATAATCAACTACAGCAACATGTGTAGCAATAACATAGTGATGTTTCAAGTGTCTACCACAATTTTAAATGACTGTACACAAAAGTCCGGAAACTTATGAAAGGCACTTCGTATATATATATATATATATATATATATATATATATATATATATATATATATATATATATATATATATATATAGTCATCGAAAAAGTAGGGAGACCCGACGTTGCCCAGGATGCTTCGCACTTCCAGTACATTTATTGCTATCAAAATTTACCGATTTTTCGAACAAATCGATTGCTTGCTTGCACTTTCCAGAAGCACCGAGTGATCCGCTCTGCAATATATTGCACTGCACTAAACCTACTATTGTTTTGTATAATTATGTTTATATAGTTGCATAGATTAAAGTTTAAATTGCAAAATTATAGTATTATGGGGCAATTTGCTCGCAACAGAACATTTTCTTTGAACTCATCCCTGTTATATCCAAGAAACTTTTGTTGATTTTATGCGCCAGCCCCTTCTGATTGTGCAGTGTTGAAACTTTACTAATTCACTCGCGATGTTGAGAAGTATAAATGTGTTAACTTTGGTGCAAAATCGAAATGTTCCTTTTTCAGCTGGATTTTATGATACTAAGTGGAGTGTGCGGATATAAAAATATATCTAAAACACTCCCCGATGGATAAAGTACATTTGTGTTCAATTAAAACATATTTGCTTAGCCGTTTCGAAGTCTATACTGAACGAACTCGTATACCCACAAAATGTGTGTGCGCGCGCGTGTCTTTGTGTGTCTGTGTGTAAAGTTAGTGTAGCGTGAACCGTAACAGAGTACGCAGTTATTAAAATGTAAAAAATAAAAGCGTGATAATTATTGTGGAATCGTGGCTGGCGAGAAATCGGTAAATTTCAAAAATGCAATTTGAACGTGAGGATACTTTAAACAAATGATATGCAATAAAATTCTCTTTCGAACTTGGAAAAACGGCCACAAGAACGTATGGTATGTTTCAGACTGCTTTTGGACCATCTTGCATAAATTGAGTATCAATTTTCAGGTGGCCTAACAGATTCAAGGAAAATAATAACAAATGGATTTTGTTAAGGATGATGACAGATGTGGGGAAAGCATGGAAGTTAGAACATCAGAGTAGCAATGTCAAATAAAGAAGTTCATGGATAAGGACCGTCGCGTGTCTATAGAGACAATAAATGCCCAGTTTGATGTCAGTGTAGGATCTGTACATACAATTATTTACCAGGAACTGAAAATGCAGAAGATTTGCGCACAGTTTCTCCGAAGGATGCAGTCTACAACTCCATCTTTGTCACAGACTATTTGACCAAGGTAGGCATCCAAACAGTTCCAAACTATTCTTACAGTACAGACTTTGCTCGCTGTGACTTGTTGTTATTCTCTAAGCTCAAAGAAAACCTGTTCTTATGAAAAAACTGAGGAGATGAAAGAGGCTGTGACGAGGGTCATTGAGACGCTCACACCAGAGGACTTCCATGGGACCTTCGAAACGTTGTTGACACGCTACCAAAGTGCATTGCAACCGGAGGAGATTACTAAAGAGGAGACTAGAGTTTCATGTGTGTACTAACAATAAAACTGCCCATACGAAAAACGTCTGGAAACTTATTGAAGGCACCTCGTAAAAACACACACATATATACACCCCACATATATATATATATATATATATATATATATATATATATATATATATATATATATATATATATATTCAAGCACATCTGATTGTTGAACACGACAGAGTTATTCTTATTTCGATGTTTCTGGATATCTTTTCGATTCGCTGAGCGGACTTTTTTATTTCAATCGATATATTATATAGGCTGACGCCCAAAAGTTCTTGTTCTGCCATATTCTTCTCAAGCGGTTTCTATTGGTGCGTCCGATTATCATCAGAAGTAGTTGTTGTTATCTGTTTTATTTTTCTTGTTTTTTTTTTCAACTGAACAACAACTTTTAGAGGCCATTCTGTACAAGACTCCGATTGAAATAAAAAAATACCGCTCGACGAATCGAAAAGATATCCTGAAAAATCGGAAAAAAATAACTCTGTCGTGTTCAATCAGACATGCATGAATAATGATTTCCTGCCAATATATATATATATATATATATATATATATATATATATATATATATATATATATATATACATATATATATATATATTACTTGGAAGTCACCACATATCAACGCCTTAAGGCCACTGAAAGTAAAGGTTAATGAATGTAAGGTGGTAGTGCAGTAATCGTTAATGGTATGAGTTGGGTAGGATTTGATCATTCGTGCGGACGACTCAACAACAACTCGTTTAGATTGGATTTGAAAGCTGTCATGTTGTATTCAATGGGGAAACACCCCAGCAGGACAGGGTTGCATAGATGGCTGTTCTGGAAAATATGCTTTGTTCATGGAATCTGCGTTTAGATTTAAGCAAAGTTAGATAGTGGAGTAAATCGTATAGATTGATTGTTGCAAATCGAGTAGAAACTTTGTGAAACGATTGCTATGGTGTTGTCTGCATAAATGTCTACGAATGAGCTACGAGTGTGATATGGGAGATTATTGATGAAGACTAGGAAGAGATTTGAGCCCATGATGGAACTTTGAGAGACGCTAGGCTTAATACTATGTTTCTGGTTGCTGTTCATCAACTACTAACATTATAAGTCTATCGGGGAGAAAGGATGTAATAATTGAGAGGACATTTCCTGAGTCACAGCAGTAGATCGCATATCAGCAGAGCATCAAGAACTGCGAGATCTGAATTGATCAGCTCAACCATCACCCTACTGTCATGACAAGGTCTTTCTGTTCGATCTCCTCTGAGCACCATTGTGACAAACATAGCGCAAATTTTATCATGATACCATAAAATTTTAATTTAATTTTTAAATTCTATCTGAAATGTAACATTCGCTGTTTTTACTATGTAGTGTGTACGCATCGTAGACTGTAAAAACACAGAATATTTCTTTGTAATTAATAATTGTTTATCCAATCGGTCACATAATAATAAAAGATATAGAGATATGTATTCGATAAGTGAATAATAAAAAGATATATAGGGGTTTCTTTGCATTAACAAATTCGAAACTGCGAGTGAAATTTACGTAGTATTTCATTTTTTTTATTAATACAAAAAAAAACATAATCAAAATATGTAGCATTCGAGCATCATGCTGTTTCAAGTGTGCGCATGCGCAAAAATGTTAGCTAGTGGTTAACGTACATTTTACATGTAAATTTGCCGATATCTGTACGCGTTATTCATGTATGTAAACAATGATATTATTCGCTATAAACAATCCTTGGTACAGGAATATTATTTCCTGAGAATTTCAATGTTATGTAACCAGTAGTTTAGGAGTTTACCTGTTAGATATTTACACACACACATACGTCTACTGTTTTATTTATATAGATGAGGTACAATATAATATTCAATAGAACTGTGTTCTATAATAATCAATACGAAATCTGCAGTACAAGCACCCTCCCTCAACGGGATAATCTATATAGCCATAAAAGTGAAATTGTCTTTGTGTCTGTCTTTGTGTGAACATTTCCCTACCAAATTACTCTGTCAATTTTCAGCCTAAAGACTCGAGATTTGAGATAAGGCTTATTGACATTAGGGAATATCTTTTTAATCGGTTTTCGGCCAGAAATTTGGCTGTCAAGAGATCTAAGTTCAACGATTTGATCTTTGAACACTCTATCAAACTCCTCCGCCAATTTTAGGTCAAAACACTTGAAATTTAAAATGTAAGTTACTGGAACATGGATCAAACTTTTTAACTTAATTTGAGCCCAAAACAATAAATGTTAAAAGATAAACATTAGGGTCAAAGTTTTAAAAAAATTACCTCTCATACAATCTTTGATCTAAAGATTTGAAATTTTACATGAAGAGGAGTCAGACATGCAGTAAGCTTTTTAATCAGTTTTTGGATGGAGATTTGTCTGCCAAAAAGTTAAAAAGAGTTGACCTTTGCAGAGACTACCACACAACCTCGCCAAATTTGGGTCTAAACACTTGAAACTTTAGATGTAGGTTACCTGGTCATGAGTCAAACTTTTTAATATCAACACACACACACACACACACATATATATATATATATATATATATATATAATAAAATCAAAATTACAATTAAATTTACCAAAATGATACAAGATGGCAAAATTAAATTATATTATGAATATTAAAGAATTAATATTTATAAAGTTATCTCAGCCAGATGTAAAAGCTCGATAAAACCATATCTCGGCATTAGAGTGAAAAGCATAAATTATTTTCTTTTATTAATATTATTGAAATTTTTTCTTTTTTTCTCTTGTACACATTTTCGTGAATTATTCCATGGATTTCTGCCTTTGAATTATTATGGACCATCTTCTTACGGAATTTCCTTGGATTTTACTTGTGCAAATGGAAATTCAATTAACTTTCTTGAAGTTATATATTTGGATTTTACCGTCACTGGATTATTTATCTTCCACCAGACTATCCATTGCTGTGTAATCACCTTTTTCTTAACCATATTCCCTCTGCTTCACTTTTTTGTTATCAAGTAAGATCTTTGAATTACTTGTTGTTTACTCAAATAATTTTGCATGCAAAATCCGATCCTGCATTTTGCTACTTCCTACCCTCTAATGAGAAGAAAAGTATTTCTTCGAAACTCCGCGGATTAAGGACTATCCACTTATCTAGTGTTTCCTTTTCACATTAAATATCATTTTAACTCATTCCAAAGTGTTTTTAACATGTTTTATTAACCGTTTGCTCGTATATATATATATATATATATATATATATATATATATATATATATATATATATATATATATATATATATATGCGCAGAAAGTTATGAACAGTAGATAAGGCTTAACTGCTGGTAAGAATTAGAACACTCCATCATTCAACTCAGTCAATAATAAAACAAAGCGGCATTTACAAAACTATTTATTAAACTTTGCTATAAAAAGAAGCACATGCAAAGGTTTCCGATCATATATACATTAATCTGTTTATTTATATAATATTTATTCATATAATATTTATTTATATAGGATTCATTTATATAATAGTTTTTATATAATAATTATTTATACAATATATATTTATTTTTAAAATATATATTCAGCTATATAATATATATTTATATAATATTTATTAATATAATATATGTTTATACAATATTTATTTATATAATATATATCTATATAATATTTATTTATGTAATATTTATATAATATATTTATTTATATAAAATATGTTTATATAATATTTATTTATATAATATAGATATATATCATATTTATGTATATAATATTTTAATATAATATATATTTACTTACATAATATATATTTATATAATATTTTATATAATATACTTTTATTTATATAATATATATTATATATCCATAAATATTTATTCAAATAATATATATATTTATTTATATAATATATATTTATATAATATTTATTTATATAATATATAATTATTAATATAATATATATTTGTGTAATATATATCCATATATAATATATTTATTAATTTATCATATGTATATTTGTATAATATTTATTTTTATAATATATATTTATATAATATTTATTAATATATATATATATATATAGTATAAGGTAAATAAATAAATAAAATTAATTGGCAATTCATTGAATTTCCTGTCGGAATTTTTTGTAGGACGCTCCCAGGTATAGTTGTGGTATTTTATAACCCTAACTAGGAATAGCATAGACCCGCAAAGAGACAATGATGTGGATGATCATACATCCCCTCATCTACTTTTGAGTGGTCTTGTGCTGAGTTTTTTTTGTTGTTGTTTTTATTGTTGTCTTATTGTTGTTTTATTATTGTTATTTTTATGCTTTCTTGTAAAATCTCATGAAAATAATATATATATATATATATATATATATATATATATATATATACAGACACTTTATTGGGTTATATATATATATATATATATATATATATATATATATATATATATATATATATATATATATATATATAACCTAATGAAGTGTCTGAAAGAGATTGTGGAAAAGGAAAACTTCCTGTCAATCCTATAGTTATATTAATACTCGCGTACAAGCCCTACGAACCCCTCCCAGTCCAACGACTTGGTGATAAAAGGAGATTAAGCGAGGGGTTAGGATTAGGGTAAAAATGAAAGTCAGGTCAATATTAGCGGTACCCTAACAAAGCGACACTTGTTTCCTTTTTTCTTTTTTTTTTTCGTCAGTGACCCGACACTTAGATGACATATTGGTTGACATATTTATAATAAAAACTTTCTCCTTATATTTTTTCTCCCACGCCCAGCTGCCAAGATCAATCAGTTGCGCTTCATTGAGCAGCCATTATCCTTCCCTAAACAGGATAGGCTTTTATACTAAGGTGTCACCATATAAAAAGGACACAACTAAAAGCTAATATAAATGTTAAATGCCATGATGAACATTATTGTGAGACGATGAGTGAGAAGGACGCAAGCTAATAAATTATCAACAATATTTATCGAAATTGGATTTCGAGATGTAGTGCGCAGGGAAATAGTCACGTGGTAATGTGTTTCACAGATAGAAACTTCTAAAAAAAAAAAAAGAAACAACAACGACATGGAAATTCTCTTGGATATTAACTAAAACAATAAATATTTGAATTAGTAATGTTGCGTCCTGTGTCAGTTTTACGCGTATTTTAATGGCTAATATATATATATATATATATATATATATATATATATATATATATATATATATATATATATATATATATATATGTGTGTGTGTATATATATACATATATATATATACATACATATATATATATATATATATATATATATATATATATATATATATATATATGCAAGCGGGGGTACCCGGCGTTGCCCGAGTGTTTGTTTCCGGGACGGGGGGGAGTTTTAAAAAAATGTTATGGTAGGTAAGTAGGAAGGATCAAACCCGGAGTCATGAGTAAAAGTAGAAAAATAAAGTGTGAAAAAAAAACAAAAAAACATCTGCAACGTTAACAGTTCGGCCACCAAGAAAGTCCATTCCAGTTGTTTAGGAAAAAAAACAAAAAACTACTACGGTAGGTCGGCGCGAACGTGAAAATATAATGTGCATTGTCCAGCACGCTAACAACTACGCCACAGAGCACTGCAGCTTAGTTTAGTAATTTTAAATAACTTCAAATGAAAGAACTACGAAGCCAAACCGGTGTTCTCTTCTAAACTGTTCCTTGTGAACGATCCCCAAACGGTGTTAAGTGGTGGCAGGGGGAGGAGAAATTTATTAGAGAGAAAATATTTTACCACTTCCATTGATCTTAACCGATTTTGGCCGTGACTTCTCAGCAGAAAAAGTATAGAAATCTAAGATTATCGAGGAATTTTAGAAATAATAAGCCTATAACACACCTCAGATATTGTTCTGCCGTTTGTGCATATTATATTTGCATGAAATATCTTGATTTTTAATCCTATTAAAGTCAAAATCCGACGGGAAAAAATGGGTTCATTTTATTTATATAGAGAAGAAGATATATATATATATATATATATATATATATATATATATATATATATATATATATATATATATATGTGTGTGTGTGTGTGTGTGTGTGTGTAAAATGTATTAAAACGTACTAAATAAAGGCTAGAAATTCATAAATAAATGATAATATATATCAACCGTTAGTCCTGTAGTATTGTATGTTTACAATATATATATATATATATAAATATATATATATATATATATATATATATATATATATATATATATATATATACTAGCAAAAGTACCCGTCGGTGACTGGGTTCAAGAACAGCTTATAGAAAATGGACTCTGATTTAAGAAAGTATGATAGTTTATGAAAAGAAAGGGTTGTAAATTTTGGGTTGAATTTGGGGTATCAAAACCAAAGAAACATATGATGAAAGTAAAAATAAAATAGATAAACCCCATAATTTATTATGCCATACCTGTTCGCACTGAAACACTTATCACAATATTCTGTGGATCTATATTAAAAACCTTGTTAAACTTTGTGATATATTTCCATTCTATGGAGGCCAGGTGCGAACGAACACCCCATAATTTTGTTATACGATATTTCTTCAAACTGAAACATAATTATCAAAGTACAGGGTGTTCCAAAATCTTGGGCACATTTCAAGTCCTCATATCTGCTTAATGTGCCCAAGACTTTTTGAACACCCTGTATACTTACGCAGATAGATAGGAAATGTATTTATTAAAGTTTGTGCCTATTTTCTATTCTATGGAAGCCAGGCGCGAACGCAGACCCCACAATTTTATTATACTATCCCTATCTAAGTTAAAACATACTTATCACAGTATTCTGATGTACATCTATATCAAAAACTGTTGTAATTTTTTTATTTTTTTATTTTAAAATTTTTTATTTTCACACTTTGTGGACCAGGCGCGAACGCAAACCCCACAATTTTAATGAACCACTGTTCAGCCAGATCAAACATACCCATTCCTGTGTCTCGATAAATCTTGTATCATTATATGTAATCAATTTTTTAAAATAGTCAACAATTTAGGAGCCTATTCGTGACCAGACACACACACACATTCAGCTTTATATTATATATATATGACTACTTCAACTAATCATAAATTAATATATCAAAGTATAATTTTATGCGTAAACTTTAAGTATTTACTTCAACAGTGCTCAATACATAGATAGAGCTAGGTAGTAAGTTATAAAAATATATATGGCAATTAAGCGGAATATTCTGTGTAGCTTAATTGCCATATATATTTTTTAACTTACTATATTTATACATATGTGTGTGCGTGCGTGTGTGTGTGTGTGTGCATGTGTGTCTGTGTGTGTATGCAACATTAAATTTTGTTGGCATTCTCTATATTTGTCTCCGTTTAGCTTAGAGGTCAGAAAAAATGATGCAGAAAGATCCGTTATAACATTATCAATGCTGAAAATCAATGGCGTTCAAAATAGAACATAGACGACCCGTAACCCACTACTCTACTTAAAATAAATATCTATCTCAAAATTTACAAAATCTAACTATTTATCTATCAATTGTCGAATGTCCAGATCGTATTGTCCAGTATACTACTTAAACTCTTTATATCTTGATTCTTCTCTTTTATGCCTGTTCGTGTGTTTCCTGGTTGTTCTTACAAAGGGATAGCGGCAAAGATGTAAGCACTTTAACCCTTAAAACAAGCGTGATCCTTTATTGTGTAGAAACTTGATAACATTATCAATTCCAAAATTAATAAAATAAGAAATGACGAAAATATTTATCAGCAATCAATATAACTTATTTCGTAACTTCGATTTTGTTGAGATTTCGAATTCTGCCATGGCCAATCACAGCGATGAGTCGCAATAAAAAGGATACACACTTCTGTTGATAACTATTTCTATTTCTCCCTCTTACTCTCTCTGTCTCTGTCTCAGTCTCTCTCTGTCTCTAATCATCTCTCTCGTTCTATCTCACTCTCTCTCTATATGCCACATATACACATATAGACACTTGCATATTATACGGGAGTGTGTGTCTGTGTGTGTGTATATAAATTTATATACATACATACTGATGCATGCATACATACATAAATACATTCATACATACATATATATATACATATATAGAGATAGATAGGTAGATAGAGAGATAGATAAGGAGGGAATGAAAGGGAAACAGCAATAGTTGTCCATATATATATATATACACACACACACACACACACACACACACACACACACACATATATATATATATATATATATATATATATATATAAACTGTGTCAACCGCTTTATTGCAGGTTAGTAAAATATCAATATTTCACTAAATATATGTCACAAAAAATTAAATATTATATAATCAAATGACTGCTTTAAGGTTTGTTATTTCCCAAAATTTTATTCAAATTTATGCGATATTCACAAAGATATGGCATTTTATTCTTTGTCAAGGAATTTCCACTGTCCATCGTTTTATTGCAGGCCTCTTAAAATGTTGTATTAGGGCAAAAATACAATGTCTAATCATGAAAACTTTACTTTTTATTATATTTTTCTGTTAAAGAATAAATAATGGCACATCCTAGGTGCTAAGCCTCAAATAAATGAATTATTTATCGTCATATTCACCATTTTTTAAAAATAACTTTAATTTTTGATCCTAAAAGGAGTTATAGTTCTGGCAACATCGACTACGTTCCTTCACAGGGCGTCCTTGGAAGTAAATTTCTCTCCCCCCCCCCATAAACACCTCTTTTACATATTGACCAGAGATATTCAATGGGATTAAGATCCGGAGAACACGGTGGCCAGCTCATAGGGGTTTCTCCAAAGAAGCCTATGGATTCAAGGAAGGCTGCAATCGCCCTAGCAGAATTGGATAGTGCATTGTCATGCATAAAAATCATATGAAAGCGACGTGACAATGGTGGGTCATCTAGCCATGACGACAAATCCTAAAATGCCGTGTACGCATTGCTGGTAAGTTTTACACCCTCTGAAACTCGGAATTGTCCAACCAACTTATCCCCTATGATTTCAGCCCAAAGCATTATGCCCCCACCTCCTTGTTGGCGATAAACTCTGTAAGGGGTTGGATTTCCGTTCGAGTTCCAAACTTTGGCCCATCCATCCGGACCGTCCAGAGTAGTACGAGCCTCATCTTGAAATAGGACACGTTGGTAATCCATTTTCATGTTATTCTGTGCCCAAGTCATTCGTTTTTCTCTGTGTGGTTTCCTCAGTGGAGGCTTTGGGATAGGTTTGATGTTCCTTGCCATCTCATTCAACACATTATATGTTGTCTGCCTGTATCTTTGAGCGATTTCAGCTCTTGCAAAAATGGAAGCACTGGTGCTGTTTGGGTTTCGGTAAACTTCCTTACGAATTTTCCGATTATCACGATGATAAAGGTTCCTCTTGGTGCCTTTATCCTTTCTGGATTTGGTGTTCAGGTTGTTCAGGAATGAAACCAAAGTTTATGAATCCCTTTCCAGCTACATAGCTAAATTTTCTCCGAGGCCAACAACAATCCATTCCCTTTCCATAACCGTTAATTGCCCTCCTTTTTTCATTTTAAAAGACCTGCAATAAAGCGATGGACAGTATAAATTACATTATAATAAATAAAATGTCATAACTTCGTGAATATCGCATGGATTTGAATAAAATTTTAGGAAATAACTAACCTTGAAACAGTCATTTGATGATACAATTTTCATTTTTTGTGAGATATATTTTGTGAAATATTGATATTTTACTAATCTGCAATAAAGCGATTGACGCAGTTTACACACACACACCCACACCCACACACCCACACACATATATATGTATATATATATATATATATATATATATATATATATATATATATATATATATATATGTGTGTGTGTGTGTGTGTGTGTATGCCCTGGCAGTTATAAAAGGTTGTATTTCGTTTTTTTCTAAAACACACGTTATTCATATCCAAATCAGTCTCCTTTTATTTACCTTTTAACGAAGGGAAAAGTAAATAGAATATCGGGTTAAATAGTTTTCTGATATAATCGTTCTTACTGGAGACAAAAAAATGTTGACACAGAACTTGATTCACGTTCAGTGACCGAGGACAGAACTCCCACCACAATTTTTCCTTATACCGAAGATTGGGATATTGAAATCAGTCTACTTTTGAATGAGGCAATTCAATAATGTAAAGGATGAGAGTCATGAGGCCACTCATTGACATAACTTTTGGGCACGTGCGCGGCTCTCAGTAGTTACGTGTCTGAAAGCACAACAGGTGTTTCAGTGATAACCGGAATTCGCTGTCCTAGACAGAACTTGAGAAACTTAAGAAGTTTTGACTCAAACCAAATTCTTTCGTAAGTGACCTATTCAACTGACTTGAATTCGCTGTCAATCAATGCAGTTGTTTATTCTTGGCTTGTATTGAGCCTGGATCGTAACAGATAGTGACAGTTCTGGGCGCTATATCTGCTCTCCGCCTATCTCCGCATTGTTTCCAGTCATCTTGAACCTCCACTTGCCACTGGTATTTAACAATTCCAACTCAGAAATATTGTGGTTGGTTATTGCCCAACACTTGCCAGAAAAAGTTTTATGCGCAGGCAAACTTACAATCGGTATTCATAGTCTGTCAAGCTTAAAGGACACTAGCATTACTCCTTTTCATCAGACAACCTATACAAAATATTGGTAACTCATTTTAGTCTTTCTTAGTTTATCCTTCCTTTGTTCTGAATACAATACTTTTACTCTAATTTCGTTTCGGTTAATTTACATTTTTTTATATCCTATAAGTAAATAATACATTTTTATTAACTTGAAAAAATAATGGCCGTACTGAGATTGATATCTTTTAGGCCATTTATAGATTAACACTTCCGGGGAATAGTCCTATCGCCTAAAAGATTTTTAGGCGATTACTTTAATGTAACATTTTACGATTTAAATGGGAGATCAGTTTCGTAGATAAATCTCTCTCTCTCTCTCGCTCTCTCTCTCTCTCTCTCTGTATATATATATAGATATATATATATATATATATACACACACATAGAGAAATTTATCTACGAAACTGATCTCCCATTTTAAACCGTAAAATGCTACACGATGACACAATGATGGTCTCCGACCTAGCGATATATATATAAAGTAGTAGCATTCATGTGTGTGCGTGCATACCTAGATTTAGTGCACACCATTTTTCAAGGTTGACATCAAATGTTTAGCTCAGAGCCTATGTATATATACTCTTCTACAGCCCACACTATTGCACCTAGCATGATTAAACCTGGCATCATGATGGTCCCCAAGTATGGGATGGTGTAGACCATTTTTCAAATTGAAGATCAAAGGTCAAGGTCATAGCAGTGGCGTATCTAGGGTATGGCAGGCATGGCCCGTGTCATGGGCGCCACTCTGACATGGGCGCAAAAATTGCTTGACAAAAATTAAAATTAGTAGTTAGGTATATCTAAGGTATAAATTATTAAGAAGGGGCGCACATTCAAACTTTGCCATGGGCGCCATTTTACATAGATACGCCACTGGGTCATAGTATATGTATATATATATGTATTTTCCTACAACCCACCTCACTGATCTAATCATCCCCAAACCTGACACGATGATGGTTTCCGACCTAGCGATAGGACAAACTATCTTTAAAATTCAAGGTCAAATGTTCAGTTGGAGACTTTGGTAATTTAGCATAAAATGGCTGTCTAATTTTCTAACCATTCTAACCTTTTAAGGCAGTTATCACATTTATTACTACCCTGTAGTTATTTTTAGCTTTTTAAATTTTTTTATTTGCGTTAAACAAGGCATATTTCGACTCAGGAAGCTATTAAGGACTATTTCTATTATGATAATATAGAAGGTATTGGGCAGCGAAATGTCTACATGTTGATAGAGTCGGGGAAGCAATTAAGCGGGACAGAATTCCAAAATCTAGAAAAACAAAAAAACAAAAAAAAACAAAAAAAAAAACAATTATTTTTTGTTATTTTTGTTTGTGGTTTAAGCTTTACTTTTCCGTTTACTGATAAAATAATGATAAATATTTTATAATACGAATCAGATTGAAATTTATGTATAAGCTTCCGCGTATGTATTTTTCTGTTCGCGAATATTACATGAGTTTTTTGTTTTTTATTTATTTTTTTTTTACGTAAATCTAATTATTAAAACAAAACTAAAAATTTTAAGGGATCTAAAAAAGATTGGAATCAGTATTAGTATCGGAATCCCAAAATCCGGAGTCACGAATCCATATTCACTGGTTTCGCAATGAAGGCAAACTTAAACACAATCTTCATATTTTTATTGAGTGCAAATTCAGCCGTTCAAAAGAGGGATATCTAAACTAAAACAAAAATATTGTTGATCAAATTTATCCTTTAGTGGTTGAGTATCAGAACAGATACTACACTTTGCTTTTAGCCAAAAAATCAGTATGTTATTCGCGATCTTCTCTCGACACTAGTGAGCTGATGTCGTGTTAATTTTTTATTAGAGTGTGGATGTAATCCCATACGAGCTTCATTATGTGTCTCTTTTTCCTGGTTGATGTCATCTTGACGGCAGGGCTCTCTTGACCGACTGATGACCTTTGGCGACAGATGTTAGAACTTCAGGCTCTTCAAAGCTTTAGCAATACTCTCACGCATTTGTATTTTGTATTGTCATTAAAATATATGGGAGTGTTTATGTGTGAAATGTATATAATATTCTCTACACTATCGCTGCACGCTCGCACACACACACACACACACACGCACAAACATATATAGTAGGCCATGAAAAAATATATGTCAACAGTTAAGCTACATTGAATAGTCAGCGCTTTATTCTCATGACAATTCTTCAGGCTTATGCATAAGAATGAAACGCGGAATATTCTGTGTAGCTTAGTTGCAATTATATTTTCATAACTTACAACCACTCTACTAATATTGAGCACGCTTGACGTAAAATACTGAAAATTTTAGCATAAATTATATCTTCGTGTATTAATTGATGTGCCTACATTAAGTAGGCTTATATATATATATATATATATATATATATATATATATATATATATATATATATATATATGCGTGATTATTTCCCCTTTGACCAATCTGGTACCCCCCCCTATATATATATATATATATATATATATATATATATATATATATATATATATATATATATATATATATATATATAGGGGGTACCAGATTGGTCAAAGGGAAAATTATTTCCCATCACGCATTTAGGTAACAATGCACTTTCGTATAAATATTTTAATTCATTCAAGAAAGTAACAAAAACAAATAAAAACATATATATATATATATATATATATATATATATATATATATATATATATACTTCAGAATAATTTTTGTTCAACAATCAGTTGGTATGGAAACCTGTGATTATAAGATTTATAAAATATTACTGGTAGTAATATTTTATAAGTATTATCCCATCTAAATAAGAATTGCTCGATATGCAAGATATAGAACATATTTTTTTTAAATTTTTACCACGCAATCTGGATTTACAATTTTCATATCCTTTTCTTCAATTCCTCTTGCTGCAGGGCTTCTGATTGATTAATTATTTTGACTTTGACTTTCCATGTCTCACTGACTTTAGCAAATAGGGTTCATACCTTTATAAATATTTGTTAATATTTTCTCTCCTCTGATGAGATGGTAGACATCGAACACCTATAGATTAAGGAGATTAATTCTCTAAACTATTCATTGTCTTGCTTAGAATAATAAAAAGTTTTTATATGAAACTCAAACACTTTATTTCAATAAGGGTTTTTAAAATTCATTGAATCATCATTTAATATATATATATATATATATATATATATATATATATATATATATATATATATATATATATATATATATATATATATATACATTAATTAGTATTGGGGAGAATAATTAGAAGAGAAAATAAGAACCAAACATCGGAATTGGAAAACTGGCAAAAAATAGTCAGATTTCGATACCAATTTTGATAATGCTTTAATTTTTAGTTGGATTTGTTTGTTTTTATTTGTTTAAAACTTTTATTTTTCATTTCTGTTACCAATGAAGAAATAAATATTTATAGGTTTTAAACTGAGAAAAAAACTTCCACAAATGTATTTTTACGTTTGCGAAAATATATGCCCATATTATACGAGTTTGTTTTTTTAAGAAAATCCAAATATTATAAATAAACGACTTTATAATTAAATATTTAAATATAATTAAAAAAATCGGGATCATAAATAAAAGAGAACCGGTAATAGTATCAGATTCAGGAAACATTTTTAAATCTCCCTATCACTAGTATATATATATATATAAGCTATAAATATATTTGGCGTTTAAGCTACACTGAATATTCTGCGTTTCATCTACTCTAGGATTCTTCAGGCATAAGCTTAAATGCCATATATATTTATAAGTTACTAATTAGCTCTACCTACGTATTGAACACTGTTGAAGTAAATAATTAAAGTTTACGCATAAGTTTATACTTTCGCGTATTAATTTTATGTGAGTAAATGAAGTAGTTATATATGTGTGTGTGTGCGTGTGTGTGTGTGTGTGTGTGTGTGTGTGCTCGCGCGTGTGTGTGCGTGCGTGCGTGTGCGTGCAGGATGCCCCAAAAGTAAGTTTACAGTTATTTGATATTTGAAGTTATTTGAAAAACTTCAAATAGTTTAAATATTTATTTGAAATTCGACTCCAGACCAGCGGAAAATTCATTATACTTGTTAACATAGAAACGAATGATTTAATCTCTCAGATGCTCAAAATGTTCTCCTTCAACATTGCAACATTCTTCAAATCTCTCCAGAACATTCTGACACACAGTGCGATTCCATGCCATTCTTATGACATATTCATATAGCTAGCCCTGCATAAGGAATACGCATTACAAAAAAAAAAAAAAAAAAAACACTTACATCAGAATGAATTGAATTAATATTCCTAACACGTAAATAAATGCTGTTATTTCGTATTGATATAGTGGTTTTGAGTTTATCAACTGTCGCTATTTTCCGGAGATATTTCCATATTTTTATTGTATGTATGTGAGAATGTGATCTTTCTATTAATCGACGATCTCGTTAATTTATCTTTAACAGTTCTGCGGATACTCTACTACTTTCGACTTCAGGAGATTTCTGCACTTGCAACCTAGGTCTTAAAAATGATTAGCTCCCATTATGAATTAGTGAACATCATCTCACGTATTAATAAATTAGTGACTTCCGGCCAGAGTGCATATAAATGGTAACCCATCTACCGCGTGAGTTATTATAATGTGGATAAATACTTTTAAATTAAGGGGAGTGCTTAGATCGTTTGTTAAGCAACAGTGGCTAGAACGCGTTCCCCTCTAAAATGGATTCGGAAAAATCGAATTTAATGGTTAACTGAAAAAAAAAGATAAAAATAAAACGAATTGTTAATAAATATTTGTTACCAAAAGCAATGTGTGCTACGTTTCTACCTACATAAATTAGTTTAATTCATGTCTTAAAAGTATTTTCAAGCATTTTCTTCATTTTTTTAATAAAAAAACAATTGCGGGTGGGTGACTGTTAAATATCTCCAGATTGTCTTGAAAACCCGCGCTAGCCGCTAAATCAAATTTTTTTCCGAAAGATTGTAAATGAAATCCCCAGATCTAGCTAAAAAACCGCTAATGGTTAACCTCCTTGAAATTATTAACTTAAAGGAAAATAATTCTCATAGTTTAATTTAGTTGAGAGTTCCTGTTCTAAACGTAATTTTTTATTAACAATTGGAAATAAATTAAATCAAATATAAACTGAATTAAAAATAAACCAAAATTAAAAAAAAAAAAAGTATTTCAATATCGTACAATGAAAACGATTCTATTACAATAAATAATTAATAAGATCGAGCTAATTATTAAAATAGATTTTCTTTAATGTAATATGCAAATGAGGTCACTCATTCAGTGCAGATTTCGTTTGTAAAATATTATATATATATATACAGAAATCATGCATAAAATTGAATGTGTTATCTCCTTTGATAGAAATATGATATAACGGATTTATATATTTCATGAGAAGGAAAGGTGTATACAGATCTCCTTCTCATGAAATAGCATATACAGATTTTAATATATTTTTTTTGTCCATGGGGAGTTGCACACACACACACACACACACACACACACACACACACACACACACACACACACACACACAAGCACACACATACGAACGCTACTACTTCATATATATATATATATATATATATATATATATATATATATATATATATCAGCAGTCCATTCGGCATTGCCCGGTCGTAAAATACGCTTAAATATGATATTTTTATTAATGCAGATTCCATATTTACTTTTATATTATATTGGACTTAATATGTAGTAATGATTTTAAAAAGTTTAAAAAAAATAACTCGTACGCCACCACCTATATATACAGTGCCTCGAAAAAGTTTACAATACACATTTGAAACTTTTTATAAACACAGAAAATGGTTTGAAACTAAGACAGGAACAGTGGGAAAAATAAAAAAAATAACAATTTAACACAACGCGAAGAGAAAAATCAATAATTAGCACCGCAAAAGTTTACAACACATATCAAATTCATTAGATTTCTCAATAATTTTATAACGGTTTATCATGGTAAAATACTTAGAAGCTTGTAGAATATTCAGGAATATGCAATAGAGTTGTGAGACCGGATCTCACCCTATATTGGACTCGTTCAGATTCTATATAATCAGCTCCTAAGACTGGTACGGTGAAGCGAGATCTCAACGTATATTGTACCTCGGGGGCCAAGATCTTACTGATACCTGCAACTACTACTATTCTCTTCATCTCTCTATATATCCTTGTACCATTCTTTAATACACTTGTAAACCACCTACTACGTGTTTTCCCGTGTCATTCTTGTCGACCCAACTGAACCCCACAACAAATAGACATCGAAGTAAATAATTAGTAAAAGTATTGCATCATTCTTCATCTAATAACCGTATTGTAAGCAACCACATCATGGGAAAGAATAAACAGATTGGTCAAGAGTTCAGAAAACGAATTGTAAGTTTTCATCAAAATGGATTGGGACATATAACAATATCCAAACGGTTGATGGTTTCATTGAATTTTGTTGGAACAATATTTCGGCACTGGAATCTCACAAATAAACCCTTCCTTTGGCCAGATCAGGTCGTCTTCGAAAAATAACCAAACGTGCTGAAAGGTTATTAACAGGGAAGGTTATGAATTCGCATAGTATTACTCTTGGAGAGCTGCAGAAGGACTTAGAAAACAGTGAAATTAAATTTAGCAAGGACACAATTAGTAGAACCCTTCACCTTAACGATATCTGCTCTAGATCAGCAACGAAACTCCCCTTCTTAAGCCAAAGCATGTTAGTGCTAGGCTTGATTTTGCAAATGATTATGCAAGAATGCCTCTAGAGTTTTGGCATAACGTCCTTTGGTCAGATGAGGCCAAAATTAACGTGTTTGATACTCCAAAAACACCGACATTTTAAAGAAACAAAAAGGTACTTAATATCAGTAAAAAACACTATTCCAACAGTAAAATTTTGAGGAGGATCCATTACGATCTGGGGTTGTTTTAGTGCAGGAGGTGTGGGGAAAGTAGAAATAATAAAGGGAAAACTAAACGGAGCACTTTATAGGAGTATCTTGGAAAACCTTAAAGAAAGTGTGAAGTTGCTCAAATTTAAATCAGACTGAATCTTTTAACATGATAACGATCCAAAACACACTGCGAAACTCACACAAAATTGGTTTAATTCCAATAAAATGGATGTTTTAAAGTGGACTAGTCAATCTCCCGATTTCAACCATATAGATGATTTATGGAGAGAATTGAAATTACGGGGCTATAGAAGAGAACCTCCAAATCTGCGAGAATTGGAGAGAATTTGTGTGGAAGAATGGAATAACATAATACAAGACACATGTATAAAGTTCGTAGGAGATTACTCCAAACGTTTGCATGCTGTAATCAACAATAATGGTTATGCTACAAAATACCAGATATTATGTTGTAAATGTGTTGTAAACTTTTGCGTTGCCAATTATTGAGCTTTTTTAGCGTTCTGTTAAATTATTATTTTTTAATTTTTCCCACTGTTATTATCTTAGTTTCAATACATTTTCTATGTTTATAAAAAGTTTCATTACCATTTGGAAGCTAGAAATACAAGAACTGACAGTTTCAAGTATATATTATAAACTTTTGCGGGGCACCATATATATACACACACACACACACATATATATATATATATATATATATATATATATATATATATATACAGTTGTGCGCAAAAATATTCGACCCCTCTCTAAATTTTCTTGTTTCGTTGAATCTATACTTTAAAAATCTTCATAACGCCTTTTAACGGCTAATTATGAATGAATTGTATATTTTTCAACTATGAATGAGGAAAAGTAATTCGAGATTAATGATATATATCAATTTATTTACAAAAAATATAAATATGGATGTTGCAAAAATATTCGACCCCTTTAATTTAAAGTTTAAATAAAAGCGTCATTAAGTTTATTATTTTAGACTGACCTTGTATTTATTTCCTATAAATAATATTTATGACTCTACTGAATCTAAAATCAGTTCAAATTGAACTTCAATGTCATATTGAATGATTGAATAATTGTTTCAAGTAAAAAAAAAATTATTTTTCAAGGTCAACAAATCTGCAACTATGACAAAGAACAAAGAGTACTCTGAAGATATTAAAAAGAAAGTAATCGATGCCTACCAGTCTGGAGAAGGTTATAAAAAAAATTCCAAACGTTTTTCTATACCACGGTCGACTATTATGTCCATTATCAAAAAATGGAAAGTAAAAGGGATTGTATCAAGTCTTCCAAGATCAGGTCGTCCAAGAAAAATTACGACACGTGGGGCTAGGAAAATTGTTAGACAAGTTTCAATAGACTCTAAATCTAACCTAAAGGACGTGCAGAACGATTTGAAGAATGCTGGCTCAGATGTACACTTGCCAATTATTCGTAGGACATTAAATCGTGCCGGATTGCATGGACGTATTGCCAGAAGGAAGCCCTTACTTTCACAAACTCATCAAAAGGCTTGATTAAATTTTGCAAAAAAAGTTTCTAGAAATGCCTATTGATTACTGGAATAATATTTGGTCAGACGAAACGAAAGTGGAACTATTTGGACGCAACCAGCAACGCTATGTTTGGCGAAAAGAAAATACTGTTTATAATGTGAAGAATACCATTCCAACCGTTAAGCATGGAGGTGGATCAATCATGGTGTGGGGCTGTTTCAGTATAAATGGAACTGGAAGATTATATATATATATATATATATATTATAGTATACGATGGAAGAATGGATTCAGTAAAATATCAGTCCATACTGAAAGAAAATCTTGTTCCGTCTGCGAACCAGTTGGGGCATGGAAGGAGGTATACCTTTCAACAGGACAACGATCCTAAACACACTTCAAAGAGCACTAAGGCATGGTTAAAGAATAATAAGATGAAAGTTCTAGAATGGCCTTCCCAGTCTCCAGACCTAAATCCGATTGAGCACTTATGGCATGATTTAAAAATTGCGGTACAAAAAAGAAAACCATCAAATTTGATTGAATTAAAACTGTACTATCAAGAAGAGTGGCTTAAAATTCCAGTGGACAGATGTAGAAGTCTCGTTAGATGTTATAGGAAACGTTTACTTGCAGTAATCAAGGTCAAAGGAGCTTCAACCAAGTATTAATGAAAAGGGGTCGAATACTTTTGCAACATCCATATTTTTATTTTTGTAAATAAATTTATTTATATTATCAAGCACTAATTACTTTTTATTATTTTTGTTGAAAACTATACAGTTTATTCGAACTTAGTCGTTAAAGAAGGTTTTAAAGATTATTGAAGTATCCATTCAAAGAAATAAGACAATTTTGATAGGGGTCGAATACTTTTGCGCACAACTGTATATATATATATATATATATATATATATATATATATATATATATATATTAAATTCCACAGCCAAAAAACGTCGCAACTCACAAGAGCCATGACAGTCAACGAACCGGAAGTCCAAGACTTGGACTTCCGGTTCGTTGACTGTCATGGCTCTTCTGAGCTGCGACGTTGTTTCGCTGTGGAATTTATTATACAATCTCTCACATTCTGAAAATAATATATATATATATATATATATATATATATATATATATATAGTTCACGTATATTGTTAACATGAAATAACCAATATATCTACAAAAGTGTTCAACTAGAGTTCTTAAATAAATAGAATTATATAAACATTAAAGGAATTTACTAAGATCATTCACTATTTGAATGATTTCAGATTTCTTAAGGCCTCCAAGTGAAGTTTGTAATATACAAATACAAATTTCATAGTTTTCCCAGAATGCTGTCCGAATAGCGGAAAGAACTTCGACGACAACGGCAGAGGTGGATAAAATCTAATATATATATATATATATATATATATATATATATATATATATATATATATATATATATATATATATATATATAGCATACTTTATATATATATATTCATATATATATACATATATATATATATATATATATATATATATATTATTCCTTAATTGGAATTCATTTTTGAGATGAACATTATATATATAAATTTATTTTTATTTCAGGCTATTATTCTCATCTATATTAGTTGTTGTTTTCATCTGTATATTGTTTGAAGATAGCGGTTTCATTCCTACCCAAAGCGTGCCAAAGATTTACTTGGCCAAAACGTGGTGAGACAACAACTACGGATGGCAGTCATTGCTGAAAATGCAGTTAGGAGATTCGAAGTTCCTATCCGTCGCGGTTACCACCTGACGAAAAACAACAAACAATAAAGATGAAAACAACTAATAAAGATGAGAATAATAGTCTGAAATAAAAAATAAATTAATACATATATATATATGTATATATATGAATATATATATATATATATGTATATAAAGTATACTATATATATATGTGTGTAGTATGTAATACTATATATATATATATATATATAGCATACTTTATATTCATATATATATATTATAGTATACTATATATATATAGTATACTTTATATTCATATATATATATATATATATATATATATATATATATATATATATATATATATAGTTCTCTTTATTACTTCCGATTTTCGAGTAGTCTTCTGGGAAATTTTTATTTTATTTAAATTTCAAGCTACGAAATTAACTTGGAGTCTTGATTACATACGAAAATATCGAATCGTTGATCAATCCGCGTTTATTTTTTTGAATATTCGTATAATTTTATATTTTTCCATCACTACTTTCTATCTATCAACACTTTTGCTGCTTTATTAATTCATTCTTTCTTGGCTGACTACGTTTTTTTCGTTGGATCTTCCCTTCTTGCATTATTCCCGCTAGTACTTCATGCGTCCTGCCACGTCACTCAAGGACCCGTGCGTAATGGATAAAGTACTACGTTAAAACTCTTGTAAGTGACACTCTTCTGGCAATTTAAGTTTCAATCACCGGTGCGAGTTATACGAGAATAAATTTGTTGATTTCTACTCGGCCATGGCGGACAGTCCGAGAGTCTGCATCCTCTGTATATTGAATTAAGGTTTCCATTCGAAATTTGGTGCAGATTCTCGAATTCGACAAGAACATCCCCGTGTTTAAGAAGATGAACCTAAAGAAGGTCGAAAGTTAAATCTGGCGAAATGGCGAGTGGAGAACACCCTAAATGAGAACATTAATCTGAATCACCCAAATAATAATAATTATTAATCTCCATCTAAAAAATTCAGAAGCCTAATACCTAATTTCTTTTATTTATGTTATTATTTCCCCCGCCCTCTCTTCGTCCTTACGTGATTTCTCTAATTCCCTATTTTCTTTATTATTTCTTCTTCTCTTTTTTGTACCTTATCTCCCCTTAGTTCATTCTTTTATTGGTTTATTAGTTCTTCTTTCTTTGCTTTTATTTCCTCATTTCCTTTCTTTGATTTCTTCCTCTGCCCTACTTTACTTTCCTTCTTTCATTATTACAGTCACGTGTTTCCAGTCTTTTTTTTTTTTAGTTCATATCATTCCTTATTTCTTCCTTTCCTTCTCTCCCGCTGTCTTTTCCCACGCCCTTTGTGCGAATATGAGAGCAGTAGTAAAATAACTCAAATAATAGACATTACCAATCCTCATCTAAAAAAAAAAAAAAAAAATGAGAAATATTCTACCTTCGTTTCTTAATCAACTTTCATTCTCTGGATGTTTATCTCCCCCCCCCCTCCAAATCAAAAGAAATTAGACCATTCCTATAATGGATCGGTTCCTATTGATTGCGCTTTAATGCTTGATCTGTGCAGTTCTAGGAGGTCCACATTCCTGTGCTTTGAGAAGCGGTTAGTTTATCACTAGTCGCTTGAGCCGCCCTTACTGGGGGATGCCGACGGGGATGCCTAGGCACTTTTTGCAACTAGGATGCCTTATCTCGGGGGCCCTGACTTCTCACTTCCCTTTCCGACAGTGGGAAAGAACTAAATACCTCCATTTGATTCTTTTTCTCTTATCTCCATGTTTTTTTTTTTGGTGATTTTATTTATTCCTTTATACCTCTATTATTTCTTCTTTTTTGTATTATTCCTGCCTTTTTTCCTTTAATATGTATTTCCTCTCTTTTAACATGTCTTATCTTCTGTTTATCCATTTATTCTTTTTTTAGGGGGGGGGCGATATTTCTATTCTTCCTTTCATTTTCTCATATATTATTTTTCATTCTATAATTGTGCCCCAAATTTCCTTCGTTCTTTTATTGTTTCAGTAGCTTGTTTCGCATCATTCGTAGTTCATTATTTCCCTCTGTCCTGTCTTTCTCTTCCCCTTTTATCCTTTCCTTTCCTTTATGTCCAGAAACCTACAACGCAAATCTAAATTTACCATCGTGACCAGCTTCGTTTTTCCCTCACGGTGATCATGGCAGATATGGTTTACAGTGGTTCAAGTGGATACTTTGGATTGCAGAAATATCTATATACAGTGGGATTTGATAGATCGGGAGGAGGGGTGTGTGTGGCCGTGTTAACGAAGAGTCGCTGGCTTTTTCTTAAGGTGATTATCAACGCATTACGGTTTCAAATCCTAGGCTGTATACACCTTAAACAAGTTCGTATCACTAGAATTAATCAAATCCCAGACTTTTCAAAGATATCACCTATTTTGATTACAATTTTTTTTTATTCTACAAAAAAAAAACACACACACACACACAAAAACAAAAACAAAAAAAACAAGATATCTCGAAATATTATTGACATTACACAATAGAGTAACAACATGATATTCGGGACAAGATCAAAGTGTAGTATCTGTTCTTCAGATGCTGCACTTCAATTTCTTGTTCTCTGTCAGTGGAGGAGAAATCCTTCACGACTGAGACAATTTCTATTTTTGTTCCTTTTCTCCACGTTAGAAAACGACCCTGGTGTCTAACTTTGTCCCGTGGGGAGACATTGTAAATAGGAACAACATGATATCTCATCTTGATAACCACACGGGTTCTTCATAGAGAATAATATAGTTCTGTAATGGAGCGCGGACGCGCGTATGCAGATGCATGCGAAATGACGTCACAGGCGAAAAAACTATAAAAAGAGAGAGAGAGGGGGGAGAGAGAAAGAAAGACAAAGAGAGAGGGAGAGAGAGAAAGAGAGAGAGAGAGCACATTAGAGAGACGATAGCGTTTTATTCGGGAAGGTGCCCGGTAATAAATAGCTTTGTTACAAAAGAAAAATTGAGTTGAGATATACCATTGCGACATACTATGAAGTGTGGGTTCCGTGTGTATATCACATTCTAAATTAACAATAGACAGAAAGAATTAACAAGCTGTAAAAAGCCCCTCATGCTCTACATTTTGGTTGTCCTGTCTCCAATTTCTTTATCAATATATTTCTAACTAGCAGGTTGCGTGTGTACGGTGGCGGTGAGGCGTAACATACGTTTAAATATATTTAATTCATGCACATTTTGCATTTATTATTACAGAGTCAATCCTCTATTGAATATATATATATATATATATGTATGTATATATATATATATATATATATATATATATATATATATATATATATATATATATATATATATAGTAAGTTATAAAATATATATGGCGATTAAGTTACACTGAATATTCCGCGTTTCATTCACTCTAGGATAAGCCTGAAAAATCCTAGAGTGGATGAAATACGGAATATTCAGTGTAGCTTAATCCTCATATATATTTTATAACTTACTACCTAGCTCTGCCTACGTATTGAGCACTGTTGAAGTAAATACTTAAATAGAATATTTAACATAATTAGATCCTTCTTATATAAGAGAAAAATCCAGGCTATCCTCGACGGTCGTACATCTAAACAATATGATATAAATGCGGGAGTTCCCCAGGGGTCTATCCTTGAACCTCTACTGTTCCTGATATTCATAAATGACCTCCCCGACAAAATTGCCTCTGAGATGGGTATACATGCTGATGACACCACACTCTATAACAGGCACGACAGGAAAACAAATGAACACATATCTAAAGAAATGGCAGAAACACTAGCGGGTGACCTCCAATCTGTAGTGGAATGGAGACAAAAATGGATGGTCACGTTCAATGCCGCCAAAACTAAACTAGTTTCATTCAATAATTTCAAGAAACCTTCTCTACTACCTATAGCAATGGCCAACGACTCTTTATCTGAGAGTACGCCTTTGAAACTCCTTGGCCTAACGTTCACAGGAAACATGAGTTGGAACAATTACATCGAGGGCATTGCCAGGGCCGCTGCAAGAAAGGTGGACTCTCTACCGTGCTAGAAAACTACTAACACCCGAAAGTATCCTGTACCTCAGTAAGGCAACCATTCGCCCATGTATGGAGTATTGCTGTCATATTTGGGCTGGTGCATCGGCTACTTGTCTCTCGCTCCTTGACAAGGTTCAAAAGAGAGTCGCTAATCTGATAGGCCCTGAACTGGCATCTAAGCTTCAGCCTCTGTCCCATCGACGAAACGTTGCATCCCTCTGCCTGTTTTATAAGTATTTTAATGGTGAATGCTCTAACGAACTGCAAGCACTTGTGCCCCCACGACGTGAACACCCTCGACGGACCCGACAGGCTGCAAAATCCCCCCACACTGTAGAGATCCCTAGATGTAAAAGATCTGTCTACTCCAGTAGTTTCTACCCCAGAACCGCTAGGATTTTGAATTCCATTCCAGGTCCCTGCTTCCCCAACTGTACTGACGTGCAGGAGTTCAAGTGCAACGTGAACAGACATCTTGATGGCCAAGTCCCTTCATAGTGCCCCAGTAGTTGTTGCCCCTGATAGTAGCCCCCTACACCTAAGGTGCAATGTTATTTGTTTGGGGTGAAAATGTAAAAAAAATAAAATAAATAAAAAAATAAAGTTTACGCATAAATTTATACTTTCGTATATTAATTTTATTTGAGTAGATGAAGTAGTTTATATATATATATATATATATATATATATATATATATATTTAAAGGCGGTTACAACAGTAGTCTAAAGAGCAGAGTGTAATTTAATGTGATAGTAAAATTACTAATTTAATTAAAATACAAGAAAAGAACAGTGCTCATTGTAATTCAGATATATAATCAGCTCGATAGGCAAATATCCTAGAGCTACTTTAATATTTAGTAATGTGATTGATGATTTAAAATTAAAATTAGAATTAAAAATTAAGATCTGTTTCATGAGAAGGAATAACAAAAAAGTCAATAATTTGTACGATGTATAGAAATGTGAGCATGAAAAGTAATTAGGTTAAGATAAAACTTAGAAAAGTTAAAGGACTAGTTGGTAAAACTCGAAGAGAAAAAGACAAGATATTCTAATAAAAATATCTTTAAATTTATACCTTAAAATACTGCAACATTACGGATTTTTTAAAAATTCAATTAAACATTATATAATCAATTCTTAATACTGCATTATTTTAAGTTATAAATTAATTATATTTTTACGAGAATATCTTGTCTTTTTCTATTCCAGTTTTAACAACTAGTTTTTTTTTTACTTTTCTAAGTTTTATCTTAACCATACTACTTCTCATGCTCACATGTTTATATATAATTCAAAATTTTTCCATGCCTTGCTGTGTCAACAATCACCAAAAGAAATTATTACCAACTTCTTAAATTGACTAAATAAAAAAGAAATCAAATAAAAGATGCAATAATCAGCAGGCACCTTTAGGCGATGAGCAATTGAGCACAGCGACGGTGAATTATCAGCGACAGTACAGTTTAGAAATGGATTGGGACAGCGGTGAATTATTAGCGGTGGCAGTAGTTTAATCGCCGTAATCGGGGCGACAGTTTTGGTTGCTATGGTAATGAACAGCCAATCAGAAAAATCGTCTCTCCTTTCTTTACAGATTGTGAGATCTTTTGAACACTAGTTATTTTACTGTGTGACGTAATCCCTCATTGGGGAGCTTTAGAACAACGCTGAGATAGCTAATCGTTCCCGGGTGACAACAGATAACCCAAGGATTTAAAATAGAGAATATATAATATATATTATTTCATGTCAGAATAGATATTGTTTGAAACCAGAGAAATTTATTTTGCAGCTAAAGTTGATAACAGGAAACTTGAAGCATAACATTGTCTGGCCTTGGTGAACTCAAAGTCGGATGTCAGAACTGACATCTGACCTTAGCGGGTCGTTAGAATTAGTATGTCCGTAGAATTCAGATCCCATATTCGGGAATTGCAAACACGGAAAACTCTAGAGCGTTTCGATTTCGTGGCAAAATCTTATTGGCTGGGGAAAGTTCCACCCCATTCACATAACTCACTATGTATACGATTGTCATGCGACAATCAGTTAGAGAAGCAGAGAAGAGTTTCGAGCGATTGCTTGTTGATTTCGGGAAGAACAGATCTTATAGAGACGTGACTCCTCTACCTCCTCATCCACCCGCCTGACGCTGTCTGTGAGGAGATATGAGACTTTGAAAAACTTACTAAGAACTGAACGATATTTGTAAAAACATTTGTACATATGTTTGTGAAATTAATTAGACTAGAGTTTAACGAGTTTTTTTTCTTCCTGCCCTTCCTGCGGCTTTGATTTTCGCTTTCAGCATACACGATTCAATGTAACAACCCTCAGAGAAGGACTAGAAGAGACGAGCGGAGATTTTCAGCTAAACAGGGGTCCTCGCCAGCTTCATAAGTAAAGGGTTATAACTGAACGAAAATTGTTTTTGTTTTTTTCAAAATAGAGCTGAGAAACTGACCTACGAATTGTAAAAATTGTTTGCAATTTGGTCGCAAATGAGTGAGCGGTGAATCTTTAAAGCAGTTCTGAATGAGTAAAACAAACACCATGTATTAAAACACTACAGTGTTTGAATTATATATATATATATATATACATATATATTATGGCAGTAGAGTTTAGCTTCCAAGAAGTATATCCAATGAAACATGTGTCTACCAAAAAGTGCTCAATTAGTAAACAGAGCTGGTATATTAAATTTATTTATACAAATATTGTTGGCTACATGTGTGCATACCAGTTTCTGTAATCACCTGTTATTGGGGAGATTATATCGTCAGGCCAAGAATTTCTTTGGAAAACAATATGTTCTTCTTCGTTATCGCAATTCATTGCAATAACGAAGAAAACTTATTTCTAAGCCGACTGCCGAAGAAATGAGCTTTCATTAAAAACAATGATAACTACATACTGTTTTAAAATTCAATTTCAACAATAAACAATGTTACTACCTATTTTTCGTGCCACACTTAGTTAAATAGTTTGAAAATATTACATAAAAATAGGTATTTCTATGATTCAACAAAAATAATTATTTCGCCATATTTGTTTTATCACGTGTGACGCAAACATAAGGGAAATAATTCATAGTTTACATTGACATAAGTTTATAACAGTTATCAAGAATGAGTTGCACACACAGCTATATATGCGCGCTCTTAAGTTATTAGTGATGTTTTCAGGGCAATCATCGTCAAGCCCAAATATCAACTGACGAGATGTTGGAAACAAAAACAAACGGAATTGGATGAGGGAAATTGTTTTATAATTATTATTGTTGTTGTTATTATTATTGCTGTTGTTATTATTATTATTATTATTATTATTATTATTATTACTGTTGTTATTATTATTATTATTATTACTATTGCTGTTGTTGTTGTTATTATTATTAATATCATTATTATTATTATTATTGCTGTTGTTGTTATTATCATTATTGGTACTATTATTATTATTATTATTGTTATTATTAATGCTGTTGTTATTATTATTACTGCTGTTATTATTATTATTATAATTATTATTATTATCATCATCAGTATTATCATTATCATTATTATTATAACTAATATAATTATTATTATCGGCATTATTATTATCATTAGTATTGCTATTATTATTATTATCATTATTATTATCATTATTATTATCACCATTATTACAATCATTATTATTATAATCATTATTATTATCATTATAATTATTATCATTATTATTATTTTTATTATTATTATCATTATTATTGTTATCATTATCATTATTATCATTATTGATCTTATCATTATTATTATAATTATTATTATCTTATTATTATTATCAATGATATTATTATCATCATTATTAATATTATCATAATAATTATTATTGCCACTATTATCATTATCATTATCATTATTATTATTTTTATTATTATTATCATTATTATTATTATAATTATTACTATTTTTATCATTATTATCATCATCATCATCATCATCATCATTATTATTATTACTATTATTATTATCATTATTATTATCATTATTATTATATTTATTATTATTATCATTATTATTGTAATTATTATCATCATTATTATTATTGTTGTTATCGTGATTATCATTATCATTATTCTTGTTCTTCTTCTTCTTATTATTATTATTGTTATTATTATTATTATTATTATTATTATTATTATTATTATTATTATTATTATTGGCTCACATGGAGCTTCCATACAAGTCCACAAACGATCGGTTTTGAGACCTGTGGTGTTCTCTGGTAGCTGAGTGACAACAAGTCTCACCAGACGTCCAGCTCTCTCGACCTCCTTCGATAGCATTTGCAAATAAATTTGCGTCATCGCAACCGCCCCATACCATTGAGTTCCCGCTGGTAGTGGTCATTGGTTTTAATGGAATTTGAGTGGCACTAAGCTTCCCCACGATCCCAGTTCTCTTCGCTCTTGTCCAGCGGAGGTCTTCCCAGCGCTCTTTTCTCGATCTTTCCATCCTCCTTGACCCTTCCTGGCTCTTTGGTGTCACTTTTCTATTGGGGTGGAGGAATGGTGATGAGACAATGGGGGGATGCATGATGGTGGTATAGAACTTGTAGATATGCAGCTTCGGCGTTCTTCATTCCCTGTAATGCTTCTTTGTTATATTGTCTTGTGTTATTCCCCACATTCTAGGGGTTTCCTTAATATTCCAGCCGTTTTCTTTACCGTTAGGCGATGTATTTTTGCAGTTATCCCTTTGATTCCAACTTCTGACATTCTTTTTTCGAAATTTTTCGGAATTTATCCTAGTGCTCCTACTATTATTCGTACTATTTTGATTTTCTTCATCATCCAAATGAGCTCTCTGGCTAGCTCTGTATATTTGCTTCGTTTCTCTTTTTGTTTCATACTCACCCTGTAGGCAGCAGGGACAGCAAAGTCTACGATTTGACAGGATTTTTCTTTCTTGTTAATTATTCTTCTTGGTCTTCTTGCTTAGATGGGTTTGTCCGTCTGTATGCCCCTGTCCCATAGGATTTTGTGGTTCTCATTTTCGAGTGCTGTTGCGGGTTTATGCTTGTACCATTTGTCTGTACGCTCAAAATGCAGTCTTTTGAATAATTCCCAGTGCACCGCCCTCCCCACTTGGTTATGCCTGTATTTGTATTCCTTTTGGGGACCAGTTTGCTGCATTCACTTACAATATGGTTTATCGTTTCCTCTCTCTGTCCACATAGTCTGCATTTGCTGTTTTCTTGTGTTTTATCGATCCTTGCTTTGATAAGGTTAGTTCTTATCGAGTTATGTTGTGCTGCAGTTATTAGAGATTAGTTTCTCAGTTTATATGTCCCTTTTGCATCCATGTCCATGGGTTTTCGTTATTCTCATCTTTTGTCATTCTTATGAATCTTCCCTGGAGTTGTTTCTCTTCCCATTTCTTTTTTCTCGTTTTGTCATGTGTCTCTCTGTTTTCTGTTTTGTTGTTTTTTTCCTGTGTCTCTCGCTGCCATAATTATCCTTTCAGTGTTTTGCATTATGCATTTTCTAGTTCTTTTTTCGAATCCTTCGCACAGTCTTTTATGCAGATCAGTCCTCTCCCGCCGCCTTTCATTTTCACCTAGAGTCTGTCAGTATCGTCCTTTGGGTTTAGTGCATTATGCATGGTCATGAGTTTCCTGGTTTTCTGGTCGAGTTGTCTCGGTACTTCTTTTGTCCACCCTATAAACGGTCCAGAGTATCTTACTAGTGATACTGCCCATGTATTAATACCTTTTATTAGGTTTCTGCTATATAATTTCGTTTCCAGGAGTTTTCTTGTTCTCCTGAGGTATCCCTTTCCATTTTTCTCTTTCATTTCTGTTTTTCTGATGGTGTCCGCTTCCAGAATTCCCAAGTATTTATAGTCGTCTTGGTCCCCTAGTGCCCTCATTTCTGTTTGGTTGGGTAGTTCCATGCCTTCTGCCGTTCCCAGTTTTCCCTTTCTTATAACTAGTTGTGCGCACTTTTCCATTCCAAATTCCATTTGGGTATCTTGGCTGAAGATTCTGGTAGTGTTGGTTAGTGTCTCTAGCTCCTTTTCGGTCCTTGCAAAAAGTTTCAGATCGTCCATGTACATCAGGTGGTTCATTTATTCCTCTGTATTGGAGAACTTGTATCCGGCTTGGCACTTTCTCAGAATACTGTTCAAGGCTCTGATGGACAGTAGTGGTGATAGTGAGTCTCCTTGAAAGATGCCTCTTTGAATGTTAATTTCTGTTATGTGTTGTCCATCGGCTGTCAATTCCAATCTCCATGTTTTCATTGCATTTTCTATTACGGTGGTGATTCCCCCCTGGTATTTTATACATTTTTAGGCATTCTATTATCCATGCTAGGAGGATCCTGTCGTACACTTTTTTGTAGTCGATCCATGCCAGGGCTAAATTATTTCTCCTCCATTTTACCTCCTTTAAGATTTTTTGATCTATATATAACAGGTCATGTATTCCTCTTTTTCCTTTTAGGCATCCTTTCTGCTTCTCGGGGATGAGTCCACGGTTATTCAAGGAGTGGCAGATTTATTCCGTCAGTTGCGCTGCCAGTATCTTCCACATAGTTGGTTAGCCCGTGATTAGCCTATAGTTGCTAGGGACGGTACCTTTCTCCGTGTCCTTGTGTAGCAGTGTTGTTCTACCTTTTTGTCGTCCAGTCTGGTACGTTTGCTTCCTGTATAGATCTTCTCAGGTTTTGGGCTAGCCTTTCGTGTAAGGTTGTGAATTTTTTTAACCAGTATGCATGTATCCTATCGTGCCCTGGTTCTCTCTAGTTTGCCCTTTTTCCTTTGGTTTTCTTTGGAGTTTCTTTGTTGATTTGATTCACTGTTCCTTCTTCTCTTTGTTGTAGCTCTTCCTTCATGTCTTTCAGCCATTCGGCATTTCTATTGTGATCTCGTCCCTCTTCCCATATTTTACTCCAGTTGAGTTTTGTTTTTGTCGGATTTGGTTGTTCTGTTAAAATTTTACATGCTTTCTTCCTGTGGATCATTTTGGCTTCTTTTTTATGTTTGTGTAGTTGGGTTTCTAGTCTTGTTTTCCATCCAGGTTTTGTCATTCCGCTTGTCCCCGGTTGTTTTTCTGATTTGAGATTCATACTTACCATTTTGGCGCCTGCGTAAATTAGTTTGTTTAAGTCTATTATTGTACTTGTTGGGATATGTGGGAGGAGCTTGTTAACGTTCTATGTTTCTGTTTTTAGTTTCTTCTGCTCTTGGTTCCTTAACGATGGGAGCTTTGTTTTTTCCTCGTTCATCAGCTGTATTATTTTATTTACTTCATTTGCTTCATTCTGTATTAGTACTGTTTCATTGGTCTCGGTTTCCACATTTGTGGACTTCGTTCTTTGTTGGTCCTCAGCCTTTGGTGTTTTTAATTGTGAAGCTTCAACTTGTGGGGTTGCTCTACGTGCAGTTCCGTTGGGGAATGCTTCTTGTTCAGTTTCATCATTTATTATTCGATGAATTTCTGTTAGTTCTAGATTAGAGAGCCAAACCTTCTTGAGTATCAGTCTTGCTTAGTCCGAAATTCTTTGTTCTATCGTATCGAAGTCACTGGATATGTCCCATAGTCCTTTCATTCGTTTCCGATAACCTCCATATCTATATTTAGGATGACTTCTATGGTAGCATTCCATTACGAGTCTATTCTGTTTTGTTGTCCATTTCTTTCTTCAGTTTTTTTCCTTTTGATGGTTATCATGGCTGTGCTGTCTTTGTTCTGTACCATTTTGTTCCCTGAAATTAGAGGTTATACTTACCTGTTCAGCATCCATGTTATTTGAGTTTCTGAAATTAGAAAGTTAGCCAACATTCGCAGGATGACGACCGGGTCCGCCATGCTGGCTACCGAAGGAACACCTGCCGATCATAACACCCAGATCTTTCTTCTGGGTCCAACGGTTTGGATTATTTGTAATTGACATTTTTCATATTTTGGTTTGTGTGGCAACACCGGGCCCAGAGTTGTTTTACCTGTGGTTCTGCTGCAGGGATAGTGTAACGCTCCCATGTGTAGAGGAGGTATCGTGCACTATCACACATACATATGAGAAATGATTTTTTTTTAATTTAAGAAAGAGGTTCAAAGGACTTATTAATATTTACTTAGTATAAGTTTGTAATTGTAATTCGAAATTAGAGATATTTGAAGATAGATTCCCCTCCCATATTTACAAGTGTATTTGTATTGTGGAGTCATCGTAATACCGTCAGATATAACTACCGATTTTTTCCCTTTCCCCCTTGAGGGGAGCGATATTTTAGATACATTTGCATTTAACCACTGGCTGGAATTAATATTGTATTTGGCAGAGATTGAGTCAAAATAAAGAATTTTAATAAAACGACAATTTAGCACCAAAAAAATACCGGTGGGAAAATAATCACTTGGGAGGATATTTTCCCCAAACATGTCAACTCAAAAGACGAGAAACCTTACAGAAGCGGCGTTTGGTTTGGCTTCCTTGTCATTGAGAAAATAAAACAAAAATACAGTAAAACAGGGATATGTTAATATAATTTGTCGTTTAAAAGGCATTAAACATTTTTCTACTTATCTGACACGTATCCAACGCGTTGAAGGTTTCCATTTATCGAGCACGTTTGCCGGGGTGTCTGTGCTTTTACAGGCGGAAAGAAAACCAATATTATTATTATTATTATTATTATTATTATTATTATTATTATTATCATTTTTATTATTATTATTATTATTATTATTATTATTATTGTTGTTGTTATTATTATTATTATTATTATTATTATTATTATTATTATTATTATTATTATTATCACCATTATTATTATTTTATTTTATTTTATTTTTTTTTTTTCGAATTAGTCCTTGGGAAAATTATTATTCGTATTATGTAATAATCTTTGAAGAATTATTTCTATAATAATTCATACGCAATCCGCTTAAATTAAAATATCATGTTTAAGCGTATTGTACGACCGGGCAACGCCGGGCTCCCAGCTAGTAATTAATAATAGAAACAATTTACACTGACCAAGATCCTCCATGCTCTATTATATGCATTATATCAAGTAAGAAATTGATTTTTTTTTTTTCGAAAACTATTAAGGACACAGAAACCATTACCTTATCGTTTTTCGTAATTTTTGGCTGTTTCATAACTGATCCATTGATTTTCCTTAAAATTTGATACTTCAATTTTTTAATTTCACCAGAATAACGAAGGAGAACTTAAAAATGCCCATTGTGTCAGAGTGCATTGACTCTTCTGCGCTTGCCTCTCTTTCTTCACCTTTTCCATTATGTCAAATATACCTGGTTTTATATGTCGAAAAGTATTACTTTATATTTTTCTGGGCAGGAAGACTTTGACAATGCTAACTAAATGTAATTCAAACACATATTTAGAAAGCATATTTAAAACAGATATTTCCGTAGTAAATTTTATTGTTGAATTTTTTTATTTTAATGAGGATCTGCTAATCGAAAAAAACAAAAAGAAAAGAAAAAAAAGCCCGACATATTGAGAATGTATCAAATTGACAAGGAGATTCTTGCGGAACTTTAAATTTTGGTTTCAAATTATGTATTTTCAAATAAGGTTTTGTTATAATACATTTACTTTATATATAATTTTAAAGAGCGTTTCTCGCGTTATCAAATCGTTTAAGTTACAATCGTTTTAAGTATGTCTTATTTTCAGAACGTTTAAATCAAGATGGAAAAAAGCAAATTCGCAGTATTTGCTTTTTTCGATTCAAGCTAGGCCGAAAAGCTGCTGAAGCGGTTTGCGATATCAACGTAGCGTTTGACACAGAAACCATTACTGAACGCACAACACAGTGATGGTTTAAGTAATTAAGTGGCACCGACGAAAGTCTTGAAGATGAGTGGGGTGGTTGGCCATCGGATGTTAACAATGATCAATTAAAAGCGTTAGTGGAAGCAAATCCACACACATCTGTTCCGGACTGTGTTTCTGAATTCGGCGTAACGTATACGATGATTTACAAAACTTAAAACACATTGGAAAGACAAAAAGAACTTGATAAATGGGTGCCTCACGAAGTGAAAGACAACCAAAATAAACACCGTTATAAAGTGCCATCTTCTCCTCTTTTACGCAAGAAGAAGAACCCGTTTCCCGACCGGGTTGTGACTTGTGACGAAAATTGGGCTCTTTACGACAACCGGCGAGGCGCAGCTCAGTGGTCACACACCGACAAAGCTCCATGACAAGCCAGAGTTGCAGCAAAAGAAGGCCATGCTGACTGTTTGGTGGTCTGCGATCGGTCATGTCGATTACAGTTTTTTTTTTTATTTTTATGCAGGTGAAATAATTAAGGCGGAGAAGTATCATCAACAAATGAATAAAATGCATCAATAACTTAAACAACAACACCCGGCATTAGTCAACAGAAAATGCTCCATCAATGTCCGACCCACGTTGCTAAACAGGTCGTTCAGAAGTTGAACTAATCTGGCTACGAAACTTTGCCTAATCCGCCATACTCTCCAGGCCTATCACCTGTCGAATACCACTTTTTCGAACATCTCGAAAACTTTCTGCCTGAGAAATGCTTAAAAAACCTAAGCGATAGAAATTAAAAAAAAAACAAAAACATGATTTCATCGCCACTAAACGTAAGATTTTTACGTTATTGGCATAACTATTCTTGTTTCGCGTTTACAAAACTATGTTGATTCTGATTTCGATTAATATTTTTTTTGTTTTGAGCCGAGTTATGTTCATCTGAATTTAAAAGTTAAATACCGCAAGAACTTTCCTGTCAAATCGATGGTCTGCTTCCCTTTCTTTTTGTAAGTAAAGTTGCGTTACATCTTTCTGGGGTCATGTGATGTCAGAGGTTAAGCACTTATTTGAACTGGCAATTGTGATTAAAGGACAACTTATCACCATGTTAAAAGAAATTATTATCATTGGAGATTTGTCAACTATCGATTATTTAGAATTCTGCTTGGTTTGGCAATTCATCAAGTGGTTTCAGCAAGACCGAGCCACATGCCACCCACCACGCGATGCGCTCAATTTCCTGCAGAAAACATTTGATCAACGAATAATTTTACAAAATGGATCTGCCAATTGGCGTAGAGTTTATGAAAATTGGATATCTAGATTACTCTATATACGCGCGAGCGGCGCCGGCCATATGCACACTATTGTATTTCAATTATAAATGTCGAAGTTATTTTTTTCTAATAAACCATATACTTTTATAATAAAACAACTTTTCTTTAATTTATTAGAATTTAAATTTATTTGCCGTTAAAATACACACTATATCTACGGGTCAGTAAATAGCGTTTGAGTTGCGTGATGTAGTATATACATACCTAGTTTATTGATTCTAGTTCGAGTTTTGTCTTAATTACAATATTTCTAAAAGAAAAAATACTAAAAAGAAACCATTATCAAGGCCCAAACTTTATTCGAGGATAATGGTGAATGCATGATAGATTGACGATGAAAAAATGTTTGGTAAGTGTTGATTGGTAGATTCCCGATTATTTAAGAGGCAGTTCAACAAGAAATTGTTTATGTTATACTTGTTGTAGTCATCCGAGAAGCAGTCCCGCGACATAATTCCACGGAAACACCGGTTCACTGAAGTTAAGCAACACTAAGCTTATTTAGGTCCCCTGGTTAATATGTGCGCTGTTCAGATATTCGTGACTTTTTCAGAGCATTCAGAGTCAAGACCAAATATCACCTGCCAACAATATTCCTCAGGTGAGAGGTCTGTAGCGTATGGTGGATGAGGCGAAGTTTCGTAGCCCAATTCGTTCAACTTTTCAACGGTCTGTTTAGTAACGCGCGGTCGGACATTGATTAAGCTTCTATCATCATCATAAATATTTAAAGACGGGTGACCATTTGGGGCTTCCACCGCGCTGTATGCAGGTGGAAGGTAAGGTAACCCTGTAATGTTGCAGTTACAAAAAAAAACAAAAAAACAAAGGAAATAAATAAATAAATAAATAAAAATCCGGGTCGGCATCTTTTTTCTAAACAAAAGTTTTTATTACCGTAAATCTCTCGTCTCGACACCACTTAAAAAGTCTCACGCTGCCACATGTCCATTTAGCTTAGCCGCATTCTCATTTCTCTTAACAAATGCAGGCCACAGCTCACTCATACTCGTCCTCGACTTTACACGTTCATTTTCTTCGACGTCGTACTTTGCTTCTCTCCCGAGCACGTGGTGTGCTTTTTCTCTTTTGCTTGTCGCGCCATCTCATGCATACTTCTAATTTGCATTTTTCGGCTACTGTGCTGCTGCTGCTGCTGCTGCTAATCTCTTCGTAAGCCAGCCATCTTTCACTGCTGCTGCTATTTCCCCACGCGCTCATATGCACTGTATTACAACTCCTATCGCTTCTAAGGTGTGTAGTGGAAGTCTGCGTACACATTAGCAGCAATTAAATAAATGATAGAATATTCGAACTCCATCATTTCGACTGCAGAATACCTTTAAGAACTTTTACCATTTTTTTTTTATCTTGATACAAAATTTCTATTTTGAGAGAGCTGATTTTTTTCCACACACAGAACCGAGCCATGTGTTTAACCCTGCCTTCTTCGTGAGCTGAGTAAATGATCACCAAAGGTGGTAGTTTTGTTGACAACTCGCGCCTTTTCGGCACTTCATATCTGTCTAGAATAAAGCTTCGATGGCCAGGGTCTGCCAATAGGGGGAGGGCGGTACGGAAGAAGCTAACGGATTCATCGCATTCCGTTTTTTCATGAATTATATATATTTTCAAAGGCAGAGTTCACATTACAGTGCATGTTTATTGTAATTATTTTGTTTTGCTCATGTCGTACTCTGTAAACCTTTATGGTTCGTTTTGCTATAGGGAATTACAATATATATATATATATCGATTTAGTCGGATTTGGACCTTAGAATTTACCCACGTCCGTTCGTCCGTTCGTCCGTCGTCTGTTCGTTCCCAAATTTAATAAGTACTAATCACATTTTACTGAAATTTTGCATGAAGTTACACCTACCGAAGAAAGAAAATATAAAGTTCTTGGATTTTTGATAAAAATTCTGATTGTGTCACAAGGGGTCAAAAGCGGTCAAAATGGCCACAAATAGCATTTTCCTGGACAAAGAATATTTTCCAACAGTTAAATTTTGCTGCTAATTACTCGAAAGCAATATAATATTGATATAAATCGTGTAACCTAACATTTGACCATGAGAAAATTCTTTTTGTGGTCTAATTTTTATTTTTCTCCTAAAATTCAACGCATCGATCGGGGATCATATAGTTTTTTGGATTGTTTACTTGTATCATTATATTTCTATTCTTACATAATTTTCTGACAATGTTTTGAATTGTAACCTTCTCAAGTTGTATCTTGTCGGAATCATAATGTCGAACTCTTCAATCTCTACGATCTACTTCAATACTAATTCATATGTGCTAGATCGTCGTACTGATATTCACAGAAAGTCCAATGTATATTTAATTTAACATTTATAACAATTGTTCCGTCAGAAACGACTGTGTTTTCTCTTTATTTGCAATCATGTGAGTGTAATAGAGCTATCGATTATTTATTCGATTTTTATCTTCGAAATCATATTCACTCGTACGTTACAATAAAAAATAACAACGCACCCAAACTTCATTTACTAAAATAAAAAAAAAATGACTCCTTCAGTTTAAAATGTGTCATAAAAGTGGGCACACATGTATTACGAGTAGAGAGCGAACTTCCTCATTTGACTACGAACCACTTTGAATTTCTCCCTTAAGCGACATCAGACACTTAACATTCATATATATATATATATATATATATATATATATATATATATATATATATGTATATATACATATATATATACACACATATATGCATATATATACACACATACATATATATACACGCACACTCATATATATATACACACACACATATATATACACACACATATACATATATATATATATATATATATGTATGTATGTATATATATACAGTCCTGGTCCAAATCATAAGACCACTTAAGAAAGTAAGCGTTTATGCATATTATCGAATTTTTAATCAAACAAATGGTTGACACCATTGCAAAAAGGAAAATATGATGGAAAAAAATGAAATCTGCTTTATTCGTAACCTTAACCCTGATCTAATAATTATTTTTTAAAAAGCAAACATTTTCACCTGGTCAAAATGATAAGACCACTGGTAATTTATCTAATAAAAGGCAATTATAAATTGCTAAAAAGGGTCTCAGTATTTAGAATAGCCTCCATTATTACTAATTACTTCCAGAATTCTCTTCGCCATGCTTGCGACTAAGTTTTTAATCAGTTGCGAAGGAATTTTATCCCATGTACTGAAAACTGAATCAGAAAGTTTCTTTTATCGAATCATACTGGGTTCCATCCTCGGACACTTCTTTTGCCATCCATCCACAAAGATTTTCAATGGGATTAAGGTCAGGAGACATGCTGGATGATCTAACAATTCTATATTATTTGAAGAAAAGTATTCTCAAGCTTGTCGAGAAGTGTGTATCGAAGCGTTTTCTTGCTGGAAAATCCGATTTCTTCCACACAGACGTGGACCTTTAGTCTTGATAGAAGCATTTTCACGCATTGAAATGTACTTCAATGATGTTTGCCGGCCTATCACTACTTGCAACTTTAGGGTCCCAGCTGAGGAGAAAGCACCCCAGATCATTTAAGACCCTCCTCCACTATGCCGAGTTGAAAAAGTCTCAGTATTTAGTATTGGGCAAATTTTTATCATGCCAATAGTGTTGAACTCCATCTGGATCATCTAGATTAAACTTTTTCTCATCGGAGAAAATTACATTTTCTCACTTCCCTTCATCCTAAGTCTGGTATTTGACGGCATATTTAAATATATTAGTTTTGTGCTGTTCAAGAAGACGTGGTTTCTGCAGTCGCTTTAAATTATTGAAAACCTTCATTTTCAGATGCCTTCTGATGGTTTTAGAACTACATTCTGCTGCTGTTTGGCTTTTTAATCGACTTGAGCTCATACTGGAGTGTTTTTTAAACTTCTGATACGGCGATCCAGTGATGGGGTTATTATATTTTTTTTATTGAGCTCGACTCTTTTTGTGCTCATATTGATCTGGATTTCTTTAAAAAATTGTGATGACCGTTTTGCTACAATTCGCTTTGTTTGCAATGGATCTATGGGAGAGTACACCCCTATTAAGCTTAAAGACCCTTCCTCTCTCAAACTCTGATAATGGTTTCCCTTTTGCCATTCATAATTTAGTAAGATATTTTTATCCACTAACAAGTTGCTTTTAGTAACATAGAAAGCTTTTTGTATTCATATTTTCAAAATTAGCCGATTTTATTAAAGTGGTCTTATTATTTTGACCAGGTGAAAATGTTTGTTTTTTTAAAAAATGATTATTAGATCAGGGTTAAGTTTTCGAATGAAGCAGATTTCATTCTTTTGCATCATATTTTCCCTTTTGGCAATGGTTTCAACCATTTGTTTGATTAAAAATTTGATATTATGCGTAAACGCTTATTTTCCTAAGTGGTCTTATGATTTGGACCAGGACTGTATAAGATACATACATATATTTATACATATATACATATAAGATACATACATATATATATATATATATATATATATATATAAGATACATATATATATATATATAAGATACATATATATATATATATATATATATATATATAAGATACATATATATAAGATGCACATATAAATAAGATACATATATATACGATATATATATAATATATCTATCTGTCTCTCTCTCTATCCATCTATATATATATATATATATATATATATATATATATATATATATATATATATATATATATATATATATATACAAGTTAGAAAAGAATTTCATCCAAGGCATGAAATATGTTAAACAAAATGTTTTTACTATAGGCTTTAAAAAAAAGGTACAAGATTACATTTAAAATTTATTTATCTTCAAAGTGCACTTTTATAAATTTTACAAAGTAAGGTATAAAAATTTAATTTTAATTGAATCAAAAAATAACCTTGGATTTATTTTATGTAATGTACATTCTGTTGCACTTTAAAAAAATCATTGAAAATTTTATATCTATATTATTAATTGTTAGATGAAAGATAATGTTTTTAAATTGCATTTAATTAATATATGAAGATATTTTATGTGTGAATTATATATATATATATATATATATATATATATATATATATACGTTGGCACTCCAGTAATCATTTTTTTTATAAATAATTTTATCAAGAATTCTTCATAAGTTTTGGTTTCGGTTTTGATTATAGCTGAAGGAACTCAAGTTATATATATATATATATATATATATATATATTTATATCTATATTTATATATATAAATATATATATACATATATATATTTATATATATACATCATATATATATATATATATATATATATATATATATATAGATAGAGAGAGAGAGAGAGAGAGAGAGAGAGAGAGATCTTGAGATACTTCAGCCATAATCAAAACCGAAAAGAATTCTTGATAAAATTATTTATAAAAAAATAGATGACTTAAGTGCCATCAGCTATAATCGAAACCGAAACCAAAACTTATGAAGGATTCTTGATAAAATTATTTATTAAAAGATATATAATGGCGCTCATCAACATGCAGAAATTTTTTGAACGTGTATTTCTCAATATAACTCACAAATTTATGTAGAGCAATTTTGTTCTTTATTAAATTCTTTGTAACAAACATATTTCATTCGAGACACCTGTGTAGCTGGACAACCGCTGCGTGTATATTCGAACCGTATCGGCAGGTTAACAACAAAACAAAAGTAGTCACAATAATCAGCCAATAAATCCTCCAATATTGTTGTCCAATATTAAACTCTAAACTTTTTTAAACTTGAAAATAAACTTTTTTAAGCTTGAAAAAAAAAAACTGTTTTCAGCTTGAAACAAAAAACTTTTTTAAGCTTGAAAAAAAACTGTTTTAAGCTTGAAAAAAAACTTTTTTAAGCTTGAAAAAAAAACTGTTTTAAGCTTGAAAAAAAATGTTAAGCTTGAAAAAACAAACTTTTTTAGCTTGAAAAAAAAATTGAATAAAAAGCAACCGGTTTAATTCTGTACGAAATAATACATCTCGAATCTGTCGTACACGCATGTTAAACAGGAAGTAATTTTATCAAACAGTTAAACCTCATAATTTTTTAGATGAGGATTGCTTATTCATATTATTTAGGTTCTTCGGACTACTGTTCTCACCTTGAGTGCCATTTTCAAAACATTTCGGTCGATGTAATTTCCATCCTTCTTCAGGTGTAACTTGTCGAACTCGAGAATGCTTCTGTCAAACTCTTAAATCTGGAGAGAATTTCGAACGGAAACCTTCATTTACTTCACGAGGGTAGCATGTTCTCGTTCCCTCAGCTATGACTGGATAGAGATTCGAAATAATTCGCAATTGTATTTTACACACAGAGAATTGAACCTTCAATCTTCAGCAGAATATCACTTCTACAATTGATTTTCTCAAGTACTCTAACCACTAGGGAACGGGTTCACATTCCGTAACTCGACGGAAACGTTCCCGTGTCTGAAGACGGTCGAAGGTTACATTGATTGAAACGTTGTGAAAATGACACTCAAGATGAGAACAGTAGTCCGAGGAATCCAAAAAAGATAGATACCAAATTTGTTCAAATTTTATCAGAATAACATTTCCTTGCGATTATCTCATCGAAAATTATATTTTGGATAAAAAACAACTGTAATTATAAAAGAAAAATAGTACCTTCGTAGAGCTAGCATGTGTATGTGTATGTTACGTTTCAATCTCGTGTTATATATGCAAGAAATTTCCCATGCGTAATTTTACGTAAAATCTAAAGTACATAAATTGTTTTATAGTTTGCTAGGTGCATATCTGCTCTTTGTACTGCTGTATGGTACTTCCAGGCTGACAGCTTTCTCTCCTAAAATCAAAGTTATTCATTTACACTTAAAAATGATCTTCTCAAGAAAAAACTCATAGTAAACAGAGGAGGTTTATGCGACTTGATCTTCCGGATGAAGGAGGGATATATATATATATATATATATATATATATATATATATATATATATATATATATATATATATATATATATATATATATATATACTAGCATGAGTGCCCGGCGTTGCCGGGGTGTTTGGGGGTGTGTGTTGAGTAAAAAGAAAAAAAATGGTAGCAGAAAGTCAGGTTCGAACCGGTACCGCGAAGGAGGAAAAGAACGGGGAAAAATGTAACGTCTTTGCTGTTACAACCACCGCCAAAGATAAAGGCTAAACAATCGAAAGGAGGGATGACTTTGGAAAATATCAGTGATAAAAGCGAGCCGTCCCTGTAGAAATGTGCCTAGTTGAAAATGAAGAAATTAATGTTTTTTCGGTATTTGTCGTCTGAAGCGCCGAGCTTCAAAAGGATAATGATCTTGTGAAAATCCCTCGCCTCTGTCCAAAGTTTTAAGCAGACATGAAAGCAGATTACATACATTTATATATTGGTAGCTCAAATTTACGACCCAAACCGATTAAAAAGCTTGCCCTCCCTCTGAATACCCTTTATGTAAAATTTCAAATGTTTAGACCAGAACTTGTCTGAGTAATTTGGTAGAGACCGCACAGGTCAAATTTATTTTAACTTTGCCCTCTATTATGGCCCCTTAACATTTATTGTTTTGGGCTATTATCAGGTTACTAAGTTAGATCAAGGTCCAAGGAACCTATATCTAAATTTTAATTGTTTGTACCTAAAGTTCTCAAAGGTCTGGCCAGACAGCGGAGTAAACAGATTTTCCCAAATCTCCATATCCTGTATATCAAATTTCGCGTCTGTAGACTTAGAACAGAGTGATTGTGTCGAGAAATGTACACAGACAGACAGACACGCACACACAGACAAACACTTTCACTTATATATATATATATATATATATATATATATATATATATATATAATCAAATAAAACAGGAATATAGAAGGCATGACAAGAAAACAAATCCCGTACAATGACGGGTTTCGTCGCCGAAATATATCGATAAATATTATTTTTGACTTGTTGATTTTTTTTTTGCGTTAGATGGTTTCAAAACGTATTTTATGTACGTGTTCTATTTGATTTCTTTTTTTTACCGAAGCTTTCAAAAAGGAAACCAACGAATTATATATATATATATATATATATATATATATATATATATATATATATAAATATATATATATATATAATTCGGTGGTTTCCTGTATATATATATATATATATATATATATATATATATATATATATATATATATATATATATATATATATATATATATATATATACTGGAAACCACCGAATTATATATATATATATATATATATATATATATAATTCGGTGGTTTCCTGTATATATACATATATATATATATATATATATATATATGTGTGTGTGTGTGTGTGTGTGTGTGTGTGTGTGTATATGCAGGAAACTAACGAATTACATATATATATCATATGCTTATATATATTATATATAGATCATATGTGTATATATATATATATATATATATATATATATATATATATATATATATATATATAGTAAGAGAGGAAGGGAGAGATAAAGTAAGAAAATCATTGTTTAATATGATTTTGTCATCCAATATCATTTTACACGTCCACTTTCAGTGTGCTCACTAACGTATCGTCTCTTCTCACTCAAACTTTCTCTTGAAGCCAAGTCACATGTTAATTTGTATGTATTCCTACAGTTAAGAAATCTTAACCTTGGTTCATCAAGGTAACATGGGCTGATATTTATTTATATTGATCTTATATTCATATTGATCTAATATTTATATTGATCGCAACTAATCATTGTATATACTAGTATATGTACTCGTCTATATGATATGTGCTGCAAGCTGGATATCAAGGATAATAGATAAAACGCATATGAAACTCCTGCAGATACTTTACCAAACGAAAGATCAACGATAAATAGAACAATTTAAAAACCACATATAAGTTAAGTGATATCGCGTTTTGTTCTGGTCAATTTTAAAACAAAATAAACAGCTTATTCATGTACTGAATGAATATATGATATAAAGAGAATTGAATATTCATTATATATATATATATATGTGTGTGTGTGTGAGATTGTATGTGTGTGCGTGTGTGTGTGTGTGTGTGTGTAGGTAGGTACATGTATATCAAAATGGCTGAGAGAGAAATGCAGATAGGCTTTGTCAAAGAGAACATCATACAAGACAGACACACAGAAACATGTGTTTTAGATATAGATATGAAGATAAATAACTAGAGATATTAATAAAAATATATTCACCAAGATAAATAAGAAAATACACCTGATATATTTAGATTTGTGTTGAAGCTGATCTGGATAAATATTTACATAACAAGGCGCGGGCAGAGTGTGTTTCACCGCATCAGTCTAAACCCTCTACTGATTTCATGGAGGCGAAGGAAATAAAAGATAGACTTATACATCGAAGCTTATATTTCTCCCCTACTCTCTGGTCTCATTCTCTCTCTTACACGATCTCTCTCCCTTTTTCTCTCTCTCTCTCTCTATCTCTCTCTTTCCCTCTCCCTTTTTCTCTCTCTCTCTATCTCTCTCTCTCTTTCCCTCTCTCTCTCTTTCTCTCTCTCTATCTCTCTCCACCTCTCGCTCTCTCTCTTTCTCTCTCTCTATTTTGTTTCATAAATTTCCGATAAGCTATACCACCGGTACCGTTGGTTCCAAACCTGAAAAAAGGAAACAATTTAGGTCTCAACATCAAGCTCTCTTCAGCCGATCTATCTTATATGTCCCTGTTGTTTTGAAAAAGAAAATATTTATAATAGATTACTCTGCTGGTATTCTTTCTTCCTCAAAATATAACTAAGTATATATATATATATATATATATATATATATATATATATATATATATATATATATTGCCATACATAGCTTTATAACTTACTATATATATATATATATATTAAGTAATGTGATTTATAATTTAAAAGTTTTACTTAATATTGAATTAGCTCTAGGACATTTAACTATCGAGCTTATTATTATATATCTAAATTACAACGAGCATTTCCTGTATTTTAATTAAACTAGTAATTTCACTATTACATTAAAATACACTTAGCTCTTTAGACTATTATTCTAATCTCCTTTAAATTATATATATATATATATATATATGTGTGTGTGTGTGTGTGTGTGTATATGTATATATATATATATATATATATATATATATATATATATATATATAGTAAGTTATAAAAGCTATATATGGCAATTGAGCAACACAAAATATTCCGTGTTTTATTGTCGTGAGGATTCGTCAGACTTATGGATAAACCTGACGAATTCTCATGAGAATAGAACGCGGAATGTTCTATTAAGCTTAATTGCCCTATATATTTTTAAGCCTGACGTATTCTCACGAGAATGAAACGCGGAGTATTCTGTTTAGCTTAATTGTCATATATATTTTAATAACTTACTACCTAGCTCTAACTATGCATTGAGCAATTGAGCACTGTTGAAGTAAATAGTGAAAATTTACGCATAAGATTATATTTTAGTATATTAATTTATGTGATTAAATGATGATCCCCGTTTTCTATTTACAAAATTTTAGTTAAGGTTTTCTATTTTTATCTTCATGTTATTAGATTCTGTTTTAAAATTGAAGACTTTTGCGAAATCGGCTTATGCAAATGCTATAAGTCTATTTCTATTTAACAATTTTAGTAAAGACTTCTTTTTTTTCTTCTTTTTTTTCTTACATAAATAGGTTCTCTTTAATCATTATAAACATTTTAAAAGTCGGATTATGTAGGTGCTAAGTCTGCGATAGGTTAAAGTTAATATATTTTTTCCATCCGGGAATTTAAACTGCATTCTTTATTTTTATTGTTGCATGTTTTTTTAGTCAAAACTTCTTTGGACTATATATATATATATATATATATATATATATATATATATATATATATATATATATATATATATATGTGTGTGTGTGTGTGTGTGTGTGTGTGTGTGTGTGTGTGCATAAGAGAGACAGAGAGGGAGAGAGATAAAAAAAACAAGGTATGTGTTCATCAACGAATGAAATAAGGCAAACAAAACACCAGTAGAAATGTTTGAAAATAACAGGTGATTTGTTTTCTTAATTTCATTCAACCAGTCTCGCAATAAAAACGAAACGTTGATGAACAAATAACTTGGTTTATTCCTTTTTTTATCTCTGTGTTTCGTCGGTATACTACTTCCATTATTCTTTTCACACACACACACACATACACACACACACCCACACACATACACATATATATATATATATATATATATATATATATATGTATAAAAACAGAGATGTGTGTGCCACAGACGATTTCTGATTGGTTAATCCAATAATCACATCTCCTTAAAATCTATGGTTCGTAGGCTCCTAACTTTACCATAAAATATTATGGCTTTATTTATTGTCCATCTTGGAAGGGTTTAATTTTTTCATAACTTGTTATTTACAAATTAAAAAAATACGAAACTTATATACGAAACTAAACTAAACGAAATCAAACGCTCCTACAAACTTATTAGTACTGCTGCACTTCCATTTCTTGTTCTCTTTCAGTGGAGAGGCAGTCCTTCACGACTGAGACAATTTTTTATTTTTGTACCTTTTCTCCACGTTAAAAAACGACCCTGGTGTCTAACTCTGTCCCGTGGGGAGGCATAGTAAATAGGTACTAGCCAGCACACGCGCACACACGCACACACACACGTTCACTACCGTCACGTTTTTATGGCAACCAAACCCGCTGACTTACATAAACAGTAAACACACACAGTAAATGTGATTTTCTTCATTTTCTCATTTCACTCGTGGTCTTAAATTCATTTCGGGTTTGTATTACTGTACACATAGATTCGAATAAGTTGGCAAAAAACAAATATGTAACAAATAAATGTTATCAAAGGCAAGATAAGTTACTTTTCTACCAAACTGGATATATTTTTCGTGTTTTTATTCAATGTAACATATTTATTCAGCTCGAAAAACGGGTTTGTATAAATGTACACATAGATTCAAAAAAGTTGCCAAAAACAAATATATAACAAATAAATGTTATCAAAGGCAAGATAAGTTACTTTTCTACCAAACTGGATATATTTTTCGTATTTTTATTCAATGTAACATGTTTATTCAGCTCGAAAACCATACGGTGTTTACCGATGTATTGGAAAATTCAAGATGGCGCCCCACTCCCTCTTTAACACGGTAAGTATGGGAAAAGGTGTTATAAATAAAAAAAACTAGAAAAATACTATTAAAAACCCGCCGAATATATGTCACGGTAACATATATGGAGCGAGTTTTTAACAGTATTTTATTCAGTTTTTTATTTATAGCACCTTTTCCCAAACTTACCGTGTTAAAGAGGGGCTCAGACACCATCTTGAATTTTCCAATACATCGGTAAACACTGTATGGTTTTCGAGCTGAATAAGCATGTAACATTGAATAAAAATACGAAAAATATATCCAGTTTGGTAGAAAAGTAACTTATCTTGCCTTTGATAACATTTATTTGTTATATATTTGTTTTTGGCCACTTTTTCGAATCTATGTGTACAGTAATGCAAACCCATTAAAAATATTGTTTTTGATTTTGAAAAAATATTGTGGTTCATTTGCATTTAAAAATATTGTGGTTCATTTTGATTAAAACATATTGATTTTGATTAGAAAAATATTCATTTTGATTTTAAAAAAATATTGTTCATTTCGATTAAAAAACATTAATTTTGATTTTAAAAAAATCATTTTGATTAAAAAAATTGTTTAATTTTAATATTTGTTTATTGTCTTAACTCATATAAAATGTTTTGCTTGTGTTCTGCTTCAAATATTCATATTCTTACGTGCATAATTTTCATTTAATTATATTAAATAAACTTCAAGTTTACTACAAATCAAATCGTGTTCCTTCACTTTTTAAAATGTAATTTATAAGTAATTAAAGAACGCATTCTAATCTTTAAAATCTATAATACAACGAAATATTCAATTGCTTATAATACTTAAACAAACAACTTGTGTTTTTTTTATTATTTTTTATTATTACTATTAGATGAGTTTCAGTATAAATCATCGTGTTCTTTATTTCAATCCAATTTGGAAGTTTTGTAACGCTGTCTGTAAAAATATATATGATGTTTATAATGACCTATGATTGCGTATTTATATACATTATTTTCCCTATCCTTCTGTTCATCGTACATTTTTTACTTCCAAACTTAAACATGGTGGGTGCATGGAATTCATTTACCGATACAAAAGAAATGATGAGTAAATAAATCCATAAATAAATATTATAAATGGTTTATTTTAATACTTGCCAGGATGCGGAGGAAAATGAATGAAGGGGGAGGGGAATAAAATAAAAACATTTTGGAAACAGATTAAGTTTAAAAGAATTGCTTTTCACAGAAAGAAATTAATGAAAAAAGAATAAAATTAAATTTCTTTTCCTTCTTGATTTTTTTTAGTTTTTTATGAAAAAGGAAGTCAAAATTAAGACTATAAAAAAAACAATTTTTATTAATCCCCGATTTAAACCCAGCCGATAATATTTGGTCCATAACATCTTGTGCATTGGCTGGAAGAACTTCTTCAAACAATGACAAACTGTGGAAACTGTGCAAAGCGAACGGAATAGCATCTTTTCTTCATAGTGTTCCACTTTGGTTGAGAGCATGTCTAAAAGGGTTGATCTTTTAAAACATCAAAAGGGAATACAATTCTATCCTAAGCATTTATTGAAGTAAATATCTTGTTCTGTGTTATTAGTCTCGTTAAAGGTTCCATGTTCAATTGTTCTTTGTTTAATATAGCTTTTTAGTGCAATAAAATGTATAAAGTTTGTTTGGCCATTATTTTTTTTTTTTGCCTCACGAGTGTATTTCTATATATACTATGATATATAATAAATTTAAGTAGCTATTTGTGTAGGTATTTAACTATTATAGTCAATTATAATAATTATCTATCTATCTATCTATCTATCTATCTATCTATCTATATATATATATATATATATATATATATATATATATATACTATGATAAGTATTAAATATCTACAGACACTATGAAACAAGTAAAAGCCTCGTTATGGGCACCGGAAAGAGCCACACATATTTTCTGATTCCTATATCAATTTTAATACAACCAAAGAGTTCGATTTTTCGATCCCCCAGTTCAGGTTCGTCCCAACACTAATGTGTCTTTATTTATATATTATATACATCGAAACTGAAAAAAGGAAAACCGAAATGTGTTTGCATATGCATCAACGTATCGTTCTTTTTTTTAAGACTTTTTAAAAATAACTAATTGTAATAAATTCTTATAAGTAGATATTTGAAAACACGCTGCGAAAAATAGACGTCAGATTAAAAAGTAAATACTGCGTCTATGGTGTGCAAAATGTTTTTTTTTTTTTGTCCTACAAAATATACAACATGCCAGCCGAAATAAAAAAAAAACACTCAGCGAATTGAAATGCTATCCAACAAAATAACAAAAAGAAGAACTAAGCCGGGTTCAATCAGACGTGCTTGAATAATGACTTGCTGCGTAAACACACACACACACACACACACACACACAATATTATCATAAAACAGTATGGCAGAATAACACATAAAATAATGGGAAATTAACAATACACTAAAAAATAAAATAACAAAAACAATGACGTTTGGATACTCATTATAATACTAAATGGAATGTAGAAGCCAAGATTATAATCAAAATTGATATTAGACACTAGAATATAAAATTGAAAATTAACACTAGATTCGATAATATTATAGAAATGGATATCAAGGCACACAATGCAATGATAAGTTGACAGAAAACCTTAGAATATAATAGAGACTTAACTTCAGAATAGATAATATAATGAAAAATAGACAAAAAAAAAATTATATTAGAGCACATATTATAATAGACCTTAGAATGCTATGGAGAATTGACACTAAAACATAGAACATAATAAAACTTGACAGTTGACCTCAAATATTATAGAAAATTGAAAATAGACCCCAAAATATAATAGAACGTTTACCGTATCCACAACAATATCATATTAACAGCAAGGAAAGATCTTTCGGTACACATTTTTTTTATATATTTTATATGATCACTAGCGAAAATCAACAAGAGAATGCATATGATTATAGAACGAAATAATTGTAAAGATCTCCCTTAAATCTGACCTTGTGCCAGAATTTACTAAAGCTACCGAATTGGTAGCTGTGCACACCCATTTATACTTGAAGTTATTCAAGACGAATCGTGTCCGTTCGGAAGAGAGCCACTTAAATGGGGAGTAGCAACAACTTGATCGTCAACAGCAAGGAACCTCTTAACACACCTCAGATTACAGCGTAGATAACATTTCGGTTTCACTGCATTGTCGCCAGGCGAGCCTGTATTATTATTATTATTATTATTATTATTATTATTATTATTATTATTATTATTATTATTATTATTATTATTGTTATTATTTCTCCAATATCAACTCCGCCTATAGCTACTGTTCACTAACAAGCGGGAAACAGGTAGCACTTGTTACCCAAGCTACGGATATATAGGCTGGAACAACTTGTAATATAATCCACCCTTTCGTTAAATATTACATATATTTAAAGGACTTGTAGATATTATTTAACAGATGCAATGGCTTCTTAGGCATCGTTGAAATGTGCTATCATTTACGGAAGCTTAAGTCACATATTACAAGGATTTGGTTATCTGTTCGTCTAAAGCGCAAACAATTACTGTATTACAAATGCAGATTTTATAGTTGCCTCTGTGAAGCGGAAACTATACTATTATTTATGTTAATAATAATGATTTGGTATTTGTCCACGGCCCAAAACTACACTGTTACTTCTATTATTAATTGTGAGTTGGTATCTGTCTGTATAAAGACGAAATAATATTAACCCTGTCGTATTAATACTGAGTTTGTATGCCTAAAGAAAAAATTATAGTATTAATTGAGTATTAATGGTGAATTAGTATTTGCATGTTTTTAGCAAATATTATGTTATTGTTATTTAAAGGTTATGAGGGGTTTTTGAAGCATGAAAACAATGTTACTTTTTGTATTTAATATTGTATTGTAATTTTTTTATAGTTCAAGCGGACCTCCGCTCTTGGTCACAAAAAAGTATCGAAACGTGACCAAGAGCGGAGGTCCGCTTGAAATATAAAAAAAATAACAATAAAATATTAAATACAAAAAGTAACATCATTTTCATGCTTCAAAAACCCTCATAATCTTTAAATCACTATCCTAGAAGCATACGTGGACTTTTCACATTATATTATTATAATATATTATTTCTTCTATTATTAATAGTGGGTTTGTATTCACATGTCTAAGGCCAAACTTATACTGTTACCTATGCATTAATAATGACTTTTATTACATTTCCGCCCCAAACAAGGCACCGTGGCACTATGTAGAGAGCTGCTATTAGGGACATAAGTTGCAGGGATACTATTAAAGGTAGTTGAGCAGCAATATGTCTGTTAACATTACACTTGAACTTCTGCATGCCAGTACAGTTGAGGAAGCAGGACCCCGAAAGAGAATTCCAGAATCTAGCTATTCTGGGGAAGAAACTATTAAAGTAGAAGTCTTTTTATATCTAGGGATCGGTGCTGTGTAGGGATGGGGCTTTGCTGCTTGCTGGGTTTGACGGGGGTATTTACGTCGAGGAGGTGCACGGGCTTGTAGCTCGTCGGGGAATCCACCATTAAAATATTTGTAAAAAAAGGAAGAGGGATGCAACATATCGTCGGTGGGACAAAGGTTGACATCTATATGACAGTTATCAAGTTGGTGACTCTCTTTGAACCTGTGTAGGAGTGAGACACCAGTAAATGATGCATTAACCCAAATGTGACAACAATACACCGTACATGGGCAAATGCTGGCCTTATAGAGGTACAGGATACTTTCAGGCGTAAGGAACTTTCTAAAGATAAGTTTAGCTTGGTCTGCGATTCTTTGTTCGGATGTATGGTAGTCACTTGCCATGTCCCATAACTCTGTCATCCGTTTGCGATATCCTGGCTCTTTTGGGTGACTATTGACATACATTTCATTACCAGTCTATTCTTTCTCTTCACACACACACACACGTACACACATACACATATATATATATATGTGTGTGTGTGTATATATATATATATATATATATATATATATAAAAAATGTAATTCTTGGTTTGTTCAAAGTTTATACAACCATATTTCTACATTACCAATTTAATTGAAATTTTCAAAAAATCTATCTGTAAAGTCAATGAATGTTTGCATGTTATTAAAATACTTTTACATTGCGAATTATAAAAATATTAATTAAAATATAAATATTTTTCGAAGTCGTTTCTGCGAGACTGCCCAATAATATTTCTGGTAGCTTCCGTTTCAACTACTCTCGAATTACAAGATAAGTAAAAAAAAAAAATGTTACTCATGCAGAGAGTGATCCGTGCTGAAATAATAACGTTATTATTTAAAAAGCCATTCTTAACATGGGGAGGGGAGGATGTTTTGTACCTATTCTGTACTTTAATCTGGCAATTGAATAAAAAAAAACATAAAACTTTAATTAAACGTGGAAATACGATTTAAAAAATATCGCGGATCACTCTCTGTATTAGCACCGAAAAATGTTACTAAACATTTATTAATAATTTCTCACTTTTACAAACATTTGATTTTAAATTTCTTTTTAAATGACGACTTTTATCGCCTTTTTTTTAATAGTATTTGCGGATGGGTATGTTGACAACAAATCCCCCTCCCCCAAATGGTGTTTATTCCGAAATCCGTTGTTAACATGGAGAGGTTGAGGGTGTTTATTCTGAAAGCCGTTCTTAACATTTGTCGAGGTGGACCTAATGTAAAAATAATAGATAAATAAATAAATTTAAAAAAAAAACTAAATCATTTACTGATAACTTCTCACTTTTACAAATATGTTTTAATTTACATGCGCGGATGAACAAATTGTTGAATAGTGCGAAAACAAAACGTTTTTGTAATAAACTTCGGGATAGTTTTTTGTGTAAATATTTACATTTAGGTCCACCTCCACAATTTTCTTTTTTAAATGACGACTTTTATTGATAAATAAATTTACTTCTTCGCAACTTTTATTGATAAATAAATCTACTTCTCTGCAACGGATACTGAACCCTTCCCTTTTTTTTAAATAGTATTTTCGAGTGAGTATGCTGACAACAAATATCAGTTAAATTTTGCAAATTTTCTAAAAGTGGTGTTTATTCCAGAGGCTGTTCTTAAGAGTAAGAGGCTGGGATGATTATAAGGTGGACCTAATCTAAAAATAAAACAAAAAAAATAAACAAGTTTTTTAAATGATTAAAATAATTTCTCACTATTACAAACATTTTTACATGCGCACATAAGCAACTATTTTTTATTAACTTTTTTTTACTTTTTTTATTTAAAAATTAGTAAATTTCAATGAATAAAATAATAAATCCTTTATCATTAATATGTGTTTTTGGTTTTGTGTTGAATGAAACTTTTTTTTTTTCTTACAACAATAATGAACCAATTTAAATCTTTCGGCATGCGTTTAAGGGTTGCGAAATTATCAATAAATCGTTTAGTTACTAAGCCAACGTCAATAAATAAAAAAAATGTTACGTGCGCATTGACTAGGGGGGTCTAAGGGAGCGACCATTAAATAATTATGCTGGTCGCCATGGAACTCAACACCCAAGGAGTACATAAAGTGGAACTTATGCACTTATGTTATCGCGCAATTTTTAAAAATAGTATTTTCCTGTTAAATTCAAATTTTACAAAATCTTTTTCTTTTATTAATTTGTTAGGTAAAAGTACAGATAACCCGGTCGGTTTCGAATGCGTGGAAAATCTAGCCCCCCCCCAAAAAAAAGGGTTATACTGGATAGTAACAAAAAATTAAAATTGCCTCAGTCTCGAAAGACTTATTCTCTACTGAACGAGGAAAAAAACGGTGAAGTGTAGTTCACCTTCTGTTTCTCTCCCCTTCTCTCTTCCTCTCTTAATATCTCTCTCTATCCATCTCTCCCTTTCCCTCTCTCAATCTATCTTTCTCTCTATATCACCCTCTCCATCTCTCTTTGACACCCTTTCTCTCTCTAACCCCCTCTATCTCTCTCTCCTTTCCTCTGTCTCATCCCTCTCTGTTTCTAACTCTCCCGCTCTCTCTTTATCTATCAATCCCTTTATCTCTCTATCTCCTTCTCTATTTTCCTCTCACTTTCTCTTTTCTATCTATATATCTTCCTGTCTATCTCTAATCCCTCATCCTTTTTTAGTCTCCTAAATTAATTACAGTGAATAAGGCATTCTCAAAACATGGATAAATCCTATTTTAGTCACCTAATTTACTGACTGTGAGAATAGAATTTATTTGGAAAATACTGCTACCTTGAACAGCACCAGAAGTAACTGGTAAAACCTTTCTAATTAAATTGATTTTGGCAGCCATTTGGTAACAAAATGACATAGCCTTATCCCTTGCTGCATGAGGAATACCTGCGAATTATTTATTCTACTTTAAGACATTCAATTCTTCAAAAATCTCATGTTCGACTTCTCCAAAATATCCAATATGGGGAAAAATATTGCAGACATGCAAACTTATTGTTTAGGATGAATGCACAATGGTACGCCAAAATCACTTGAGGCTCTTGGTCGATCCTTGCAAGATTCGCGTGGCAATGTCAGACCATTTGGGAATGCAGTAATATTGCTTGCAGAAGATTTCAGACAAATCTTACCTGTTATTCTTCAATCAACACCAGCAGATGAAATAAATGCTTGCCTCAAATACTCTACTTTTTTGTTCCATGTGAAGAAATTAGGCTTAACTCAAAATATGCATGTCCAGTTGTAGACTATTCGATCCGCACAAAATGTTTTGCATCACTTGTGGGAAATTGGGTACGAAAAAGTGCCAGCTGATCAGAGTTAAGGGCAAAATTCTTTGACTTTAAACTTCTGTAATATCTGTAATTTTATTTCATCAAAAGAACAGTTTGTTTAAAAGGTTTTTGCAGATATTCTAATTATAAGAAATCCACTTGACTGAGTGAATGAGCTATTCTTGCAGGTCAATACAAAGACGCCCATGAACGTAACGCTATTATTCAATGTAAAATTCCAAGTGAGGTAGTCAAATACAAATTCATCGACATTGTTGTGAGAGCAGATAAAGTGGTTAATTATCCAACAGCTACATTTGCCCGGGATGCCACCGCATGTATTGCAACTAAAATTTGGTGTACTAATTATCATGTTGTGAAATATAAACTAATCCAAGCTTTGTTTTTTCACATGGACAATTTATGTTACGTATTCAAGAGTTACCAAACCAGAAATTCTCTTTATCAGCTAAAAAAATGGAACAACAAAAACTATGTACCCATGCAAAATGGAAAATTAAACCTATAAGAAACATGCTTTTTCTCATTTTGAAACTTATTCCATTGCGCCAATTTGAGCCACAGCAACGCGTGGCAGGGTACAGCAAGTATATATATATATATATATATATATATATATATATATATATATATATATATATATATAGTACTTGGAGTTTAGTAACAATGCCAACGGTCATTCCACGCACATAATTCTATATCTGAACCATTAACAACAAATTATTTCTTCTTTTTCTTATGCGTGTTACGCAGAAAACAGGGAATGAGGGCGAGATAAACTGAATTACTCTTTTGCATATGAGTAAAGGCTTCAAACATTAACAATTATATTTTTACGACTGTTTCAGAGACGACATCAACTTTATTCATATATAATTTCTTCATAAGTACAAGAAAAATGTTTGCACCAATTTAACTTCAGCTAATAGCCACATGGCTAATTTATATATATATATATATATATGAATATATATGCATATATATACATATATATGCATATATTTATACATAAATATTTATATATATACATATATATATGCATATATTTATATATATAAATATATATACATATATACATATAAATATATATATATACATATATATATATATATATATATAAATATATATATATATATATATATATATACATAAAAGTATTTATATATATCTTTATTCGATTGCCAACATTTTAGAATAATTGTAAAGAAGTGAACCATAGCTGAAATTCAGTCGAGTAAAATAAGATGGAAATCGAGGTGAGGAAAAGAAAAAATAATGGGGGAAGTTACATGTAACAAATGTACAATTCAGTAAAATAAATGAGTCGATTAAAGACAAGATCGTTAAAATACACCCGAAGCGCTTTTTCAGAAAATCTCAACTGATAGAATCGTCCATCGGCCAACACATGGTCGATAAAAAGGAGTGCGGTCTTGCTTTCTCTCCGGAGTTTTTTTCTGTTTTGTACCGAGGACGTACAAAGTTTCACCTGTCTGTCCTCGAGGCACTTGCCAGCATTTCCAGCCCCCGCCTACTTTGTGCAAGCAGAGAAACCTCCGGCTTCAATTAGAATCATTTGGGTAGTCACAGTTTTTTTTAACCTCCTCTCCGCTCTATCTCCATTCCACGACCAAATATTCTAAAAAAATAATAATTTTCAGACTTATACCCTTGAAAAGTTAGTCAAAACGAAAAGCGCTTCGGGAGTATTTTAACGATCTTGTTTTTAATCGACTTATTTATTTTACTGAATTGTACATTTGTTACATGTAACTTACCCCATTTTTTTTCCTTTTCCTCGCCCCGTTTTCCATCTTATTTTAGTCGACTGAATTTCAGCTATGGTTCACTCCTTTACAATTATATATATATACATATACATATATATATATATATATATATATATATATATATACATACATATATATACGTATATATATAAATATATACGTATATATATAAATATATATACATATATATATAAATATATGCATATATACAAATATATATACGTATATATATATCAATATATGCATATATATAAATATATATACGTATATATATATAAAAATATATGCATATATATATAAATATATATACGTATATATATATAAATATATGCATATATATATATAAATATATATACGTATATATATATAATTGTAATGGTTCACTTCTTTACAATTATTTATATATATATATATATATATATATATATGCATGTATATATACATATATATATATATATATATATATATATATATATATTGAGAACTTTACAGTTGAAATAAAGTCGGTCATTTTCGCTCGCATTCGCAGATCATGATATAATCATTAGATCATTTTTACAGACGTTACGCCATTTAAAAATTAAAGGTCTAAATTTTAACGCTATTTCTTGCGGTTGACTGACAAGCTTTTGGTAGTGACCTTCAATTTTGATCCGAAATGGGACACATATGTCAAAGCTATTGCTAAGATCGCTGTAAAAATGTCTCTTTTGTTTGTGTTTTTTTTTTGTCCTCGTACATGTTCCGTCTTTTCGTGTGTGATAGTGCACAATGTCTTTCGCCTACGTAATAGGTAACACTATCTCTGTGACAGAACCGTAGTTAAAACAATTCTGGGCTTGGTGTTGCCATAAAAACTACAACATGAAATATGCAAAAAAATATACGCAACTTGTAACCCAGATGAAAGATCTAGGTGGCATGAACGGTAGGTGCTCCGTCGGTGGCCAGCATGGGTGACTCGGTCGTCATCTTGCGAATGTTGGCTCCTCTTCTAGTTTCAAAAACAATAACACCGACGCAGAACATGAGGTATCCCCTCTAATTTCAGATACAAAAAAAAAGAGACAGGAGAACCAACGTAACCAAAAAAGATTAAAAAAACCGAAGGAAGAAATGGACAAAAAGAGAGTATAGACTGATAATGAAATGTATTAGAGAAGTTACCACAAAGACCCAGGATATGGCAAACGGATTAAAAAGTTATGGGATATGATAAGTGACTATCATACATCCGGACAAATAATCGCAGATCAAGCTAAACTTATCCTTAAGAGAGGCTGGCTTTAAAAGATAGACCTGAATGAAATACAAAAAGATATGAAACAGTCGGAGAAACGTGCACCGAGGAAATCCTAAACACATGAACTCCAGAAGAAGATATACAAACCTTGGATACAAGAGGCATAGAAACGGAGACTTATGAAACAGCAGAACTTAACGAAACTGAAGTAGCTGAAGTAGAAAACATCAAGAAACTTATGAACGAGGAAAAAACAAAGTTTCCATCCTTAAGAAACTAAGATTGGAAAAAACTAAAAACTGAAACCGAGAAGGTGAACAAACTCCTCCCATACATCTCAATAAAGGCAATTACAGATCTAAACAATTTTATCTATGAGGTGGAAAAACAATAAGCATAAAATTTGAAGAACAAAAGACTGATAAAGAAAAAGAACCAACAAAATCTGGATGAGAATTGAGGCTGGAAACCCACGTCTACAATTTAAAGAAAGAAGCAAAAACGATAAACAAGATGAAAACAAATAGAAGAGGTTGGAAAAGTAGAAATACGACCAGTGAGGAGAGGCTCAACAAGAAACAGGAAGAAGTGAAGGAAAAAAACAGCAAAAGAAGCGAGATTAAGACGATACCGATACAATTCGGAACAGTGGAAAAAAAACAAGACTTTTGAAAATAACGAAAGCCAATTCTACCAAAATGTAAATGGGGAAAAACGAAAACAGAACAATCGGACCCGATGGAAACAACGCTACCGTAGCCAGATATGGGAAGCACTAAAGGAAAATAACAGAAAAGCAGATTGGTTGAAAGAATTGAAAAACGAGTTACAGAAAATCGAAGAAGGGAGACACACAATGAAATCAGCAAGGAAACTCTCAGGACAACCCAACAAAAAATGACCAACAGGTCATAACGAAATCGATGCCTATTGGTTTAAGAAATTCACAACACTGCATGAAAGGCTAGTTCAGAGACTGAAAAGATGCTCTTTTAAAAAAAAATCATTGAACACAAACGCACAAACACACACACACACACACACACACACACAAAGAGAGAGAGAGAGAGAGAGATAGTGAGAGGAAGAAAGAGCGGGGGATGGAGGGAGAGAAAGAAAGTAAGTGAGAGTGATGGGGAGGATAGAACGTATACTAGCGATTGTATCTTCTTTGTTTCCTGTAAATGCATTCATTTGTAAAACGGTTGTGTAATTTTTCCAGTAAATCAAAATTTCAAACATGCCTTTGACCTTCGCAACAAACACTTAGATAAAATAGTAAAACATTGTAAAGAATCGACATATTCCTTTATTTTGCTCTTCCCTCTTCTTTGTTGTTCATTAATCTCATTAATTAATGTGTGTTTCTTTATTTTCTTTTTTCTTGTTTTCTCTCTTTCTTTTTTTATTGATGATCGTCCATTTATTTCTTCCGTCTTCTTCTTTCCTGTATTGTTCATCGTCATTTCACGCTATTGAAGTTAATGTGTGTGTGTGTGTTTTTAACATCGATTTTAATCACCATTTCTTTTCATGTTTATCTTTTTTTCTTTCTTATTTCGCTTAAATCGAATTAAACACTTGATTCCTTCCACCTCACACACTGCTTCTCTCTTCTTAATCTTCAGGCTTTCCAAAAAACGGTGAGACAGTGTGCATTAAAAAAACGGATACAACCTTTCTAATTAGTGTGCGAAAAAAAGTTTTGCTTTGACCGCCTTCACCGCTAGCGTCTCGTCAAACGGGCTAACGATTGAAACAGACCCTGCGAAGAAAAGGCTGTCAGGGGGTTGACGTGGCCTTTTCCGTCTGAGAAAAAATGCAGCCTCTTTGAAACTGAACAAGAACAGAAACAAAAAGGCAAGCTTGAATCTCTTTAAAGAAACTACGGTTATATATATATATATATATATATATATATATATATATATATATATATATATATATATATATATATATATATAATAGATATTAATTAAATATATATATAAATTAATTAAATCCCCGAAACAGTGGCTCATGGTAAACAACTGATGATCCCTTGAAAAATATTGGTATTATAGTAAATTCGAGAGCGAGTTGATGCAGTGATTGCAGGTGATTAAATGACTTATTGACTAGGTGGTTTTCTTACGAATGATAAAAATATTTTTTTGCATAGTTTTAAAGGTTAAAAACTTCAAAGACTATATATATATATATATATATATATATATATATATATATATATATATATATATATATTTATATGAAAGAGAGAGATAACTGCAGATGGATGTTAGAATTGGCCTTCTTAGATAAATTTTCGTGGTATTTAAATAAATTACCCGTTTTATTGGGTCATTACCAATGTTTCACGCTTCTAGCGATCGTAAGACAATTTAGGAGGCGAGCTGGATTGTTTGTTTTCCTGTACGCGCGCTTGTTGCGCGGATATGATCTTTTTCTTTCCTTTTTTTACTTTAAAAATAGTTTTTGATCAACAAAATATAGCAGATAACGCTTCTTAAAATAGTAGGCACAATGATATGAAATCAAACCGCAAATATGAATAAAAGTTATAGAAACCGCAGGATCATTTACACATACTCGCCACCAAGTTATGATTGGCATAGCAAAATTATTACTTTATCTAATAGCAGCAGGCCGTCCGGCTTTTCTCGGTCGTAAAAATACACAAAAATAATATGTATTAATAAAGGCAGAATTCTAATTTTTCATAAACAAAAATACCGAATGTATCAAATGTAACGTAAAATTTATTTAAAAAATGAAAATTAAAACAATAAAACGGAAAAAAAAGCTGAGATATGTGCATGCGAGTATTGTTGTTTTTTCTATACATTTAACTTCTTATAAGTAAAAAAAAAAATAAAAATACTCAAGCTCTGATCGAAACCAAAACCTAAAGACAGTGATCTAAGTGCGATAACCATTAGGCCAGCGTAACACTATTTCAAGTCTGTAGATCAAAATAAAAATTAATTGAAAATATAGGTTGAGAAGTGTCCTCACACACATCTACATTCTCATTTATATATATATATATATATATATATATATATATATATATATATATATATAACTTGAATTGATATTTTACTGGATAGTGAAAAACATTTCTTTGTACAGAAAAAAATAATTAATAGGCAACAAATATAGATTATTATTTATTAAAATATTTCCATTATATTTTAAATATAGATCTGACCTTAATTTATAAAAGTAATCAATACTAATATATTCTCAGAAAATAATATCGCCGTACATAGTTCAATAAAAATAATAAAATCACATTGTAGGTGAAATTTTTTTTATTTAATCTCTTTTCTGATTTTCTTTATTTTTGCCTTGTTTTTCTTTCTTTTCGTATTTTACG